>NC_136000.1:15866353-16466353 GCF_048128805.1 Centroberyx gerrardi | reverse complement strand
ATTTTTTAGTCTAATTGTCGTGCATGGAGGGTAATTTGTTTTTGATATAGTGCGTGTTTCTTTGCTGTAATTATTATACATGGCTTGCAGCCATTGATAGTAAACTTCAATACCGGCAACTATCACAGCAACTTCATAAAGAGATAATTATGGCTGCTTGATTGTTGTTGATTGACATTTGTAGTGAGCTAGCAAGGCAGTTGAGATCCGTTATTATCACCTCTTAATGCACAACTGTGCCCAACTGTTCACTACTCTGCCTGTCAAAGCAGAAATGTGTTTGTCTTGCATATCAAGAAAATGATCTACAGTGAAACCACAAGATAAATGGAAATATCAGAACCTGAACGCCTACAAACTCTGATCTTCTTTGAATCATATTTAATCATCATGAGTGATTGATCATTTTATGCTCATGCTTGTCAGATATGTCACAGTTATTTGTCAAAACCACAAACTAGCACCTAACTTTCATACAGCTGTCCCCACTTCCTGTGTTAGTTAGCCCACAGACACCAATCCCTCAGTAATATACATGATTCCTATGTCAACCTACAAAAAAGAGTTTAATGTAGAAACTGGTAGCCTACACTAGATACTATAACATGATGTACTTTTAGATATATATTATATATTATGACAAATTCATTATATAGCACCTCGATTTGATATGAGTGTAATATAAACAAAGTGCTGATACGGTGTGTTTTACGTGGTTTGTCAAGAGTATTTTATTTATTTATTTTTTTTTAACCTTTATTTAACCAGGAAGTCCCTTGAGATCAAAATCTCTTTTTCGAGGGAGACCTGGCCAAGATAGATTTAATACAGATCACTATCAAAAGTTTAATAGATCTGCCCTATCTTTTCTGTCCCCGACATTACAGCAGTGTTTAAGTTACAATATAGCACCACCTGTCTGAGACTGGGGAGGGAATCAACTCCTACATTATTTCTTTGAGAATGATGTACTTCAGAGTTTATATCCATCTTATGATCATTTGTTTTCAGCTGAAATTCCAAATTTAGGAAAAACTGGCACAATTTCGTGGCTGTTAAATTGCATAAGTGGTTTAACACGTCAACAAAGGTGTCTTATTCTGACTCACAGCAAATATGCTAATGTCTTAACAGCTGCTGCACTTCAGATAAAGCTTGTTTTTCGCACATAGAATGAGTAATGTGTTCCAGTACCTTAATCAAAGTATTTGTGCAAGTAATGCAGCAGTTCAGAAGAAGAAACAAAGCCAGACACTTAAGCCAGGCGGCCCTTGCTTTGAACTGAGTGAGGCTGTCCACAGCAGCGACATGATAGTTACAGTACGATAAGATAAGCTCTCTTTCCATCCAGCGGCATCATTCCTTTCCTGCGTTTTGTTTAACAATAGCTTCACATTCAAACGTGAATTGTTCTCTGCTATGGCAAAGACTTAGAATGGCTTAAACTTGTGTTTATCCTTACCCAAACCTTGGCCTAATTTGAGGCATACGCAGAGAACAAATCTACCATTGTTTCACCGCTAAAGCTTCTTCTCTCCTTCCTATTCAATGTCAAAATCAAAGATTATGGAGAGCTTTCGAGGTGATATTGCCTTCCTTTGTTTAGACAATAGTGCACTAAACCAATAACTGTGTTTTGTTTGCTGACAGCGTGTACATTCCTTTATAATAGCAGTTTTAGCAACATTGTGACAGGGAGATAATGTGTAAAGGGGAGTTTCGTCGCCAACCAATGGCTCTGCGATCAAGCTTGAGCTGCTGAAACACAGACAGATCAGCAACTGTTCACCAGACGTTTCCAAAAGGATGTAGAGCGGTTTGTCTGTATCTTTGCACCCCCACAACCAAAACACACACACACACACACACACACACACACACAGATATAACACTGCCAAGGACATCCCTCAATATGATGAGAGGATGGTGCAGCTCCTTGTCCTTGGTACACTGTGGTCCAACCCGACACCCCCTGTCATCCTGGTGTTAACCGCAGGAAAATATGCAAGATGGTCATTCGCTCACTCAGAGTGCTGGAATTCACAGTTTATTGTGCTCATGCCACAGAGGGATCCAGCATAAACACACTGGAAGCTAGTCACATTTCACCTGTTTGTTTATGTTCAAAATGTGCGGCACCTGACCGGGCAAAAAAACTGTCTCACCTCTAAAAGCGTTTCAGTTTCTCCAGTTGTGTGAAGATCAGATGTTTCCTGTTTACCTTGCATAACATCTGAGATACAGACTCCGTGTCTGAAAAGTCAACTGTGTTCCAGAGGACTTTTCCTCAGCGCCTACACAGAAGTCCCAATGAGAAATCTTTGGGTGCATGGCACTTTTCTTGTATGCCTCGTATATGAATAGTTTGCATACAATAGTAATCTCAAAGGGAGATTTTTGTCACTTACTTTGTGACTGTGAATGAGAGGCTAAATGTCTGCCTGTGGTCCTCTGACCTTTGTGGCTCCTTTGCTGACTTGGTTCAGGTAAGTGCAGGTTGTGTGATGCAGTGGTATCAATAATGGAAGAAAGGCAAACCCCCCTCCCTCCGGCTGCTATGTGGGTCAGGGGAGGCTCTCGGCGGATGGGGGAGATTGATGAAGAGCACCAGGGAGAGCGTCGGAGCGCCTACCTCAGAGCAGTGCAACCCAAGCCGCTCCCCCTGCGCTTGTTCACAGCCCCCCTCCTGAGCCGCACAGCCTGGCGCTCTTTAAACGACCTTCAAATTAGCCTTATTTTTCAGGGCCCCAAACCCTTCAGGGTCCTTCCTGGAAGGGTGGTGGATCTTGTTCTCTTTCTCTCTCTCTCTGCCTTTGTTATCCCTCTGTTGACCGCTGATGGAGTGGAGAGCAGCAGAGGAGTAGAAGTTGTGTAGCAGAGGTGACTGTGATTTTGACCTCCTGTTGTGTCACGGATGTAACCAGACAGGTGAACTGTATGTGTTCTTGTTTCTGCAGTAACAACAAACACAATTTTAAAGTGATGGTGAACTTTGGTAGTACCTTGGGTTGTGTAGCGTAATGGCCATGATATAACCCCAAAATCGGTGATTCTCTGTTATCTGTTGCTGCGGCAGAGACAATTGAAGAGTTCTGTTTTTTTCTCTCTCCATTCACTGCCATTATATGGTGAAACATCTCAAAATCACGATGCTAGCACATAAACAAATACGAACAAAGCAGATTCTGACAATTAATAAAAAAAAATTGTCATTCTGCTGATTTTTGCTTTAAGTGAATCGCTTTCTTTATGTTATTAAACCTTTCAGCTTGAACAAGTGTAATGTGCACTTCTTCTGACTGGATTTCCCAACCAAGGTACTACCAAAGTTCATCAATTTAACATTTCTTTAAAGGGTAACTTCGGTATTTTTCAACCTGGACCCTATTTTCCCATCTTTTTGTGTCTAAGTGACTAAAGGGGACAACAATTTTTTTTTTATGACCAATTTTTTATTGATTCATATACATGACTTGGGCCGCTAGCATTCCCCTTCCCCATTCCCCCTCTCAGGCCTCTTCAAAACAAAAACAAAAAACAAACAAATAAATTTAGATGTACAAGTTCCGTGCATGTGTGTGTCAAGCCATCAATAGTACAACGTTGCTTGACCTACTATCCACAATTCGCTGGCGTACTGTGGATGTTTTGTGGATAGTAGGGACAACAATTTTTGAAATTGGTCCAGTATTGAGCGAGATCGCTTCACCTGGCAGCCGTGAAACAAGCTGCAATGTAATCCGACGGGGCAAATGTGAACCGTCAATGTACATCCACTAAAAGTGCTTGTTTTTGCCACTGACAGGCTCAGATTGTTATTATAAGTGTCTGACAACATTATGGAAAGGACCCTACAGAGAAATGAAACGTTTTTCTTTACCTGTCGGTTGATCTGGTCTGTGTGTAACTTCCTGCAACAACTCAACTCTTGCGAGACTTGAGCGAGACTTGGTTACACACAGACCGGATCAAGCGAAAGGTAAAGAAAAACGTTTCATTTCTCTGTAGGGTATAATAACAATTTGAGCCTGTCAGTGGCAAAAACAAGCACTTTTAGTGGATGTACATTGACGGTTCACATTTGCCCCATCGGATTACTTTGCAGCCCGTTTCGCGGCTGCTGCTGAAGCGATCTCGCTCAAAACTGGACCAATTTCAAAAATTGTTGTTCCCTTTAGTCACTTAGACATAAAAAGATGGGGAAATAGGGTCCAGGTTGAAAAATACCGAAGTTACCCTTTAAGCATACAATTTCTTGACATGAGCCCAGATCCTCGATCCAGCATCTACTTACATTAGCATGTGGTGGTTTGACTGTTAGAAGGTGTGTGTGTGTGTGCGTGTGTGTGTGTGTGTGTGTGTGTGTGTGTGTGTGTGCATGATGGTGTATGGGAGACAGAGGCAGCAGTTAGATGTGTGGACACAGTGGGAACCTTCTTCCACTGCATCACAGAACAACACCCTGTCAAGCAAGCTATCCATCACTACAGCTGTAGTTTATGTACACACAGCAGGTCACGTTGGTCCACTGTCCACACCTGCTGCACAGCTCCCGATTACACCATTTGCATTAAGAGAAACACCTCTCCCTAATGGAATTAAATGACTCAAATTGTTGCAATTTGTGAGGTATGCTTTTCCTTTTGATGGCATGGCTGTCTGTGAGGCTTTGAATTATGCAGCTCCCCTTTCAATAATGTTCAAGATTACATGCTCGCAATTCAGGCTTATTATGGAATGTCAACATACACTAATCTCATCTCTCTGCATCTGTGATAAAATGTAGAGGATGAAGGAACACCTCACAAGCTAATGTGTATGCATGCTAAGTAAGAATCTACAATAAACGATAGAGGCAAACACTTGTGCATTCATGCTGAGACGCTGCTGGTTGCTGCTTAGCTGTTGTTTTAAATGTACCTCTTAGGCAGGTGTATAGTGTAGCGCAGCAGCCTTAAAGGTGACCTTATACAGTACAGGCATATGTATCACCCTTTTGGGAAAAGCTTTGACTTTTGTTTCATTTTTATTACGCTGGGATAAGGCCTTGCGCTCAAGAAGACAATACACCCCCTCCCAATACTGGCATTATAAATTTGATTTGCACAAGTGGCAATTTGTCATTGAACGCTTTTTAACACAGTGTCCTTTTTGACTGCCCTTGTACAGAACAGTGCATGGAAACTTTTTACTACTTTGAACTAACCTCAACTCAAACTCAAACTCAACTCAAAGTGTGGCCAAGTGAAGACACAGCAGAGATTGTACGAGCCTTGTTGGAATTATGTCCTCATCACAACTCCCTTTGTAGGTATTCAAAAGGAACAGATGTTCTTTTTCTTGTCATGATGAATATTATTGACAGAGGCAAATAGCTGGAAAATTAAGATCAAAATCTCTCAAAGCAGTCTCTTTTCTCTCCCGGCTCCCCCCGCTTGCATTTGACGCTCTGCCAGACATTTGGAGCTAATTCTCCAGCTATCGTGATGGAAAATCGGCGGAGGGGATTGTAACTCACAGGCAGTGAGAGAGTTAGAGTGCAAACATTGGGGGGAATCAAGTTGGAAAACATAATAAGTCATCGTGTTAGCTACGGAGTGAAAGAGATGGTGTGAAAATAGGCAAGAGGACAACCAGAGGTGGGGCATGACTGATGGCTGGGTGGGATGGGGGCTTGTTGCTCCAGAAGGGCAAACCTGGCCTGATTGATTGGCTAGTATTTCAGAGAGGCCCCATGCCCATTTGCTTATGATGCTGGAATGCTTTGGAAGCATTTGGTAGAAGGCGGAAAGACAAATAATGAAAAGTAGCTGATGTGAGTTGAGGAATCATTGAGGGTGAATGAGAACAGGAGAACAGGGCCAAAGGAACAGATCAGAATAACCTCTAATGCTGGTATTTATATGATTTAAGCAAAACGAGTGCAATATGAAAGCTGATTGCTGCTTTACTCTGCTCTTCTTTCACTTCACAGGACAAATGTGCAAGTGTTTCATGAGTAAAATTCAATCTACTTCAAAATTCTCTGTGGCCATTTTGCTACTTTTATTTACATAACTCACATATGGTAAATTAATAATAAAACTGCCAACAGAGGAAACAGTAACATCACACAAAATAATACACAAATCTCAAAGTACCTGACATATCAAAGTCAGGAAGACAGCGATACTATAAATACCTGCACACAAAGACAAACACATAACATAATATTGGTTTATTATGTTAAACTTTACATTTCTCTCATCTGGCTAATTATCTCTAGCAGCACCCCTTCATTACAGGATGGTGACGAGAGGCTCATTGTGTTTTGAGGGTTTTATTGCATTACACTCCATATCTAATCTCACCAGTCTCTCCTGGATGGTGCATGGCTGTGTTCCATGATCTACAACAGAAAGAAACACTTACTTAGCTTTGGTATGTGCTTCACTGGAGAGCCTTTCTTCATCTGAATAGTGGGATTTGCTGTTTCCATGATGACTTTCGAATATCCATCCAGAGGTGTTATTTCAGAGAACTAGAGAGGGTTCTTATTGTGCATTATTCATAATAAAAAAACTCACAGGAATGTATTGAGTAAGAACATGACCAGCTGCACGACTGTTTTAAAGGAGGAAGGAGGATACATGGGTTGCTTCCACGTTGCACTTTGTCTCCGCTTTTGCCTCTTTGAACCTACTTCAAACAATAGCCAACGTGTGTTTAGTGTCATGCCAGCCATGTGGATGGCATATGCTAACATTACAATGTAAAAAAAAAAAAAAAAAAAAATGGAGCTGGCTGGTTAAAGGTCTATGTGGTGACCAGTAGCTGTTGGTCATGTCGCTGAGCGGTGACTTTGATCTGAAGGGGGGTGGGTGCCAGTGGCGGAAAGGTGATGACTGAGGCAAAGGGCTGGATGGAAACAATTCAGATACAAGCAGTGTACTCAACAGTAGCCACATGAAAGGCGTCTTTGTGGGGCTGTGCTACCTCACAGATGGTCAGCCTCCCACGTCCATTAAATAATAACAGTCCTCCGATCTCTCCCCAGGCCAGATGTGCTGAATCAGAATGGTGTTACAGGGGGACAAATTAGCCAGGCTTTACGCTTTGATTGACCACTGGTGCGTTTATTTCTTTTATTTTAACTTTTATAATAGTCTCCAAAATTCCACTGAGAGACTTACCTTCTTGTGCAGATTAGCAACACTAGACATGTATTTTCAACATGAGACAAGTATTTAGAGCAGCTCTGCTGCTGGTAGGACTTCCACACGGGACTGGCCACATCTTTAGTCACTCTTTATTTCTGCTCTGTGATCTTGCACTTAGAGGCACCACATGTAAGAGCAGCAGTCGCGGGGAGGTCGCCCTGACATCTTTATCATAATTGCCCTAAATACCCCCATTAGAGAAGCTAGCCAGTATCCTCAATAACACTAGTCATCCCTGGTAGCACTGGTGCATCTAATTGCCTAGGCCTTTTTTGAAAGATTGCCTGACATCAGCACAGCTCCCTATGGGCTGGCCCTCTTCATTCTCTGCCCAGCAAAGCATATCGTTATCGCAGCCAGCAAAGAGCCCCGGCCTCCCTGCTCCTGGATAATTAACTGTCTGGCTTAACTGCATAATGGAAAAAGGAACATTGGAGGTATGGTAGTTATTCAAGCAGGCCTCGGAGAGAGGAGGTATAAGACAACGCCGGGGTCGTCCATGCTCACCATTTTTCAGTGGGATGGGTGATAATGTAGAAGGATAGGAAGTCATATTGGAGGCAGAGACTGGTTATGGAGGATTGGTTTCATATGATAATTAGGCCCATATGCTAATTGCTGAGGAAGCTTGATGAATTCCTCCAGCCCGGCTCTCCACTCCAACACTGGCACTCCTATCAGCTGTCCCTAATGTCCCCCACTTCAAAGGCTCGCACCATCTTTACATCAGCACTGCATGCTCTCTATCTCTCTCTGCTTCACAACAACAGCCGCTTTCAGTGTCGGAGCGAGACAGAGATACCTAAAAAAAAAAGAACAATAACAGCAGCAGCAACAGCAGGAGGGGGAAGTAACGGGGCGTCTGCCATTGTTTGACATTTACAAGTCTCTTAGTGAAATGCATGATGCACATCCTTGTGTGTGTGTGTGTGTAAGTGTAATTAGAACACGGCAGGCCTGTGTTTGTCTTTGTGTTGTTGTATGGTGGAGGTATCAAGGACAAGTGCATTAATGAGCACCTGGAGAGGAACAGCTTGTGTCTCCTGGTTAGTGTGACCGCGAGCAGGGCGCAGACTCCTTCACTGACTCAGATGACGTGACTGATGGAGGGGGAGGATTCTGTCAGATCTGGGGCACTCCCAGGAGCTGCAGTTTGTCTCGGCTGACAACAGCGCTCACCAAAGGGGCCCCCATCCTACACATCAGCTGGAAAGGCGAGAGAAGATGTTGTCCTTCCCTCTGTACTCATAGTCCTACTATTTCTCCTCTTCTAAATTCTTATACGTTCTCTTGCACGTTTTTTCCCCCCGATATCCCTCGATTTTCTCTCAAAGTATGATGGTGAACTGCAAAACTTTCAAACATGCATACAATCTCTGTTATATGTTCATGACATTAATGAGGTTAAAACGATCAAATCAACACACATATCTAGAATTTAACTTCTAGACCTTCTATCCCAATCTTGCCTCATGACACAATGTGGCATCTGCACAACAGATGGATAATGAAACTAAACTACTCTATTGATACACAGATGCATAGATTAGATATGGAAATATTTATCTCATCATGTTTGTTCTGTATTCTATCTCATCAAGATTCAGAATGCAATCTTTTTGTTAGTGTCCAGCAGTGAAAGTCAAACCATATCAGCATGATATGTTTGGTCAAATGAGGATGAAGTGAAGTATCCACCAAATGTCATATTGATATTTTGTGAATGGCAAAGGAACAAAGAGAAGAGAGAGTCATATCCTCAGTTACATATGGATTGAACAGGATGCACATGTAACCAGAGAGATGAGAACGCAGCTGGATTTTGGAGTTTGGCATGGCTTGAAAGTGTGCTGAGATACTGTGTTCAGCCCATAACAAAAAAAAAAAAGCATAACCTAGACAGCGGAGTCCATGCCACTTAACATTCATAGCAATGTGTTTGTCCTGTAACACTGCTTGATAATAACAGTGTTATTTGGTATTACATTGCACTGCTAATAGGATTACATTCATTTTAAAGTATCTTTAATCAGGTATCTCACTGACAGACATCCTCATCAATATAAAGTCATATTCCATCAATGCAAACTGAGCAGTAGCCTATGCTGTTCCTTTCAAAAGCTCTGATACCAAATATGGAACGTTTGTATCCGTATCTGCAGGAGGAACAATATACATAACACTGAAACTGATAACTTTAGCCTAGATACGCTACATATAGAGCATCAATGAATACTGTTCTGTTAGAGCCTCTTCACCTCTCATCCAAACAAGATGTTGGATGGTTCTCATATAAAATTGATGCTTCTACCTATGTGAATTAACAAGGCTTTGCTCCAATTAAAGGTCTGCAATGGGAAATGGCGTAAGAATAATGATAAACTGAGTCAAAGAATGAACCAATCCAAGGCCACTTTGTCTGCTCACCATATCTGCTTCTTATAAAATCCACGAGCATCAAGAATTTACTGTAAAGCAACTGCGGTGTCACAGTGCTCGCATGCACGTTTTGCAAATGCAGGTCAATGATGTGTTTTCCAGGTGCCACTCTGCTGGTGATGGAGCTGCTGGTGTTATAGGTACAGTGGGCCTCTGCAACGGCTTTAAACACATGATACTCATTACAGTAGAACATCTCTTCAGCTGCTAGGGAAAAATGGAGCTTGGAAAATTGGAGCAGCATACCACACAATCCCTCCCTGTGACTTCTTATAGCCTGGTTCTCTCCAGCTCACTTGGCATTGGTGAGTTAAACACTGTATGAAATGAAACAGGAAGAAAAGGCTCAAGGTGTTGAGACTGTGACAAGTGTTCTGTTTTGACCTGGGATGGGCCCAAACAGACTCAAAGTTCTCCTTACTTAGTATTAAGCTGTACTTTGACAGCACTGTGTTTGCAGTACAGTCTGCTTTTTGTAAGTTATAGAATTTAATCTTCAAGCAGTATACTGGATGCTAAGATGTCTACAGATTTGATAAGGTTATTGATACAGTAGTTCCTCCTAGCCGTTTCTCTATTGAAAATCCCCAGCAGCGCCCACTGGGACGTTTGTGCTTGTGGTACAGCTGCCCATGTTTACCATCCTCCACCTCCGGCTCTTTCCACTGAGAGAATGAGTGCTGGCTGGGGTGCAACTCTGCAAATCCCACCTGGATGTGGCATTTGTAATAAACAACCTAGGGGCATGGCTGCCACCCTCCCTCATTGCACTCCCAGCGCTCCTCCTCAAGCCCCTTCCCCTCACACAGCTCTTTTCACAAGCTCCCCAAACAGCTCCTCATTTGTCCCCTGATTAGTGCCATATATATTGTGGTGTGGTGTGTTGTGGTTTCTTCACTTACTCCATTGGTAACATGTGACATGGCTATTTCACTGCAACGCCCGCCCTGCACTACTCTCTCTCTCTTTCACACACACGCACATGCACACACACATGCGCGCTCACTCTTTATCACTGTGATAGCACATGAGGGGGAAGATACAGTCATTCAGGGAATTATCTGCCTCATTGGTGCCATATCTCATCCCATGCTTTTGTGCCAAACGGCTGTGTTTCCATGGAGCCTGCCTGTGTTTACTGTGACGTGCCATGGCAGGGCCCTCTCTGGTACAGAGGGACTTAGCGCACAGCAGTGGAGGGTATTTCAGTCCCCGTCTGGAGTTTTGGGGCTTACTTCTCCAGCTCTCCCCTCTCCTCCCACCTGCTCTCCTTGCTGTTCCTTCGCTGGGTGCCTGTGTGGCTGTGTGCTGGTGCTCCTGGCCCTGTTCTTAGACAGACAAGGCTAATTGAAAGGGAAGGCTGCTCTCTGCTGATCAGCTCTGACAGCAGTGTCTTGCCAGAGGTGGGTGTGCCACCCCATGCTGAGAGTTTTCACAGCAAAATAACAGCGCTGTCGTGAAAAACACAGACCGTGCCACGATTACCCGGGCAGCTTGCCAAAGGAGCCAGATGAGTTTTGCGGACAGAAGAAAAAAGGGGGAAAACCCACTTGGTCCGCTTTAAAATTGTAGAGAGGAGAGCTGTGCCAACGTTTAGTGAAAGTCTAACAGGCTCACTCCCATTCTATACGGGGTTAGAGTTCAACGAACACCTTTTTTTTAAGTATGCAGCAGCCTTAGCTTTTTAGATAATAGGTCTAGAATGTGTCTGTTTGTGTTGCTTTCCAAGGTTACAGAATTAAATGAATTGTTCATACCAAAGGAAAATTCAGTCATTCACTACTCATCCCCACTGAACTTTGTATAAACAAGCACAGATCTTGTACAGACCCACGGCCCCTGTGTTCAATTCAATTCAATACACTGCAGCATTACGACACGGTTATCAGTTAAATAATTCCACTAACGTCACTTAGATACCACAAGCAATAACGTTACCTAAAGTTAAAGTTTATAAGGCAACGGAAGACGTGGATGTATGTAAATTAACGGCAGAGAGTGGGGCTCAGTGTGTGTGGGAGCAATGCTCGGCTAGTGTTTATCAGTTGTGAGTGTGGCTCTGTGTGGGATTTAATATGGCATTATCAGTATGGGACTGAATGTGCCATTTAGCCCATAGGCGAGAGGCCATCTCTTAGTCAAAGATGCCCTCTAGAGGCCATCTCATGAAAGCGACATCTCACAAAGCGTTACCTGACTGGCTGACTGACTGACTGACTGACTGACTGACTGACTGCATGACCTGAATTTGCCTCGTGATGCCCTTGGCTGCGCCGTGGGAAAAACAATCACAGCGCGAGTTAGCCTGCATAGTTCCATCTCAACCTTCCTCCAACCCTTACAGCTCTAAAAAAATACATAAAATGACCATCAAACCTCTCTAAACAGCACAATGCAGCACAATCCAAGTGTTTTGTAGCCAAACGATTGCATTGTGGGTCCAAAAGTCCCATATTTTCCTCATTATTGCCTATATTTTCCTCAACAGCATCTAGAACGTGCCAACCGTTGCACATTCTAACTTCCACTAGAGCGCTGTAGTGTGCGCACATGACCAAGCACTTGACTGTTGGATATTTTATGCTCTTTTTTGGAGCTGTAAAAAGACGGATCCATTGACTTCAGTAGTTTGGAGGAAGGCTGCGATGGAACTACGAGGTCAAACTCAAACTGTGCGTTTGGTTTTCATACGTACTTCAATGGAGTTTCGACTGACATGGGGGGTGAGTAGTTCATTTTGGGGTGAACTATTCCTGTAGGCCCAAGTTTGGTAATCCTATTCCAACAGATAATTGACAGTTAATTGTTTTCATTAGCTTCAGGTTCTTAAATAAGCAGCACCTCTTTCAAAGTTTTGTGTTCTGTAGTCTTACCCTGCTTGCAGGTCCTTCCCACTGCCCATATCAGAGGTGCCAGGGACCAGTGTGACTTGATGCACCAGGACAGGCTGGGACCCCTCAGCAGGCCCGCAGTGGACAGCTGTGATTACTGCTGACAATAATTTATGGTCCCCTCTGATTGAAAACATGAGAGCTGGAGATAGGATGGCGGGTGCAGAGTCGAGGCAGCACCTTAAGATATAAAACTGAGGCCGCAGCTGCTGTCAGAAGCAGGCCTCCTGCCAAGCTCTGCAGGCCTTCTGCCCATCCAGACAGACACAAGCTCTCGTTCTGCTCTCCTGTTTCTTCCTTTATACTTTCCTTCCCCCTTCTCTCCTCCTCTTTGACTTTTCGCCTCGGTCCTCCTCTGCATTGTTTCTCACATCAGTTCTCTCTCGCTCTACCTCTCTTCACAATAATGCGTTGTTCTCCATGTTCAACTTCATGTAATATCACACCAAATGACCATCTCAGCAGTTTAGGAAAAGCAAACACGGATGAACACTGTTTGTAAGAATTGTGTGAAATGTAAGAGGAACAAACCCTTATCCACCCCGACTGATCAGGTGTCTCTATAGTGTGCATTTCCAGCCTTGAGATTACCATGCTAATCCTAACAACAGCACTGTGCAGCTGGTTCGAACAAGTATCTGCACCATTGTTTATATTGTCATCCCTGCTGGATCTTACTCATGGGGAGAAACCATTTTAGTGGATTTGCATTTACTATTTCAATGCCATATCCAGGGATGAAAACATTCCCCTGAAATGATGTTCTGGGTATTATGTTCAGTTGCTAAAGAGGCCATGAACTAAAGAGAAGGGGGCAGCAAAGCTCTATTAGAAATGCTGAACCTTGAATTAAAAAATTCTTAGATTGAACTGAGAAGTAGCCCAAATGGAATCAGCTGGGATGAAATCAGTAATACACAGTGACCTGATTAAAATGATTTGCTTTAAAAATATATATTTACGTTTTATTGTTAAAGTTTGGATGCATCAGTTTATTATGACTGAGACATAAAACATACCAGCATGGATCTTGATGTCATATGTAAAGCTTTATCCTCCTACACCTGATTATAGGGTCACAGTTCCCACCTTCCTTGCCTGGAAGATTGCTTGTTCTTAATCTCTTATGATTACCCTTTGCCACTAGGTTGTGGTCATTAATCCCTCCCCCTATAGTGACTGACAATAATCCCTGCACTTTGTCCCAGCGACACCACAACCATTCATCACTCTGTCACCTCTCGCAGGGGACCCAATGGTGTCCATTTATCCATTGGGGAAAAAAAAAAATCGGTCTGTGTATATTCAGACCATAGCCTCCATGACTATGCATGGAAAACTAAGGAAAAAGCAGAGAGAAAGTGAAAGGAATAATGTTGAATTCTGTGTGAATGTAGCCCTGTTAAAAATGGTGTAGGATTACTTATTAATGGCACTGGAAATATCCATTATACTATTACAGAGAGAAAGAAAATGCAAAAAGGGAAACTAACATTTTTATGGCCTGGTTGATTCATGGCAGAGTTGCAGTTTTTTCATGGTGGTTGTTGCTGGTTGCCTCGTGTTTTTTCGCTCAGAGTAGACTGACACTATCAGACCTCCTATCTCTTTTTTTCGTTCTCTCTCCCTCTCCCTCCCTTGCTCACTTTCATTCTCTGCCACCTGCACACCCTCACATACACACACATCGATGACATAAAAAGACTGCTTTTTGATGAATAAATTTGTATATTTTAGAACCTATCCCCATTTCAGCAAGTATTCTCCAGAGGCCCTGCCTTCTTCTCTCCTGAGTTCCCCTGCAACCCAGTGGAGTCATTAGTCTGCTTGCTGTGTTGAACTCTTTAATCATCTGTGTGTTACATAAAAAGAGGACTATTCCTCTGTGAAACACAACGGCATGCTCAGCTTGGTTGGGGTTTGCTTTGATGTGTATAGGCTGTTGTGTTGTGTCTGCACTATAGGCTTCTTCAGGTTCAGTTTTTCCATTTCTCTGTGGAGGTGAGATAAGATGTCAGTCTTCTTGTTGCAGTGAAGATGTGACTGTGAGTGTATCGTTTTTTTTTTTCTCTCTTCTAAATGGGAACAGTGGGCATGTGTAGACATACACCCTACTACAGCGCAGTCCCAGGTTTATCCCCTGTCCCTACAGTCCCATGATCACATTCATCTCTCCTGTATGATGAGTATGTCAGTGAATGCAACCGCTTGTACATGCCTGTGGCAAGAAGCCCATCATTACAATACACATCTTTACAACAGCTCATCTACACTCTTCTGGAAAACATGTGTTGATAACATATGTTGTGTCAAAACAGTTGACTTATATTGTGTCAAACAGCGAGACAAATATGTGAAAAGGAATGTGCTGAAAATGACACACACCCTTTTTAAGAGTAGCCACTTATAAGTTAGAGCCATAAAACTTAAACTAGTTTTTGTGTAGACTTTGTGTGTTAATTTCATTCAAACTTGCTATAAACATACACACACACACGCACAGATACACATACACATGCTGCATCACTGTTCCATGGGGAGGGAGGCAGGCGCCTGCTGCCATGGTATCAGGTTGCAGGTCTGTCAGACACAATGGTGAGGTGTGCCCCATGGCTGGGCCTGGGAGGGCAGAACAATGGAGCCGCAGTGCAGACGGAGCAGCAGAGGGCACGAAGAGCCGATCTGTCAGCCTGGCAGAGCTGCGCGGGCTACTCTGGCCCCAAACCCTCTCCTCACACATACAATGGAGGGTGGGAGATCAAGAGCATGGGAAATGGAGGGGAATTCCCAGCATGCTATAATAAAATCGAGTCTTCTATTTTGGTGACTGAAGGAATAGGACAGACTATAGGCTACGCCCAGAATACATCATAACTTTGAGTTATCACAATGAAGTCATTTCAATGGGTCAGCGTGCAGCTGGAGATAATCAATTTATGGGTCGGTGGTTCACTATTTTGGAGTACTGCTCATTACTTTTGAACATAAGTAAATGGCTTGTCTGACTGACTGCCGAACTTGCACAGTGAGGCCACAACCACGTGAGCAGATGAATGAAACAGCCTCTGTTCTCTTCATGGTTATCAGAGCTTGTCATTGTACAATATGGTCACAAATGACATTCTGACATTTTGAGAGGAAAGAAACAATTGTTCAATAGTTTCCTCTCTCTGAATTTTAGTAGAATAATGAGTAGCATTTGTGGCGCACATCTAAATAGTCAGCTCAATATATTGAATTGTAAAATTGAATCATGTCAAGCCATGACATCCCGTAAAGCTGAGCGGTTTGTGTTTGTCTCTCCCCGAGCTGCCTGTATCAATCGCGTTTCTCTGTGTCTGATCTCTTGCTCCACTTGAGTTAGAGAAGGGGGGTGGGGGGCTAGAGGATAGGAAGAAAAGAGAAAAAAAAGAGAGAGAGGGAGAGAGAGAGAGATCAGTTTGGAACAATTCTGTCCTGATCTCATTGTGCTCAGCCATAACATCTCCATTCTTACCTTTTATCTATGGAGCAAATATGCACTGCTCCAATCTGTTTAGTGAGACCAGGCATTTAGTGAGGGCTGTGTACAAACGGAGGTCCTGAAGACTGTTGGCCTAAGAGTGGTGACTAAGGGGGGCTAGTGAAAGCCAGATTTTGTTAAGGCTCTTAATAAGGCACAGTGTGATATATGAGCCCGCAGGCGGCAAAGCTCTGTGTGCAAACACTTCAACCACTCCTGTGATAGGGCAATCTGTGTATGGAACAGTGGATGGCCTAACAACGTTGTTATTTCACACGCGACCCTATTTGGCCTCTCTGATATACTTAATTTGGTAGCTGAATTTGATATAGTGCTGCAAATATTTGCTTAGGCACACATTAACTCTGTTTGCCTGGTATGTTACGATAAACAAACCGCAATGGTGTACTGAATGTAATAAATGTTAAACAGTGCATGCAATTATATACTTCACATATCTGGCCCTCCGCACTGAAAGCATGCTTTGTGGACCTGAGCTCTATTTTGACAGATCGTTATTCCCCTTCCTGACCACCTAGGGTTACATTCAAAAATTAACTGTTTATGAGATGCCTAGGGTAGATGGCAGATTTTAGCCCATATTTCAATGTGATGAAAATATTAATTTTGACAGGAAAATTTCACAGTTTCAGGGAGCAGATTATACATTCAAATGCATGTGGAAAACAGGTACTGGTTTCATGCAGGCTATAGATAGAGTATGCCTTTTGGTCTGAACTAGCTTTCTCTATACCTCTCAGCTCTATTAGCTCCCCTCTAATTTCTGAGCTTTCCCTCCTTTCTGAATATTTGTTTTTCTTTTTAAACACTCATACATTCAGCCCCAGACTCTTGCAAGCTCTCCTCCTGTCTTTCTTTCCCTTCTGCCATCAATTCTTTATTCTGTTGTTGGTGCTCTTCCCATGCTCTCGCCATGGCAATGGTGAACATCGCTAAGTGTATTTGTCATAATATATTCAGGTCTTGAGAGACTGTTGTCATCTCAAGGTTTATTCCCCTCTCTGTATTGTATTCTTTGTTCACCTTTCAGGACCTTATGAAACACTTTTTTTTCCTGCACTGCATCATCTATTGTTCCGTTTGGAGTGCCCACAAAAACACTCAAAAAGACAATAAATTACGCAAGGGAGGTTTCTATGTTGGACAAGGGTTTGATAGACCTTCGTCATCAGACCTTCTGCATCCATGGAATCAAATTGTTGGATGATGAAACTCAAGTTTAGTTTGAGCAAATCGTATAAAACCAATGCTTGTCAATTTCCAAACAATAAATGCTTCTGCTTTAATTTAAACTTTTAGTCCAAGGACAACTATTCAGCCTCAGAAAAGGGTATCATTCATTTAACAGTAGTGCTGCTACGTTACAGCACCCCTAATACAAGCCCAGAATACAAGGAGAGTGTGTGTGATCACCAAGAAGTGGAGCATCAGCGGTCAGTTGTGTTTGGCTTATAATTCAACATGCTTTTAGCTGCGCTGCCTGCTGATTCAGCTGTTTCTTGGTAGGGATAGTGAATTATCTTAATCCTGTGTATCTAGGGGACACTCTCTGAAGGAGGAAGAACAAAAGAATGGCACAGATTGTATTGTCAGGCGGTGGCTTGACAAACACCACAAAATATGACTGTAACAACTCATAGATGAGTTACACTCTTAGGGTTCATTCATCTCTGGTTTTCTTTTTCTCTTGAGTGACAGGTAGGAATACTGGCATAAAACAGCCTGGATATTGTGCAGAGGAAAAATGAGTAAGGGGTCCTGTTTTAGTGCTGCAACTTTATATCTTTCTCTGTGGGAATACATTCATACCCCGCTGCTTCAGAAGGCGCAGGCAGTTTCTTTTACTCCTTGATACTGTAGTTGTTCTGAAGTAAGCTTTTCCGAGGATGGTGACAGCTTGCAGCACTGGTCTGAGAGGAAGAGAAGACAAAGCACTCTGTACTCCGAGGCTGTGTGTGATTAATGACAGAGGTGTGTGTTGCAGTGGGCACCCTCGGAGCAGCTACAGATCAGTCTTCCTGTAAGACAAATCTGACACTCACCAACCCACCGCCCCACCTGCTACCCCCTCACCGCCATCAAACCCTCAGCTCCTCACAGCCAAGTGCACTCAGCACGACATCACACTCATAAATCATCCTAAACAAAGCATGTTTAATCTGTGACGCGCAGGCCTGACACGCAAATTTATTACCTGTTGTAGGAAAACTGCATGTGCCCCACTGAGTCAAGCCTCTATTTACCTTTGAGAAACCAGTAAAATACTGGAAAGACAAAGTCTCCAACAAAGAAAGCTGATGATGGCGGTGTCTTTCGGCTGAATTCACGAGACAAAGCCCCGCTTTACTCAACCACTCCTTCAGCCTTTTCATGGCGGATGACATGCTTGCGCGACTTTCTCGACTGCACTTGCCAAAAAGATTTAGGGATTTTTCTCAAGCACATTTGTAAAACATGAATACCAAATTATCTCTTGTGGATTAGAGTTGGATAGCTGCTCTATGCCTGGTATGAGTCACAATGCTTAGTGGGAACTGGGCACCTACTACCTACAATTGCATGATAGTGTAGGTTTTTAAACATCATCCATGCAGCAATAGAGCATTGTGAAGGAATGTGCATGTTACATTGTCCTGCATGTCCATGTTCAAAAGCTGCAAATACAGACACTTCAGAATGTACTACAGCAAAAACACAAACACAAAAGCCAGTAAAAGACAAATAATATTATTCTGAGGATCACTTTCAAAGATTGAAAACATATGTACCTACAGGTCACATTACATTTCAGGTGCAATCAGTCTTTGGAGCCCAGCTAGTGTACCAACATCTAGTCAAAATGGACACATATTTTAAGAAATATGACAGCATTTGGAGCATGGAACACCATGTATTTTCTAAACACTGCCTGTAGGTAAACAGTGACAGTATATTCTGATATCTCTAGCTTTCTTGCTATATGGTCTGACAAACTGAATTACAGTAGCAATAGCTTGATGTGGAGTCATAGCTAAAATGCCAAGGAGAATTGGTTGAAAGGCAGAAATTAGAGTGGTCTCTCCCACACATTCCCTTTGGCAGACTCCCTTGATCCTGCTCCTCCTCAACATGTCTTTACACTGAAAATGGTGGGAATGTGAAGTGATGGCACCTGCTGACTGGCTAAGGCGATGTCAGGAACACACACAAATACACCCACAAACACACAAACACACACGCACACAAGCAACAGCCGGGTTTCTTTTTTGCTTATGATGCAATCATCGAATCATTTGGAAGAGTCCAAAATTCATGAATTTAGCCAAAAGTGAAGCATAAAAGTTATATCCAATAAATGGCAGAATGGTTCTCAATTATCCATTAATGTTGTTTTTTGAAAATGCAAATACAAAGAGTTTCCATTTTGTTCTTATTTTGAAAAAAAGAAAAAACAATGAATAGTTAAATCAGAGAAGGTGTCTTGCTCCATCTGAATAGATAAGGTTGTTGCTGAAAGCAGCTAATATCACCTAGCAACATATGACATTGTGAATTATTTGACAGTCATTCCAGGTGATTAATTAAATAATACTTGAAATTAGGGACAAAATGAATAATGGCAAGAGCGGTTTCATTTCTGACCTTGTTCAATTTTTAATGAGCTCAGTACGACACGGACTACATTTTATAAATGGAGCTATAGGGTCTGTGATAATTAAGGAGCGCGTGATATTATCTGGATCTCTGTACCTCTGTAGGAGAAAGGGCCCGTCCAAAACAAGCAAGACAATGGGATGTTTGGGCCACTCCACCTTGCAGCTGAAAAGTGCTCAGCAGTGTGATAAACAGAGCTGAACACATCCCGGTCCCGGGAGATCGGTGATCTCAAGAGAGATCATCAGCTCATCATAAGGACCTTTGTATGCCATCACACTCCGCCTCAAGAAGAGCAAACCTATTGCACAGTGTCAAAGCTGTGCTGCACCGCTGATATAAACAAGGGAAAAACAACAACACGCAACACTTTGGCAGTCGGTTCTATCATTAAACCACTATGACAACTTTGAAACGGCATTTATTTTCACCAAATAATTTGATTAGATCCTGTGAAGTAATGTCGTGGACCACGTTTGACCATTCCGCTTCACCGAACACCTTTCCATTGACCCACATTTAATGGTATCCTCATGGCTCTATGTGATCTGCTCCACTTTCCTCAGGGAACTGATATCATAAAGGTTTTCATTTCAAGTGTCATACCTCCACATTAACAGTTGTGTGCTATTCTATGCTATTTGGAGCTGGCAGGCCTTGGTTAGTTTTAATTACAGTGGGTAATGAGAGAAGGGATCCAGACTGTGAGACATGGAGTATTTTTAGATCCTCAACTTGATTATCTAACACATAGCTGCAGTCTGCTCAGATACAACTTTGTTGGAAGACTTTTCTTAGTGAATATGATTAATATTACTCACAATCACTCTGGACGGAAAGTTTTATCACTTTATAATCGTCTATTAAAACAGATTGTTGCATTTTTTTTAGATGCCACCCTATAACAAACCTTCTGGGTCTGAATGTTTTTGTACTCAGATTACTATAGAAAGTACTAGCATATTTGTTTCATATTCCCAATTGGTAGGATATGCAAGGAACTCCATAGTTTTCAGAGTAATTATCTCAAAATTCACTCAAACTGATGAAATCACCGGCCATACCGCAGTATGGCGTCTGTTGGCAGTATTTGCCCCATGATTGAATGTGTAGTGTGCAGCGAGTGAAGGACTAGGGATTGGAGAGGGGTGTTGAGGGCTTTTCAGAAAGGCTGTTTTAATGAGCCTCAGATAATGAAATGTTATTTCAGAACTCGGTGGCCAGATTGCAGTCTCAGAAAATTGTGTGACACAGGGATCTGTTTGTGCTGTTCTCATTTACAAAATAAACATCTATTTCTTTCCCTCACTATCATATACTAGATCAAACTTGACTTATACAGCCTAATAAAGCTCACTGCATGAGAAGCGTGTTTTAGTCCCTTTTTTAATTGGAGAGAAAGAGTGTCTGGGTCTATTTGTGGTCTGGTGCAATGCTGGAAATGCCAGCTGTCTCGCATCAAAGCCCTGCTGGAACGAACCGTTATGTGGCGCGTCCCTGCAACTTGTTGAAATACATCACTTACTATGTCATAGATGATCATTTATGGGTTTTTTTTCTTAATTTGAGAAGGCAAACTACCTCTAATGGACTTCAGAGTTTTGATTAATAAACATTTTGATTGATAAAAATTAAAGATGTGTGTTTGTATGTAATCCAAGTAAACAAAACGTTGTGTACTATGAAGATTAATGTTACTGCACAACTGGAAACCACACTACAGCACCAACCAAAGAGAATCCTGCCTGAGCCTGTGAGCATCTTCCCTACTACACTCCACTGTGTTTTAGGAAATGAAATTGTTTGCATTTTTTCACACTTTCATCCATGAATAGAAGAGGGAAAATTCCTCAACACCTTCTGCAGCTATGACTGACAGCTGTGGCTGGTCCAGAGAGCCCAGAGCCAAGCCCCGTCACATAACGCATGCCCGACATGTCTACGTCCATCTGGGGTCCTACCCTTCAAACCACTGCCCCCCTGCTCTCTCCCGGCAGAGAGACCAAGGGACGAGAGGAGGAACGGGGTGTGAAGTCGGGCCTCTTAGGGGCTCGAAGGAAAGCATCCAAAGCCAGCTGGTCTGGCTTTGAGGTAAATCAAGGGGCAGAGTGAAACAAAGGCAGGAGGAAGAAGAAGAACAGTTTTAGACAGAAGGAAAAGAAAGTCAATACTTGCAGAGAGAGAGAAAAACTGGAGAGTCTAACAGCAGGTTCTGTGAAGGCATTTGTGCAGCAACAACAATCAGGTGAGATACAGGTGCCAGGAAAGGTCTTGACTCCTTGCACATGATGAAAATGTGATGCCAAATGTAATTTAATGCCTACTGATGCTAATTCATGTTACAGTAAGTTTGCATCAGCTTTTTACAGTGAATCCAATATGCGATTTTATCTTTTGTGTGATTATGTGGGCACAAAATATTGTGCCACATGCAGCATCAAGTTCAGCTGAGGCTTATAAAACTGATACAAATCACTGCCTCAGTTTTTGTGATTAAAGTAAAGCATTTTCGCTCGTATATCTTTTTGTACTGTATGAGTGTCTGTTGAGGATGGGGGGAGCATTATGCATGGAGGGTTTCCTCTCTGTATGTGGACACAAAAGTGCTGCTAAGGAGATGCTGAAAGCAATTTCATGGCATGGATGACACAGTGTCATGACATGACACTGTTGTCAGATGGCATCAGCCTGAGCTCACATCAACTAAGAACCACTAGATCATGGCAGAAACTTTACTGATTGAAATTTCTCCAACAAAACTGGGGACTAGTTCTTTGTAATTTATTTGTCATGACTGTTATAGTCTATTGCTATACACTGCACTGGAATGGATAAATGGAATAACGTGTATGCACCCTTGATAAAAGTGACCATTTAGTCACTTAGTAATCAAATACAGCTTTCCGCTGGTTGTAGAACAAATTGTAATAATGACACTTACCTGTGTTGTACAGCACTTAGTGATACATTATTAAAAAAGGTATGTGTAGAATTCTATCATTAATATATCACTGGCATATCATTGGTTGAGGTCATGAATTTGAATGCTAAAATAGCTGCTGCTGGTACAAACAATTGCACAAACTCTCTGCTTTGTGCTCTGTTTCATTTTGTCTAATCCACTTGGTCACATTAGGAGTTCTTGGGATTGACGGGTCGCAAGTCCTCAGAATCTCTAATAGCAAGTTACACATAAAAAACAGCAGGTGGGAAGCAATTATATCCTGCTAGAAAGCAGCTGACTCTGGCAATGAAAAGTGTTTGTTGTAATTTATTTGGCAATGACATGGAGAGAAAATCCTACACTCATTTACATCATAGAAAAAAAGAGCAGCAGAGAGAGAGAGAGAGAGAGAGAGAGAGAGAGAGAGAGAGAGAGAGAGAGAGAGAGACCAGTTACAGAGACAAAGAGCAAGAAAATGCACCTTCTGAGTCAATAAATGTATAGAAATAAGCAGATTTTAATGAGGGGTTTAAGTGAGAGATTGATTCTAAGGATTACTTCACACCTTGAAAAAAATGTTTTCTCAACATCAGCCTGTTAATTTAGCTTAGTGAGATATCACTAGTATGAAGAAACAGGTTTAATCTGCCAGGTCCTATTATTTGTATAAAGGCAAACTTTTCTATACCACCTTAATAGGATGGCTGAGTAAAATATCATGCAATACACAGAGCTTATCATGAAAAATGTGTGTAAACTGTGGACTTTCAGAAGATTGCGATATCTAACACATTGTCTCCATAAGTCATGAGAAAGCTAAATTGAAATTATGTTGAATCAGTATAAATTATAGGCCTCCGTCATGTAGAAAACATTAAAGAAAAGGTGAATAAGTGATGAGTCTCTCTCAGTTTCAGGGAAAGCCAAAGAATTCTATAAAACTAGGATGGCATCACCATCACCTCTTATGGAGAATTATGCTTAATTTATACTTGAACGGTAACGGTGCGTGCAGAGCTGCACAAGGCGTCTGCAGGGTGTAGACACCCTGTGCAGCAGGAGAGGCTCTACAGATGCTCTGTGCACATCTAGAAAAACGTAACTACACTCCAGGGGCCGCAGACACTGCAAATATGTTCATTGGCTTACCAGAGAGGTGAGGCGGATGTTGCGGTGAAAACAATACTTCACGTTCGTTCTGGCACTATATACTTGACTCATCCAAGATGGAACAATTTGGGGAGAGTTTAGTGGAGCAGGTTTGCTGGTACTGAAATCTCTATGACCCATCTTCTAGAGATTGCAAAAAAAGTGTAACCATATATTCCTGGAAAGAAATCACCAAAATTCTGCAATTTGATACTTAAGAATGCACCAGAAAGTGGAAAAACCTTAGAGACAGGTTTGTTAAAACAAAGAAAAAGCTAGCTAAAACAGCAGCAGTACATGCTCTGTGACCTATAGGTGCAATCAGGGTGCAATACTATAAAGGACTGGTGCAGACGCAGATGGGAGTACTGTAAATCAAGAATTACTGTGGACAAGGATAGTTCCCTTGTTGGACAAGTATTTACATGTTTACTTATTTCTTTTTGAATTGGCATGCATATGTGATGCATATATAAGGTTGGATTTGATTAGATGCTACCCTATGAAGTCATGTCATGGACCACGTTTGACCATTACGCTTAACTGAACACCTTTCACAGTTCAAGCCTCAACAGGCATAGATGGTAGAAAATAATGGGCAAAGTGACTTCACCCATTGACTTTCTACTGGTCTACTGGTCATGTATTGTATTTTTGGAGCCAGAGTTTGTGCAATAGAGCAAAAGGGTGGAGCAGGTGGAGCCAGGGTGAAGCATACAACTGCAGGAAGAGCCAGCCCATATTGCCTAACATGCTCATCAAGCATGCCCTGTGTAGCTATCATTGCCAAGAACAGGATTATACCTTACATGCACTGAGACGCAAATATTTTCCTAATGGCACAATTATTTAAAAAAATCACCAGAAATTAAGACATACGAAGAAATGCAATTAGCTATTTAACTTCTTCTAGAAAAAAATATTGACATCATATTTCAACATAGAAGATGGGCCTTGGTCCCACTGACCTACAGGATATTGAGGTGTGTGGCATTTTAAGCTGTTCTGCAGCCAGCAAATACCTGGTAATAGAGGGATCTGATCGTCTGTCCCAGGACGTCTGCATTGGCTTCAACAGCCATGGCCAGTTGTGGCTCCTTGGCCCTGAGGAGTCCAGAGGGACAGCGGGCCTTCTCCCTGAGGGTAACTGGTTACAAAAGGTGATACAACAGAGATAGATACAGTAGCAGTCATACTTTCTCAAAACATTTTTTTCTTTATTAGTGAGCATGGACTGTAATGTAAGAGGATGTTTCTCCAATAAAGCACTAATTACTTTTTCAAAGTGAGATCAAAAGGAATCTTGCATTGTTTTACGATTCAATCAAATCACTAAATCTGTTTGCACATAAACCTGGTTATGACTGTTATTTGCTATTGCAGAATCGCATTACATAGCCAGGGCTTGGAGTATTTTCAAACTTAAGTAAGTTAGCCTATGTTTCGTGACTGTAGCAGTATGAAATTACAGCCATCACTCAAAGTAACCAGTAATGTGTACAACTTGTGTGCAACTTCCCCAACTCCTCTGAGCCCCTCTGAATAGTCAGATAAACTGGGGAAAAGTTAAATGATATCTGTAAAATAGGTAAATAAATTATATTACCCTGTAATAAACTAAGGTTATTATTTCTTGTAACCTGGAAAATTTGCCAAATTAAATTAGTAGAATAGATTCCCTTGTGCATCTCCTTATTGCTAGTTACTCCAGCAGCCTGTCTATAGTCACTTGTTCGCTTAATCGAGTTGGTTTTGCCAGTCTCATACAGTATCATACTGTGCACTAAATATGTAACTGCAACAGTAGATGTTCATCGTGTTGGATTTCTATCGCACCTGCTTCTTTAAGTCCCAGTGAAAACAGTCCGAGGCCGGCACCACACCTCCTCCTCAGATCCTGCATTTACACGTGACATTTCCATATGCGAGTCAAACACATCCCGCCTTCCTTCTCTAATTGGCTGCTCAAGAGACGCTGAGGGTTTCAATTGGATGAGCGAAGCGCCCTTTAAGCCAAATTCCTTTGCTGTTGTCTTAGAGAAATGACGTCAGTTGTATCTAATGTGATGAGGCTGCGCCGAGTAATTTGGGAAAGTAGTTGTCCGAATCAGAAATCACACTGTACTTTGAATAAACACATTATATGCCAGAAGTTATTATCAAGCTTCAAACAGACTGACTAATGCCTTAAGCTTTTCCTATATATGTTTTTTGTGCCTATGGTGGAAAGGTTTAGTTCTAGCAAAGTTTCCTTCACTTTGTCTGTTATGAATTATTACACTGTAGTTGCCTCACCCCTCTGTCTTGAGTTAGAGCAAAGCGGTATTACGAAAAATATGACATGAATCAAATAATAGAAATAGATTTAAAATCCGTGTGTGAAACGATAAGGCTGTATTCTAGTCCATGCACTATCTACCTTATGTGAGAAGCTCTTATCCCCAACATTTAAACTCGGCTTCATTTCAGCTTTTCAGTTATCTTTTTTTTTATTTTTTTTGTATTTTTTTTACTATTGTGATTATGTGTACGGAGTGAACTGTTTTCCCCCTGTTTGACAGTTTTACTACTTGTTCTAATGTTTTGACGGAGAGCGAGAGAGAGATTGAGTGTGTGTGTGTGTGTGTGTGTGAGAGAGAGAGAGAGAGAGAGAGAGAGAGAGAGAGAGAGAGAGAGAGAGAGGCTATTCGTCAGATCAGGGGAGGAGTCTCTCGCTGACAAGAGGGAGTCTGGCTTTTCTGAGTTTGTCAGCTCCCCCCTAAAATAGCAGTCAGTGTGTAAATGTGAACTGAAATTACGTTTATCCAGCGGAGCCACCGATATAGAGTGTCTATATACAGCGACTGACTTGGGAGTAAAGGTGAGTAACGGAAATAGAAACAATGTTGCGGAGTGTGGCAGCAGTACAGTAAGTGAGGGAGAAAAGGCGCAAGAGGGAGACGTAGAGTGGATTTGGGAGACGGAGACGTTATCTGTGTATCTGCTGTACGGGGGACATGCACAATATGAGATTATGCCTCTCCAGTATGTAAATACTGTGCAGTGGCATTTAACAACATTCACGTTTAGTTATCGATAAGCTTCCACGCTCTAAATGTCTAAAGGTCTGTGCGGGTCCGGTCAGACCGCGCGCTGTTGATGTCAGTTAATAGCGAGAAACTTTTATAGGATTCATCGTAAACAGTGATCCGCCGGTGAGCTCTTTAGGTCCTTCAAGATGGGGCGATTTGTGAATTATTATCATAAAACCCATAAAGTGTTTATTGTGGGAGCGAGATTGTGAAATATTGAGGTTACTTTGTAATGTAAGGCTTTTATTTTGGCAAAAATAGTGATAAATGTGTGTTTAGTTGTACTGTAGAACCATCACAACAACAGTGAGATACAATCCGCCTAACGGCAATAGGAGTTGAGGACTTGAGGAGAGTTTACTGTAAATAGTATGTTGTCTTTTTAACAACACACTACGCAACTTTTGTAATACGTAGGCTAGAGAAAAGCCGACAGGAGCAGTAGGCTTTATTTACTACATTTAATGTGTTGCATACGTGTGTGAATGGTTGTAATGCCAGTAAAATAAATGCTTGACATTATTGGTGTTGAAATCTAGATGGTGCTGGTCAGCTGGTGCACCGTGGTGTCGCTAAACTTGCTTTTTGCATGCTTGTCAGGCCATACATGTTCTCAGCAGTGTTGTTTGAATGTGTAGAACAGAATTTTACATGGCAAACCTCTGTCAGTTTAAAGTATTTTAAGGGTGAGTCAGACCTAATTCATCATTATTTTGAAAGTTGTCTTTTTTTTTTTACATGGTTAAAGTGCCTATACTTGGTAGAATATTATCTGAATAAGCAAGTAAACAGTCCAGTCATGACAGAAGGCTTAAGTGTAGTTTATAGGGAGTATAGTTTTAAGGGAGATGATGGGGGGGGGGGGGGGGGGGGGGGAATTAAGTTGAAATAAGCTCAATCTTCTCTATCTGATGAATTAATGCTAAATGTTTTGGAGATCATTTTTGTAGGTCTGCTCACACATTATCTGGTAATGTGGGACAACACATAGTAAATTGAAGATTAGCTGGCTCTGTGACTATGCATGACACTGTGGTATATAACTCAACATGAAGGGGACTGAGCCTGTGAGTGTGAGTCTTTGCTGTCTCGTGGTTCTTTGACTCCGTTTGAGACTTGTGACCTTAACCCCTGTCCAGAGTGGGTAATGGCCAACAGTAACCTGACCTTCTCAAGTGTTTCTCTCCAGGTCAATTAAACACCATGCACTTATCATTTATACTGTAGCTAAGTAGTAATTTTCTTTTAATTTTAACAGACAGGAAAATGCCATTCACAAAACTCTAGGATTTTTCTCCATAGTACTTCTCTTTTCTTTCTTTTTACAAGTTATTAGAATGAATTTGGTCTTTGGTAATTTGTGGTTGCCTAACATGTTGCAATATGTGACGTGTGATTCCTGGAATTGTATGGATGAATGCAAAATCCTCAAGTCTCAATTTGTTTCTAGAAGTACGCACAAAGTGTGGACCGGCATAAATTTAAGCTGTAAATTAAAGCTGTAATTATTCAAAAATAATTGAAAACATGTGGTTTTAGCAGTGTACAGTGAACTGCAGTATGAAGTTTATAGCATCTTCACTTGGCTTCCACCCCAATAGTAAATATATTACCACTTACTTTATATCCCCCAGCGATCAGATGGAACAGATGAGGAATTTAAATCATTTTCCAGGCGTTGTGGCCTCAGTATTAAAGCATACCTACGCATATTTTTCATTGTCTGTTTTACCTTACCATTGTTCTGATGGCATTTACATTACCATGCCAGTAGGTTGCCAGTGATTTCTAAAGCAAAGCAGTAAAGCACCCTCCAATCTGCAGTCATTAGCTTCTGCGCTGCCCCAGGCCTAACCAGTAATGGGCCTTGTTGCTCATGGTCCGCGTCACGTGAGCTCTTATGTCTAATGTGTGGATGAGAGGTTCTGTCAATGCTGCAGAAATGAATATCATTTTAACAATTTATGTTGCGTATTAGTCAAAGGAATTAATGTGATGTCAGGGAAAATACAGATCTAGCCATCGTAAATGTCTTTTTCATGCATGCGCTGAACTGTTGCTATTCAAATATTGTACCTTTGCCGTTATCCAAACACACAGTGAGTCATTTGAGAAGCATGAGAATATGATCATCACCCTGAAACATGCAATGATCTTGCAATACTATACAAGATAGACGCATGATATGGGACTTCTATGATGACTACCACTGCACACAATATTGTTTATGAAATGTTTTAGCCTTGTTACATTTGTAAGCCTTGTTATGTTTGTGTGTCCTGCATGCCTCTGCAAATGTGCATCTTATGGTATTTTAGTATAAGTTCTCAGTGGAAATGGGGGAATGAGAGGTGGTGACTGGTGTGAGGAACGGGCAGCTGCAGCATCTTTTACTGCACTCCTCATAGCACTTCAATCTCACAGGCTGGTCTCAGCTTCTCCTTCCAGGAGAAATGTGGAGTGTGTGGGCGAGTCGGATCTGCAATTAACGCTGGTTGTCAGAAAGAGAATGCTGGCGTTTACACGATGCCTCTGAATCACTGAGTGAAACTCTTTCTCCTCCATTCTCCTCCTCCCAGGACATTTTCCCGAGGAGGACAAAACGCCAGAAAGCTGAAAGAAAAGGATACAGTGAAGGAAAAATAAACAAGAGATAGGAGCTGAATATTCTTGGTCCAGTAAAGAGGACAGCGATTCTTTGATCGTTTGGTAAGCCAAAATGTTCTTTTATACTGTAAATTCTGCAGCAATATTACAACAATTATATATTTTACAATTTTGACATGATTTTGAGTCTGTTCTTTGAATCTGTATGCCTTATTTTACCATATTTTGTGCAACATTGAAGTGACGACTGTACAAGGCTGGTTGTTATTACTAAGTTAGACCACTATATGTTGTGCAACTGAGCTGATGTCAGTTGCAGTTGTCTTATAGAGCTAGAACATATTGAATACTGTTTTTTGTTGTTGGTAAGATATAAGCTATAATAAGCTACTTAAGTTAATAGCTATGTTTAAACAGGGAATAAATCAAATATCAGAAATGTGTCAGATCTCTAACAAAAAACAACTGCATGCTTCGAGGTGACAGCAGACTCTTTTTGTCTTTGAAGTAAATAATTGTCTTGCTATTGATCTCTCATCTCACTCTTTTTGTAACCATTTACACAGCTCATTATTATTCTCAATTTTTTTGTGTTAAGCCATGCACTTCAGATCACTGGCATGGATAACAGTATCACTCAGTGTCCATTTAACGTTCTCTTTAACTAACAAAGGCCTCTTGGCAACGTGATTCATTGTTTATTGGAGCTCCATCATCAATATGGAGATTCCAGCGTTCTCCTGTGAGACCTGGAGGCTGGATGCAGAATCTTGAGCCCAGCAGATAATGTTTTAGACCACAGTTAACTCCAGTCCCCTGTAGACTAAGGGGAAAGTACTTGTACTACTTTTCATAAACAAATAGCTGTCCTGTTAATGAAGCTATTTTCTTTACACCAAACCATGGAAATATATTGTTTGATTATTCCCATTTTAGTACAGTAACCCAACAATCAGAACTGAACTACAAATTCAGAGCTTTTGTTGGGTCTCTGTTTGACCAGAGGACCACATGTTTTTTTTTAATGTTTAATGCTAAATGGGTCACCTTAGGATAAGGGTAACATGTTCTACAAACACGCAAATTCATAATTTCAAATTTCAAAAGTCTACAAAATGTAATCTGTTTTATCTTGCAAGTATCAGGAGTGCGGGCGGCACGTTGACTCATTAGTTAGTGCTGTCACCTCACCACAACGAGGTCCTGGGTTGGGTTCCCAGCCCTGACCCTCTCTGTGTGGTTTGCATGTTAGGCAGCCCCTTAATGTGCTGTGATGATGACTTCGAAACCATTGCCATTAACATCCAGAGCTGGCACTGAATGTCAGATAACATGAACTTGCTAAATGCTACTTTCTTTCTGACATGGAGTTGAGGTTCCAAAGTTATAGGAAGTTCCATTTAAACATTACAGTACAGTGCTAGTACAGTCTTTATTGCATTAAAAAGGAATGGCATAATGAAATGTAATTTTCAGACATCATTGAGTCAATTGATAGCACTTGTCTTTATAAGTGCCTATTTAAGCTTTACTAAAATATCTGTAATTCAATTAATGGCATAATGAATGCAATAAAATCATAGAAAGCCCTCAGGTGGAATAACTGAAAACTCCACTGACTGTTGGAAACTCTGTTGAGAATCGCCACTATCCTTTAGGTATCAGAAACAGTAGTGGCTTAGGTCGTCTAATAGCCTGGTGTAAGCTAGTAGGCTGAATGTATGACTCGCTGAGACACTGTTTGTCTAGCAAGACAGCTAGCAGTGACCTTTCAACTGTCCTGCCCTTGACTGAGACCTCTGGTGGTAAGCCACCCCATTTGGTCCACTCAGCACATGTGCTGCTGAGCAGGGCAGAGCGGCTTAAGGCTGCACCGTCTTTTCCTGTCTCCCCTGCTCTTCCAAACGAGGCCTGACTGGAGGTCTCCTCACCCTGGGCTGCGCAGGAAAATCAGCAGTAAGATCCTCCAGCAAAGCAACAGTCTAAATCTGCTGTTAATCCTCTTTCACCACTATGATCCTAGTCTCTCCCTCACTCCACATCCACACTGGTCCTCACCGGGTCACTTAACTCTCAATACAAACAAACTTATTGTGTTATACTGTAGTTTTAGACCTGTAGCCGTAGTAGTATCCTGAGATAACATCACAGTTATATCTTATAGTTTAAGACTTAAATTCTCACAGTAATGTCACATTATAATGTGTGTTTATCCTATATATATTAAGCACAACACATACTTTCTTGTGCCCCCGGTTGCTGGCTATTATGTTAAGTTTCAACATGCCACATTCTCTGATGTGAGGAAAGAATAGCACATGCAAGTGTGGTTTGCGAGGGCAGACTGTGGAAACATGTGGTGGAGCAAAGGTGATGGCTTTGAGAGTCAAGTCATTTAGCACCTTTGTTAAGGTGCCTTCTCCTTCTTCTTTGACTTTCTGGAGTGCAAGCAAAACCACAGAATCATGCTGTGCATCATCTCGAAAGTGTCTGAGCCACACTACAAGACATACAACCCAAAAATATGTGTACTGTGGTTTGGCTATAGTTATTGTTTTTCAGCTTGTTGTTGTTTACATGAAACTTGCATCTATGGGCATGGAGACACGATAATAGCTGATGACTACGCTACTGCACAATACTGTAGAGATGCATATTAAGTTTAATCATTCATAGGGCAGAGTTGATAGTTGCATTGTGCCTAGGAAGTTAAGAAAGACATCTCTTTGCTGAGTTGCATTTTAACTGAATTTTAATGAGACTTTGAAAAAACATAAATCAAAGGAATATATTAAAATCTAATTTACTAGATCAAAAGATCTCCTGTGATTGCTAATATACCCCACTGTATTGAATTTCTGATGCTCTACTGTACGTCTTAAAAAGCATCGCTCACTGGAGAATTAAGTTCTCTGGCTCTGCACAGAGGCAGTACTAGGCAAGTACTAGCATCATGAGCAAACAAACTAACAATGGAATTATGTACAAAGTAAACTTTCTTCAAAGTCTGGTAAGCCCTGCTTGATGAAACATTACATATTTGTGTCACTAGGATAAAACATTATCTTAAAGAAAACCATGTGCTACATTGTTACTGAATGCTAAAGCAGTCAAATCTGAAACGTCAGTTACAGCCTTTATCACCATTTTATCTAACTTTCCATATGGCACCCATACCGTGAAATAGAGTCCATATGAACAAGTGTTTATGAATGGCTGGTGTAGTGAATGCAGCTGTAGGACCTGTGGGTCACAGTCCCTACAGCGAGCCCATTTAGTAAGTCCAGTAGCTGCTGGTAGGAGGAGTTGGGTCTCCTGCAGCTGGACTGGCCCTGTGGCCCCGTGGGCTGCAGGAAGGGGGCCTGGCCTGCGATATCCTTGTTTTTCTGTCTGTCTGAGAAGCCCTCCGAACCAGGACAGCTGGGGGGATGTGATTCCTCCCATTATCCTGCAGCGCACGCCAGCCTTATGAACAGGGAAGGGAAGTGACCCAGCAGCCCCCTCTGCTCTGGAAGCTGCTGTGGTCCACCGCAGGGCTCAGACTGCAGTTCAAAGTTGTGCTCCTCTCTGCTGTGAGGGGCTTTGCTCTAGCAGCGTGAACACTGCATTGTCTTATGCGTTTTTGTTTTAGCTACAGCACGAGCACGTGCAGTCATTTCTGCAAATGAGGCTCAAAACTACAGCATCTTTAGATCTTTTTCCAACAATTCTTATATAGTAGACTGAGATATATGGTGATTATGCGGTGTATACAGTGAAAGCAGATTCAGGATGATAAAAGTGTCTTGACCTCACCCACTTTAGGAGAAGTGTAAGCCGTGTTAGGAGATATCATTTTTACAAGCCATGACATCATCCCTGGGCCTTAACAGTTCTGGCAGCATCCTAACAGGGAAAACATTACACCACTCTTTCAGTAACAGTTTCAAAATCACTCTGCATGCTGGTAACAGTCAAAACAGGTTATTACATGGAAAAACGTGTCTTTTCTAATCAAGGACATTCATACAGTATTGCCATAGCATCCTCAGCCTCTAGAGCCCAGCTCTCTGCAGTGTGACTGTGATTGTGACTGAGGTGTTGAGTCTGCCCGCTGTTTGTGCGTCTGCCCGTCTGTCTTCTCCCTCTCTCCCAGGCCACTTTCCATCTGTGTGCCGTGGGCTGCGAATCCAGGTGAAAATGGTGTAGTGTTACCGCCGGTGAGCTGTTGCCTGCCTGTATTCATGTCAGACTGTGTTGCTCTTGATTTTGTTCCCCTCCCCTCAACCTCTGTCACTGGTCCAACTGCCAGGGGTGTTCAGAACATGTATAGGGGCGGGGGAGGCATCCATCATCGGCCGCTGGGCCCCACTCAGGGCCACAGGCTATCAGCGAACAGTTTGACTGAAAAGATTCCTGGAGAGGCAAGCAGCAGGGCCTGTGGGGGTCTCTCTCTCTCTCTCTCTCTCTCTCTCTCTCTCTCTCTCTTGAATACAGTGTTCATGTGATGGCTAGCACATATCATCTGATTTGGGCGAAACTGTGGGCTCCAGCTGCAGAAATACCTCTCACATTAATTGCTCAGTGAATGCCATTCATTCATGTCAATTGATTTAAGATAGACAAGAGAGAGAGAATGGATTCCATCATCTTTCAGATTGAAATCAGTTTTCCCAACCACTATCAATGATAAAGAAATTACTTGTTTCCCATCTTTTGTGCTGCCTGCCCTGTGAGATCACATGGCTTTCAGGGATAGGCTGTTGTTGATATTTCTATTTACTGTAAAAACACAGATTGTTCACAAAGCAGATATTAATGTCAGAAAGCACATCTATAATTCAAGGCGAAAACTATCTCTCAGCTTTGGCCCGGTGTTAAAGAAACAGATAGGAAGCCCATGACAAACCTCCTGCAAACTCACCAGATTTTGTACATTTCTCAACCACTTCCTGTCTTTTTCATATACAGAAATGGGTGAGGAGGTCTTTATTTGTTTTTTTGTACGTAGTTGAAATGCGTACGTCGTTTTAACACAGTAGGAAGCTGTCGTAGAACCCAAATGGTACAGCTCTGTATCCTTTATTCAAGCCTGTGTGGGATTATCGATAGACTAATTTTATAACATAAAAATGTAAAAAAAATAAAAATAACTACAAAAAATAAATCAATGCTAGTCCTTTCACTGTTGTTATGAGTCATGGCCATCCTTGCTGCTTGGATTGCATAAACCTTTTATGTAATGGAACACTGTGGGAAAGAGGGATCGAGTGGAAGATAAAAATGGGAAGAGAAAATCAAATATTTATTCTAAGCCTTTTAGATTTTTTTTCCATTAAAAGAAGCAGCCATTCGCACACAGTAACTACAATCCTAAACAATATAGGCTACGCGTATCAGAAAATGTTGTTTTTCTGCATCACTCACTGTTTATTTTGTTAAATCTGCCTGCTGATGATCAAACAACATATTTGAGGGAGAATTAAGTATCTGGAATCTCAGTGTCTTATCTGGATCCTCTGTGTTTTCAGAGAGGCGATGAGTTCGGGTAAACGTGCTGCTGCTGAGACACATTAACGCATGACGTCCCTAATATCCTTACACTGTGGATTCCCCCAGGAGGAAGATCTTGATTCATCTTCGCTGTTTACCATTTCTGAGTTGCGGTCTGTGTAACATCAAAAGGCTGCCATGCCACTTAACACAGCTCGCAGGGTTCCTGGGAGGGTGGGGGGGGTGGGGGGGACTGCTGCTCCCCACGGTGCTGGCATTATTATTGTTCCCTGGTGAGAAGTCCATCTGATGATGGACAACCATGCAAATGGACACATGGACTCATACCGTATCAGACCACAGCACCACACAATATTGCTATGCAAATTCTTAAACCTCTAGGATCATGCATACATTACTTTGTGTGTGTGTGTGTGTGTGTGTGTGAGTGTGTTAAAGAGAGGGAGAGAAAGATTTAGAAAAAAAGCCTGCATTAGTGTCTCTCCAATATACAGGAAAGGATTTCACAAATTAATGAAAATTGTGTATATTTTGAATAAAACTTATCTCACATAGATACTCCACATGTAAGCTCATCAGCAGGACTTTAGAGCAAAGGGTGACACGGGAAGTGTTCATCCATAAAGAATGTTGAATACTGACGTTGCGCCATGTCAAGAAATTGACTTGTTAAACTGACATACTGTCATAAGGAATGTTGGTGATGGAGGGCTTTTGCTCAGAGACATAGTTTGTTAAGCCAATGGTGTTAATATGAAGTGAGTAGTTAGCCATTAGTCTGTCAATTGAATTTTAGTGATATAGAACGACATACTGATTTACAAGGGTCAAAAGGCTCATTTATTAGGGAAGTTAGTCTGGTAACATTGATATAGCAACAACTGCTCCACTCTGTTGTACCGTCCTGTGGAAATATGAAAGAGGAATAGACTTAATGTTTTGAAACTCTAGCAGTACACTATAGCAGCTGTACCGTACATCTATGATTTCTCAGTTGTTGAGCACATTCATTTTTAATGAGACATAATTCATCACCCTACCCTTGCATCAAGGAAGTTATCATCATTTTCTTTGTTCATAAAAGTTTCACTCAAATACGCATCAAGGGATTTACCTTGAGAAGGAGAGTAGCTTTTCTACATGAAATGGATATAACTGTTAGGAGAGGGTCATCTCTTTATCCTTGAGAAACTGAGAATCCATTCATTGGCTGGGCTCGAAAACCTGACTGACGCAAATGGATCATTGGGAATAGAAGTGTCCCAGCAGTAATTATGTTACAACGCTGCTACCGCACACTACCACAGAGGTGGGATGGGATGGGCGCGGGGCGCTTCTTTTAGTCTTGTTTCCCTTACATCTTTCCACATAGTTAACACACAGTCATGCTGTCTCTCTCTCCCACTCTCTCTGTTTGACTCTCTCTCTTTCACTTTCTCTCTCTGTGTCCTTCTTTCACACACAGACACACACACACATACACATAGTAGCAACTATCAAACACAAACATGTGCAGTGGAAACTTTTGGACTTTAACATTTACCCTGCTCTGCTGAACGTCTCGTCACTCTGTTGAATGAATGTTACAGTAAAGAAACAGCAAAAAGTTGGTAGTTGATCTTGTCACCTATTTGTCACTGTTGTCTTCCTGGCCTTAGATCCCTCTCCCTGTGCCTTGAAGCCAAAGTGAAATGTCTGTTTCATTTTTTTCCCCTCTGTATCCAGGACTCCATGGCGCTAAGTCAGTTAAAAAAGAGACATGAAATTAATGTAATGTCAATGGCGTTTTCTCATGGAACCCCAAGGCACTTAGTCAAAGTCACCTTGCATAGTCCTCTCATCCCCCGACAGTACTGTGAGAGTGAGATGGAGGATGTCTGTCTGGTAATGCTGTCAGCATCTGATGTCCTTTGGCTATTGGTTGATATATCCACCCATCATCATTCCCCGCTTTGTAGATAGGATACATGTCCAGTATTTATCTGAAGAGCAACATCATTTCCCATTCAGCCCTTAGCATAATGTGGCCTAGAGTGAAACATTTTCTCGGTGAGATACAAGAACAGGTTCATCCTGTGGGGCTTTCCTTCCTTTTGATGTCATTTTGGAGGTGATAAGTAGCTTTCTGTATCCCGGTCCCTGTCTACAGCACCATCCCCCAGCCCAGGCAAGGTGCTAGCAGCATGGAGGATTGTTTGAACTTGCATTGATCCAATGTGGGATTACAGCTGGGTCATTGGAGAGTTGGACTGAGCTAGCAGTCATCAGGGCAGATTAACCACTCACTGCCTGCTTGGCTGCCATTTCAGTGCAGGCTCTCACTGCTGGCTTTGTGACTGTCCCTACTGTGCAGGTCACAGTCTCCTCTTGAACAATGCATTTTTGTATCTTACTTGATTGAGTTAAATTCAGTCTGATTTAATATGTGGAGAAAACATTACTTGATGAAATAAGACAGAAACGGACCACAACAACATTCTTACATGCTCTAAATCTACAAGCAATCTATTTAATATTTACCAATCTCAATTATAGCGTCTGACTATCTCGGTTTTTGGCCTGCAGGGTTTCCTTTTGTGGCCATTATATGTGTTTCCTTTAACACTGTCATGGTATTCATATCATAATCATTTTAGCCCGTCATTTAAATGTGCTTTAAGTCATTGTCTGGTAAGATAACATCACCCCAAGCAAAGCTTTAGAGAGGAAGAGGATGTGCTGCAGAAGGTCCGTGTTTTTGCAGACGACCCCACCTCTCTCTCTACGTTTCTCAAAGCCTCTTTCTCACTTTTTTTTGTTCACGTGCCCCCGTGATAGATCTTATTAATTATATCTCATTAGTTGCCTTGGAAACTGAGGTGAAGGAATGTATAGTGTGCGTTGAGAGAAAGAAATGAGGAAAGAGAAGGAAAGAAAGAGAGAGAAAGAAAGAAAGAAAGAAAGAAAGAAAGAAAAGGTAGGAGTGGTGAAAAGAGGAGAAAGTGGTTGTTGAGGGATCAGCCGTGTGTCAGATTAGCATCAGGAGACATTAACACTAGTGATGCTGCTGGGGCCACAATCCTGCCTTTCACTGCTGGAGAGGGAGATAAGCGAGCGCTCACAAAGGGAACAGGGAGAGCGTGCGAGGCTGGCTCGCCTCCACTCCCCCCCAGGCCAACAGCCCCATTTGCAGGTATAGCACCGCCTGATGAAAGGAAGAACAAAGAGGTGGATGTTCATTTCCTATTGCACTGATGTCAGGGCTCCGTTGAAATAAATCAGTATAGCCGAGGTTTTAGGCTACTTTGCTTCTCGTCCTCAGTCTGCCAGAAGCTGATCATAACCGGGCCATGTGCTGACACTTTCAGTTTGACACAGTTGCGAATGTTATCGTGGATTATTTCAGAGAACTCCTATGTCAATCAGACGCCTCAGATTATGAGGTTGTTATATCACGTCAGAAATGTGTTTTTTCTCATAAGCATGCAGTTTAATGTATATTTACTTGCGAGAGAGCTGTGATTCATCCTTATGTAACCGGGGGAGTGTTTGAAGTCATTATCAGCTCTGGCCATAACAAGGAAAAGGCCTCTGCCTACTAATTGTAAAGTCAGTGGCTGAGTTCAGCATGTGCACGTCGTCCAGCCGGTGTAATGATCCTTCCAGTAAACATAATAAGCACACAGAGCGAAGCCACAGGAGATGAGCTTCTGTTGTTGTTTAGTCTCGGACTTACAGTCAGGAAGGTAATAAGGGGAAGGATCAGAGGGGAAGGGTGTCCCCAAGGCGGTCCCTCCCTTTCTTCCCCCCCGTTCCCTCTCTCCGACTCCCTCTGACCCACCCCCCCCGCGGAGGGCATGCAGAAGGGTCCTGAATAACAGGAAGTGGAGAGGCAGGAAGTTGAGTCTTGTCTGCCCACGGCCTGCGGTGGGAGACTGGGGCTGAAGCTGCCTCGCACAGGAAGATCAACTGTCATGGCTATGCTCAGGACTTTGGCTGCTGTCCATCACCGTCAAAGAAATGGAGGCATGCATGAAGCACATAGTGGGTGTTTCTTTAAAACAGGTCAGATAGGCTAGATTTGCAAATAGCTTTTGATATATTAGACTTTACTGGGACATTTAGTTTGTAGACTTTAAAAGAGATTTTAGGGGTAGAGATTTAGTAAAATTCAGATGAGTTTTAATTACATACACACAGCTTGATTAGAATAACACTGACTTCATTTGTTGTTCATAAGGTAAACCAGGTAACACATGTTTTCTTTTATATAGGACAACAGTTGAGGATGTAATGCTTCTCCATTGTGGCTGTGTGTGCAGCTTACACAGGCTTACTAGCAGAGGGGAGGAGGATGTGCTGGATTCAGTAATTACACTGGGAATTGAGCATGTTTTATTGAGTGTGAAAGGGCCAGCCCTGTCACCAAGCCTCCCAGTCTCTCAGAGGTCCGTCTTTAGGGAGGAGGAGACAGACAGGGCCTCCTCTCGCCGGGCCAGTCTCACACCACGCCAGGGAGGATCAGTGCGGCTCTGGTCAGAAACCATCACAACGCTCAGTCTCTCATATGAACATATTCCAACATTATATGCATGTTTAGCAGAGGGGTCCTGAGTAAGGCATGGTTTCACTTTGCTCATTCTGTTGGACATGTCGTATTGATTTTTATGTCAAGCTGATGTGGTCGTTCCTATGGAGACATATTCTCTGTGCATTGATCTCTATGGTACAAATGTTTGGTAAGCAGCTTTCAGAAGTGCTGGACTGCTTTATATCAAAGTGGACCAGGTGTAGCATATCAAGGTCTTTTTAAAGAGTACGTGATGAGATACTGTTATACAGCGTGCTGCTTTGTACCTACAAACAAGTTTTAATGGGTTGAACTGTTATTCTGTCTACCTTTGTTGAGATAATGTTGCATGAGGCCCGCTTGGTGACAGCTTGCACGTAGCGGAGTGGGACTAGTGCAGCAGGATCCCATGTGTGTGTACACCGAGCTATCGAGATGGCCTTGTAGCTTTGTGTTGGCTTGCTCCTGCTTCCAGGCTTCCATTGGCCCCCTTGCCTCTGTTTGTCTCTTTATCAGTTTATCACTCTCTCTCTAACACTCACACACACACACACACACACACACACACACACACACACACACACAGAGCACATGATTCAGGCCTTGAACAGTTACTCTGTCCCTTTCTAACACTCCAGAGAAGTCCCGAGCATCACACATCGAACATGTACTGTTGTAGAAATTCCAACTTCCAGCAAACAACTATTTTAGTACATTTAGACATTGTGCTTATTCGTAATCTGATCTTCTTCTGACATGTCTGTGTGGGTAGTGGTGTGAATAGGTGCGGTTGCACAACCTACAAATGACGTGTAGGACAGTACAATTACTGTAGATAGATACTAAATTCATTGAAAGTCTGCCACTTAGTTCTTAATGTTGAAAGTTTGTATTTTTCCCATACAACATGGTGTGATACAAACAGCCACAGTATATAGTGGGTATGACATTTAGACTTGATCTTTCAAATCCTCAAAATAAAAGTATTATCAGTAAGATGTTATTGCTTTTGACTAACTTTTCTTGAGTGTGGCCAGTAAGTTGAGAGCGCAGAAAGCAGCGCACCTGGAGTCTGAGGGCCCTCTCAGCTTGTCATTTCATATTTGTGTAAGAGAAATGTCATGACACAGTCTATTATGCCTCTAGACTTGAACTGTCCTGCTGTGACAGCTCCTCTGCATAAAGACACGAAAGTGTATGCGCATGCGTGCGTATGTGTGAGTGTGTGTGTGCCTCTGTGTATGTTATTCTCTGGATTCTCTCCGATACAGTTTTATTGTACAGTTGTAAAATGAGTAAGACTGTAGCGTTTTCGAGAAATAGATAGATAAGACATGTCACTAATGGATGCTTGCTTAAACACATGCACCCCCCCACACACATACACACTGTGTCAGTAAGTGTAGTTGGAAATGGTGAATGAACAAAAATGCTGTCATTCTCTCTGGCCTGTTGTGATGTGGTTTAGGGAAATTCTTTGTGGGGGTTCAGGCGGTTACTTTCCTGGCCGAGACAGCCATGCGTGGGTAGTTAGCTGGGTGATCTCAGTCAAGTTTGCCTGCAGTGGAGCCCCGATTCAGACAGCCAGACACCATAATGCCAGTCCATCTGTAACCCATAATGACTGTGTGGCAGTGGAACTGGTCATTTTCATTTTCACTGCCAATTCGGCCCTTGGCTTCCTCAGCTCACAACTGCTGACTGCATCTAACGGCCTGCGGTGACTACTGAGTTGTTAACCTTTCTACATTTGTACTCATAGGGGAAATGTAGTTGTTTAGACGTTTTCTATTTGCTGTGTGTCTGGGTGTAAGTGATGGATGCTCCTCCAGGGAGGGGGCAATATCTCTTCTTGCAGAGCAGCAGAGACAGGGCAGAGTTAGTTGTCCCCTGGGAAACAGCTTGGTCTGAACCAGTGGCCAGGTTACAGGCTCACGTGGGAATACACCCCTCCTTCTCCTCCAGCCCAGGGGATTTCAACCACTGTCAACCCCAGACTGGGTGCTCTCTTAATCATCTTAAGAGCAAAGCTGGCATCAGGGTGGGTCGGTTCAGGAAGAGCTAGGAAATGTTGCTGCTCTGTCTCTGCAAGCAGTAGAAGGGAGACAATCTTCCTCTCACTTCAGGTGAACTTGGCTTTGCAAAACTCTTTATTAACAGATATAGAGGTAAAATTAGTCCAGTCACAGTAACGAAAATGTAAAAAGCTATACCAATAATAACAACTATACCAATAATTGTTGAATAGATATTTTGATCATTTTAATCATTTTAGAAAAAATCTTTTTTGTCTTCCTTTTTTGTCTTCCGCATGAAATTATGTACAGTACAATTTAAGTGTGTAAATTGTGCTCAGCAGATCTTATATAAACTGCAGTCCTGTTAGTCTGAAGCCTTCTCTCATTGACTCCAGCTGTGGTGCAAGTGCAGCAGGGGCGATAGGGACACATCATGTGGGTCTCACACTTTCTGAATGTGCTTGAGAACAGAACACAGGGCCGTTCGATGCTTTGATGTGCCTAAGGAGACATCATTGAGTGTCATGTTAACTCTCTCTCTCTCTTCCTCTCTCCCCCTCTCTCTCTCTCTCTCTCTCTCTCCCTCTCTCCCTCTATCTCTCGCCTTGTCTTCTTGCAGATTGTGGTGTGGTCTAGTGAAGAGCGAAGAGTGAAGAGCGAAGAGTGAAGAGTGAGAGAGCCAACAAGAGAAGAGAGAGTGTTGTACAATGTGCTAGGAGAGCGAAGGAAGAAAGCTTGTTGTTTTTCTGATATTGTTGAGGTGTCAGAGAGACCGGACAGGACGCAGCCATGGGGCGGAAGAAGATACAGATCACCAGGATCATGGATGAAAGGAACAGGCAGGTCAGTGTTGTCAGAATTCGTCTCACACACAAACACCTACACACACACACACACACACACACACACACACACACACACACACACACACACACACCAGGCAAACGGAGGTTCTCCTAATGGTCTAAATAAGGCTAAACAGGATTGGCCTTAACGTTTTCCATTTGAGGTCGACTTTTGACTGTCATTTAGTTATTTTCATATTAACTAATCATTTTTTCATGTCAGTGAATGGCCATGTGCGTGTTTTCAAGCCAGTGAAAACATTTCATTATTTTTAATGCACAAATATCATTTGGTATGCTTTAGAAAAAAACAAAAAACAGGAAGAAAGAAACAAAATAGAAAGATCTGAATTAGAGAATATAGGATTAGGAATATAGGATAAGCAGGCTTAGTGAAAACCAGCTTTATATTCCATATAGAAAATGTTTCTTTATGTATATTAACTGTTTTACAAATGACATAAAAACAAGACAAGTATGTAATCATGTTACAGCCTCTGACAACATATAATCCCCAGTAGTTTGTTTTTCAGCAGTACTTATTTTTGGATAGATTCAAATATGATTCAGACGAAATATAATCCATTATATGTTCAAATAAGATAAGCTCAAATTCAGTTAGCTTAGTTCAAAAGATGCTATCTTTATTTTGCGTCTACTTGGTAAAACGTTTGCACTGTACCTGTCTGAAGGTTACATTTTTTCCACCCTCCCTGTCTTGGACCAGAGTTCAGCAGCTGTCATGGAGTGCATGGATCTAAACAGGCAAACCTCCCTCCCCAAAGTCCCAGCCAGCTGAACAGGGACCATGACATTTCTTTGTCAGTGTAGCTGTATTTACAGACATGATTCCCCTGCCACCCTGCAATTTCAGCCAGAGAAGTTGATGAGGCAGCAGGAGCGCTGGGCTGCAGTGGGGGCCTCATGGCGTGGGAGTGAACTGAGGGTAGAGAGGAGCAAAGCGGGCCGCCTGTGGCCTCTCCACACTGCAGGGCTTGTCCCCCGGCCTGGCAGCATTGCCGGGCCCCTCGCTGTAGCCCTGTGTGTTTGCAGCTGCTTGGTAGTAATTAGGAGCAGCCACTGCACCACAGCACCCTCTCATTTGCAGGGTGGGTCAGCAGGACACACAGCACCCTTCTCTGCCTCAGCTACACTGGTTCTGGCTAGCCGCAGAGAGGGAGAAGGCTGGAATTCACTCTGTCTGCTCCTGTTAAATATAAACTCCTAAACAGCAAAACACTGTACAAAACAGCCTGGGTCTGTTAGGAACAAGAATAACGGGCTTGGATATCTATAGTAGGAAGAGTGTGTCCATTTCTTTTTTAGCTGCAGTATACACCCTTTGAGTTGAGAGCTAAGTTGAGAAACAGTGAGCGTACTTTTTGATGAATTATACCCAGTAATGAAGATGTGTTCGTTTTGCCTGGCCAAATAGGACGCATCTTGTTCACACCCGCTCCAAATATCATTTGCACTCCCTCACAGGTGGAACAACTTTTTTGCTGCGCACACAGAAAGCTAATGGAGGTTGTGCTTCCTCTCCTGAGGGTGATAACATGATAGCTCGTGGTACTAGCCAATCGCTACTCTGGCCCGTGCCTCTGACTGTTACTGTGGGGCTAGCAGTTCAGCCAAGTGAGAAACAAAAATCCACACGATGGGCCAATTATCAGTATAACACCTGGCTCTGGGTGGGATCCAAACAGGAGGGCACAATGCTTGTATCTACACTGTAGGCAATGACCTACGACATTGAGGGAAAAAAGGAAAGAAGGGAAATTACATGAAATCAGGTTGTCACTGATTGCTAGGTGAGCAACCTAACCCCTTGAAATGATCCATGCTGTGTAATGTATACTAAGTGAGCGGAGGACGAAATTTTGCCCTATTGTTTCACAGAAAAGTGGAGCTGTGAAGAGAGACATCGCTTATTGTTAATGTGTCTCTCAAAGTCTAGTGTTTGCATCAGATTCGAAATGTCTCACTGTATCATTTGTGGGAAAGTTTATCAGCAGAGCACAGGCATTACAGCTTGCGTTTAGTTAGGTTTAGCTGGCTCAGCAGAGAAGCTGCTATGACAATAGGCCACTGTGCTAAAATAAAGCTTTGGTGTAATGTGATGTATGTGTGTGTATCTTTTTTTCCATGGGCCATGAAGCACACAGCACCATCTCCCTGGGGTGCGCTCTTAGCCAAGGGGGAATAGCCATTAGCATATGGTCCCCATTGTCGGGAGACAATTTGAATCTTTATCTACCCGGCTCCGCTGCTAGCTATCCGTACTCATAGCATTAAAATGAAAGAAGGCCTTAAGTGGGCTAATTAAATAATATTGCAATACGGGATGTTGCGTTGGGACAGCGGGGGCTCCCCGCATTATCACTGCAAGTGCTTTGGAAGGGCTGTTAACCTTTCAGGATTTATAATATGGTGTGGCACTGGCTGAGAAGGTCTGTAATTGCACAATCTATCAAAACAAATGGATTAACTTCAGGAACCGTGAGTGCAGAGTTAGGACAGGCAGTGAACTTGGTTGGTATTTTTCTCTATTTCGTTTTTCGGCTTGCTTCATGTCACTCAGTAAAATTTAACTTGTTAATAATGGCAGCACATTTTTTATAATTCAGCAGTATTCAGAGTGTGTTATTGTACAAAAATGACAAGTATGATATGATAACAAGTATGGCGTTGTACAATAGTTGCGTGCATCATGTGTAAGACCTTATTGTACAGTTTGATGTTCACACAAAGGTCTGTGTCTCTGCTGTGCGGCCTTGCAGAGGTGTACCGTATGAACTGTGAAGGCAGCAGAGGTCCTGTCATGCATACTGTAGGATGGTAAAGAGCCAGTTCCTGAGCCAGTCCCTAAGTGGTCCTAGAGCGCAGAGGCAGAGTCATCAGCCAGACTGACACACTGATTGCAAACCTGTGTAAGAGATGAATGCTAGATAACAACCAGACAACAGAACCACTCTGGTAGCCCTGCCCACTTCTCTGCCCACCCAGAGCAAGGGCTGATTTATTCACAGACGACAATTATTACCTCTTTTGATCACACACACACACACACACACACACACACACACACACACACACACACACACACACTGTTTCTCATATTTTTTCTCATTCTCTCTCTGTCTCTCTTTCTCTCTCTCTCTCTCCCTCTCTCTCTCACACACACACACACACTCATATAGTACCTGTCTCATTAGGCAGAATCTGGCAGATGATTTAGAAGGAGGAGCGAGATACCTAGGCTACCCCCTGAAGAAGAATTGGTCTTTATTATGCCAGTGGACTCAGATGGCCCAATGAAATTTAGCCTTCCGAAAGAGAGGAGAGCTGTTGTGGCTTGATTGTGCTGTGGCAGGTTTGGGACTCATGAACAGTACAAAATAACAACAACAAAGCCTGTGGCACTGTTCTCTCTGAGCATGTGCAGGGTCTTTCACCTAGTGAAGAGGGGGGATGATGATGATGGGGAAGGGAGGGTACACATTAGCCTCGTAACATAGGGTAGAGAGAGGCTGGCTGGTGTAGTCTAGTGAGCAGTGTCTAGTGACGTCCTTTGGATGCCATTAAGCAGGCTCACTGGGGGTAATTGCCCAAGTCATTAAAAGTTTGATGATTTTGCTGCTGGGTGGAGGGTTGCCTGCCCTTGCTGTGGCTCATTTTGGATTTTGCTCTGGCACGTCGAATGCCTGTAGGCATAGAGCAGCTCTCTCTCCCTCTTTCTCTCTAGGGAGCAACACAGCACATACCTCCCATTTTTCAGCCCTCACCCATTCCAGAAGTTCTGAAAGGTCATCATTATTTTTTGACAGGTATAAAGCTTGTTGACAGAGAATGGACAGAACAGAGGAAAACTGTTAAATGTGACAGCCAGTGCATATATTGTCACTGTTAAAAATGATATGCAGTTTCCTTAAAACTAAACTGAAGCAGCAAAACATGAAGCGGGGAGAATGGTGAGTTGTATTTGTTGTATTACAGAGGGGTCGTATCTTGTGGGCTGCTCCTGATGTTTTGCTAAAACGCTGACATTATTTGATGATGCAAAATTATTTGCAGTTTAGGAGGACATTTTATCGACACAACATGCTGTCTCTCATGACGATCACTATTTTTATTAAATTAAACAAGTGACAATGAGCAGCGTTGTCTTTTTATTGCATCCCTCTTGTTATCGATTAGAGCCACTTCAAGGAAACCTAGTTAGATTTTGTTAACTAGCGTGTCATCCCCTCTACGAGACAGGATCAGTCACGGCTACTGTAGGTTTCAAGGTCAATCCCACTCAATGGAGGAGGCCTTTGTGCCCTCAGTTGTCCACATGGGGATCCTGGGGCTGTCCTCTCTCCCGGGGAGAGCTGATCCAGGCAGACAGTAGGGGTGGCCCTGGCCTGTCTCCCAGGCCCCGGCACTCTGGCACTGCAGAGCCAGGGCAGCAGCCACAGGGCCCGGGTCACTCTGCCAGCTGGTGCCAGGCCTCTCTGTCTCTCAAGCCCACTCTCGTGTCTGCCACAGGGGCCATCAGAGGTGACATGAGGCTCTCATAAGGCCGCGGGCTCCTCACCCCTCTGAAGGTGTTAGTGACTCAGGCATCTCCTGCCATGACCGAGCCACAGCCTCAGTCCCAGTCCCAGATGTCTTGTTTGTCATCTTGGCACCTCTGCCTCAGGACAGACATTGATAGACCCTTTGATTGACACATCCACTCTGTGTGTGTGTGTGTGTGTGTGTGTGTGTGTGTGTTTGTGTGTGTGCGTGTGCATGTGTGCGGTAGCTTGTTGTAGCATATGTTATTATATACTATACAACTTTCCATGGCAATGTCTGTCTATTAGAGGATGAAAAACAAGAAAAAAAGGAAGTTTCAAAGAATCAATGAATGGGTGAAAGACACAAATACCCTTTTGTAGATTTAAGATGCTTTTTTCTCAAGCTGCACTATGCAACTGTTGCACATTGGCGGCCGCAAATGGCAGCAAGAGGTTTTAATGTAGAGGATTTCAATACCCAGGAACCATGTAACAAGACATCAGTTAACTGCGTACAGCACACTCATGTTTACCAACCCGGCTGGTCTGTGATTATTTTATATCAAAGGCTATCAAAGGCATTGGGAAGTAATTGGTGAGTCCAACTTACTTGCTTGCTTCTGTTTAGGAGCACATTTTGTAATTTGCCCTTAAGTTTTGATTTGTCCTGTGTGTGGAGAAGATTTCCCGCCAGTGACCGCACCAGAATTTTATTTGGGCAAATAGAGTAAATCTACGCTGTCTCAGTTAGAGTAGATGAGACACTCTTCTCTGTTGCAGCCCTATTTAGGCTGATAACACGGGTGTACTTTTACATAAAAATGTAATAGTACTGTAGACAAAGTGCCTGGTTGGGTTTTAAACACATAAAACCATTCCCCAAAGTGTAAAAAGAATATGCAAAGAACGGAATTACCAAGCTCAATAAAAAAGAAAGAAAGAGGTGATGGTGGTGGAGCACTCAGGAAGAAGTTGGGTCTGTAGAAAGTCTTATGTGAGAGCAAAATTAGCACCTCAGCTCCACATCGTGAGAGCATCTGAAAAGGTCAGAGTTTTCAGCCAGGCACAGACTAAATGAAATGCTAGTATAGTCACTGATTTGGCTGCTATTGTGTGGGTTGTTATAATGACCTTATCAAAGGCTGGGAAAGTTGGAATCACTCCAGTTTATTGGAAGTTTAAATGTGTTCTCCCTTCTCTTTTGTCCTGACATTTGATGTCTCAGCACAGAACTGCTGTAAGATGCACTGAAAGATGCACTATGTATAATGCAGCTTTACAATTCATCTGACGCTGAAGCTGTCATTGTGAATTACATGAATTAGTCAGGGCATTAGATGCGCACAACTTTTTACTGTAAGAACCAAGGTTATTATCGTAAAGTAAAACTAAAACAGTCATAATCTGAAATGGAAATTAAAACAAGACTTTGTGAATAAACTAAAACTGAACCAAATCTATCTTGTCTACTAAAGCTAAAATAAAATAAAAATGAAATGTCTTTTTGTGAAAAAGAGAATGAATTTTGGGCAAAGAATTTTCAGCCATTTCTAGTGTTTTTTTAAAAGAATTTCTGAGTTGTTGTTTGTATTACACAATACATGTGGCAAACATATACAACTCAAATTCAACCCACACTGAGCGTCTTTGTGGGTCTCTTTGACTTGGTGAACCATAGGAAAGCTCTGCCAGCGAACCTCCCACTTGACCTCAAGGATGTCTGTGGTTTTCCACTGTCTCACCAGTCACCCCAGAGAACATGGAGGTGGAGGGAGGTTAAAGCCCTGATGTCTGCACATCTGTATGCTCTGAACTGTGTTGTGTTGTGCCCTAACACGCTTAGATACCATAAGAGAACCAGAGAAGATGGCATTTGCACAAAATAGCCGACTTCTTTCTCTATCAGAGATAACCGTACAAGCACAGAACAGTTATGTGGTGTTCACCTTTAACGGCAGTGTGAGCAGCAGCTGTGTAGAGGCACTGTGTCTGGGGCTGGGGCAAGGACCGAGTCTCAGCGCTGCTGCTGAGGGTGAAATGAAGCGGTGCCTGGGTCAGCAGCCCCGCACTCAGCACTCTGCCATGCATCCAGGTGGAACAAAGTCCTCGCTCAGCGCCTCATCCTGGGCTTCCTGCTGAAAGGTGACATCTCCATGGCTTAACAGCCACATTCATCTGCTAAAGAGCATACAATTTGTTAATCATTTCTCCACATGACAGTCTCTGCTTTCCAGATGGTTAAGCAAACAAACAAATATGCAAGCGGGCAAATGAGTGAGCAAGCAGGCAGCCCTGGTGTTTAGTCAGATGAGGCTAGTATCAGCTGGTTAGACCTGCAGGTGAACCAGGAAGGACTGTGCTCTAACTAGAACTGAGTAGAAACAAGTCCTCTACGGTCCAGGGATTGGCCACAGCAAATACCCTTGTCTGCCTCCATGCAGAGATCCACCTTCTGAACATCATCAGAATGACATACACAAAACCACACAAGTGCTTTTCTTGTCCAGCCATACTTACTCTAAGGCTTTATGTGTCAGAGATTTGCAAGGAAACATGTTATTAGATTTAGCTGCTCCTGCATTTAAACTGTGTCATTTCAAGAAATGTCATTTTAGTATTTGGTTTGTCATATGAGCTCAACTAACATTGGTGCACTGAATAGAAAATGACACAAGGAGAGGCTCCTGTGTGTCTAGAGCAGGAATAATGGCCCTGTGTAATTACCTGTAGTGTGGAAGATTTGAAATTCATTTTTCACAGTTGGAGTGACCCTACTGCCTGAGTGGTTACACAGATACTATACAACACATAGGATTATACTGCATTATGCCAGTTTAAATGAGGGTATAGCCGCAAGCTGTGACCAATTAAAGTTGAACAAAGCCAGCTCATCTGCTCAACTCCTCTCTTAGTAGGTCAGTGAAACTGATGAAGAATACAGACACATACACTCCTCCATGGCTCTAAGCACAGCTTTTACTAGCACAAGTCACGCTGTACATTTAACAAGAAGCATTCTCTAAGAAAGAAAAAAAAATCTTGAGGCAGTGGTTTCGAGTATACAGATTTCTCAAAATACATTTCCTACAAATATGTAACTATAACAAAACCAAGGAAAGAGTGTCTGAATTCCCAATTTCCCTACTTCTAACTGGTGTTTTTAGCATGAGAAAGGAGTGTAGCATGCTGTATAGAGGCGGTGTAACATAATGACATGTGTATGGGGCTGAAGCGACCACAGAGACAGAGCTGCAGAGATACAGGACATAAAGTCACTTTGCAGAGAGGGTTGGGTTACCATTGGAGTGATGTATGACCCGAAGTCCCATCTGAGGACTCATGTTACAAGGCTTATGCTGCACTACGGAGATAGCTTTCCGTATATGGAGTCAGGGGCTAAAGTAATGTATGGACCCCTGTTGTTGCCAAACCTCTGACTCAGCTGGCTGACTTGTGCTTCTGACCCTGACCTCTGGCCTGATAACTAGACATTTCAGACCTGCACTATGTTATTGCAATAATCCCTAAAGGAGAACTGATATGGTTATCTGTCACCTTGGTTATAGTAAAATTTGTGTAATGAGAATTTTTTATCATATATTCTTATATTCTTCAGGCTTAGCCTAGATTGTATACACTCAAGATGAGAGTATTTGTTTATTACATTAGTTGCATAACTTGTAAACTTACCTAAATGGTTTAAATAGTATTTAGACATAAATTGATACATTTTGTACAATACATTATACAATACATTTTCTGTATGGAGCAGGCCTGCAGCATCATTTAGGGGGTTGTTACCAATATAGCTTTACAATATAGATTGATTTAAAAACATTAGTTATTTCCCCTACAAGTAAGAATGCTCAATCTGTTTATTATTTACGCTTGCATACATTGTATGTAGATATACTAATTTCAATTTTGTCAATTTAAATGTGATTTTTTTATGTAGAGAAACAGTTTCCTTCTGTAATGGGTGGTTTTGTTTTCCCTGTGTTCCTCAGGTTACCTTCACAAAGAGGAAGTTTGGCCTGATGAAAAAGGCCTACGAGCTGAGCGTACTATGTGACTGTGAGATAGCCCTCATCATTTTCAACAGCTCTAACAAACTGTTCCAGTACGCCAGCACAGACATGGACAAAGTGTTACTGAAATATACAGAGTACAACGAGCCCCATGAGAGCAGAACCAACTCTGACATTGTAGAGGTGAGTGAGCGCCGCTTTCTTGCTTTATCAGGGTGAGAAAACTTCTTCTTCATTCTTTCACACCATCGCCTTTCTCTTTTTAATAGGCACACTATTATACAAGTACAATCTTATATCCCTATTTAGGCTAAATTAATCAGCAAAATATTTATTATTATTTTGGTATTAGCTTCAGACCAGCAGTGAGAAAATATGCACAACCAAGAGGCGTAAACCTTTGTTATATGCTGCAAGGGTAATATTTTAGACATACTGTATGAAAGTGAGGAACAAGTAACAGTTTCCTTCTAGTCACCATTCAGATAGGGCACAGGAGGTCTGCATTCCCTGATAAGTCCAGCTCCTCTTGGGCCCATCAACTGACGTGGAAAACCTATCTCTGCACACAGTAGCTGCTGACCACCATGCCGACCCTGTTTCCCGTAGATATTGTACCTGCATGGCTTAGTCATCCAGCAGCCCTTCTGTACCACTGCTCACGACAGACAATTAGCCTGGCTATTACTATAATAGTTTTCCAGTGAACATGCTTGAAATATTCCTTTCATGCGTTATGAAAATTACACAAGCACTTGGTCTTCCTGGCAGCTACTGTCTCCCTGCATTGCTCAAGCACTAGCGGAAGACTAAGCCACTTGTTATGCTAGCCTACAAAACTGTCAGCCAAAAGCGTCAATGAAAAGTAAATGGGGATGATTGGCGATACATCCGGATCCAAATGTCTTTCAATGACGCACTTGTGGTTTTTTAAACTTATTCAGGATCTGCTTTCAGAAGCTAGTTTCTTCATTCTGACCAAATGAAAAGCAAACACATTTAGGCCTTGACAAGAAAATCACGATACTACTAATAAAAGTTGCCTATTAATTTTTATAGCCAATATTTAAAGTATACATAGACGGGCTCTTGTTTGGACTGAGGTGTTTTTATTAGACAATGCAGACTGTTCCCAGATTTCTACACCGCTGCGTCATAATCCTCTAATGTTTTTACTAGCACCTGTCCACGGAAACATACCTTGTTATTATTGCTGCTCAATAAAGAGACCTTAAGTGTTTAAGATGGTTGAGATTGCAAAATTTCAAGAATCTTAGCTTTGGAAAAGTCTTTCACTTGGAGGAATGAGTAGAATTACATGCAACATAAAAGAGTCAGCTGTGGCCCGTTATCTTTTATTCATGCTGCTGCTGCTTGTGAATTACCTGCTTGGCAGAGCTGCAAAAGAGCGCTCTGGCATCCAGTAGACCCATGCAGTCAATCCTCCATCAGGGGCCCTCAGAGAAGAGCAGGGGCTCACCTGCATAAAAAATACATGGATACATTCCTTACTTATGTAACAGTGACCACAAATTTGTTTTTGTGTCGTGACTTGGGAAGCCCTCTTATTTTAACTAAAAGAAGAAAGGCAAATACGACAAAAACAAATACAACAGCTTCCCATAGTCAGAATCGTTTTGGATTATTTACTGCCTATCGGTTGGGTCATCTCCTTTAGCCTATAGTATATATACCTGTGGTCTGTAATTGGCAAGTGCATGGTACATAATGTCTGCACGAGGAGCACCAGTGGTCCATTGCCAAACAAATTGGAGGACAAACTGGTAGTGATCTGTTCATTTCCCACTTAGCCCCTCTGGCTACTCTCAAGGAGGCTGCCCCGCTGCACGAAAGGCGAGAACAATGTAGCGTTGTTCCTGCTCACTCGGCCAGCATCTGTGCAGATATGCGCAAATCCCCCTCGGCCTGCTGGCTATGTGGTCAGGGTTCAGAAGTGAAGAAGCAGAGCAGAAGTAACCAACCCAGTCCACTTCCACAACATTGCCACACAACCCCACTATTCACTTGGCCAGAGAGCGGCACAAGAGCAAACGTTACAGGAAGTAGAGAAAGCTCCGGCACTGTGGTTTTATCTGGTCAAGAGTTTTGGCAAAAAGAGTGTTGTCATGTAGAGAGAATGGCCATTTCTTTTATTAAGAAATGAGAGGCACAAACCTAGTCTGGACTAGTCTTATTTATACAGCCCTTTATCACAGTCAAGTCTCAAAGGGCTTTACATACCATCATGTACCATACCACAACATACATACTACATATATATCTGAATTTGAATAGTCAAGATGTTATCTATGCATTTTCCATGCAAGAATTCACAACAAATTAGCATTTGTTTGTGTGTATGTTCTGTAGTTCTTTCAGTGTTTTGCTGACTGCCTATCAGTGAGCACTTTGTTTCATCAGTATAGGGCATATGACATTGCTCTCCTCTACAGATCCTCGTACACTACATACATGAGGAGGCCATGCATTTGTAATGATGGGAAGATGCCACCCCTCCCCCCCATCTGTCTGGTGAAATGGGCCTCACATGAGGACACTTACACTGGACACTTATCTAAATTTTTAAATTGTATTAAACCAATATTTGCCATGTAAACAATCATGTGCTCATTTGCCTGGTTTGGGAGGCCAGCAAATCCTTTCCCAATTTTCATTGGGCAGCATACGCTCTCATTCCGTGTGAGAAACCAAATCAAAGGTCACATTCCTACTCAGTAGTACCATCTGTAGATAAAGGGTGGGCTGTGCAGTGTGGGAGAACAGTCTCCATGTTTTCCACAGATGGATGCATGCCTGGGCCACAGTTTGATAACCCAGTGGAGGGCTATGGACTTTGTCTCAAACTTGGCTCACAGTCCAAAGCAGAGCAGTAGGCTCAGATTTTACTTCTGGAGGTGTGTGTGTGTGTGTGTGTGTGTGTGTGTGTGTGTCTGTGTGTGTGAGTGAGTGGGGTGGTCTTAACCTTAGCAACACTCCAGGCGACAGGTGATCTGTTGCATGAAATCTCTGTCAATTGCATTCACGGGTGTCCCTGATCACATATCTTTCTAATGTAAAAAGTGACAAAACACGACTAAGAAGGAGTTTATTTATTTATTTATTTTATTAATTTATTTATTAATTCTTTCATTCATGCATTTATTTATCCATTCATTCGTTCATTCACTCATTTTTACTGAGAATTAGCTCTGCTGTTGGATCATACTCACCAACACCCTTTTTACTTGGAAATAAATGTGGTATTTAATGTGCTAGTGTTGTTTTGAACAGAACAGAGTATTAGTGTGTAAACGTTTTACAGTGTTGTTTCTATTGTGTTTCTTATTGAATTCTATTTGTACCACAAATGAAAATGCTGCTGTTAGTCATTAGATTAATCTAATAATGTTTACTCTTCCTCCCCGCTCCGCTAGTGGAGGTAATAAGATTTTGCTCAAGCTTCTCTATAACCTCACATTGTTATCCTGGACACAGAAAGATCACTGTCTCCAGAAGATACCTTGAAATCAGATAGTAACTTCACAGGCATCATTTGGCGTCTATCTGTCCCCTCTTTGAGCAATTCAATACGATTAAGGTATATAGTAAGGCAAAGATTAATTAGGTTTGCATGCACAAGGAATTGACATGAAGTCAACACTTTAGAAATAATCTTATAAAATAGGGGTGGTGAATATGAGGCTTTAACCCAATTTGGGAATGCAGTTTGAGCCAAATGCCAATGCCTTGCCATTGTAAATAACTGGACTGTAGCGGATGCAAAGAACTGACTTTTCACTGCTCTTTTGCATGTCTTTTATACCTTGCCCATCGGTGACAGTAAAAAGAGCATTCATAGGGAAATTCTGCTTATCTTCTTCATACTCTAGAGGGTTGACTATTGTTAATGTGATTTGAGAAATACAAATAATTTCCCTCTGTATTTTAAGATTTATGATAAACAGTCCCTCTCTCACCAGCCCCCTTCACTAAGAGGAAATCTGCATTAGAATGTCATGTAATTTCCATTAGGTTTTATTTCATTATCATTATCAGCTATTGTTATAGATGGGACTGTATTAATCATTCAATAAGATATGTAAAATTTGACCGTTACAGAATGTCAGGCCCTGTATACTTTTCTTTAGCACTCTTCATCTGAATTATCCCTCTCTTCCCATTGATTATCAAAGCTGAAATTTGCCATTTGCAGGTTTCAACAAAAGCCATTTACACAATTATCACACTTGGTGATTGCATTTGTCATCATCTCCCTTATTCTTTATGTTGCAATCCTTAATGCTGAAGTTTTGAGTGATAGAAATGACACAGTAAATGGAGTTGGTGTGTCTCAAAAGTATTTGCAATGATTCACAAAGAAAATGAAATCATCAATTTTATTACCAGTTATGGAATGTATTCCTTACAGAGGTGTGGACTGTGAATGGGAACCAGGAATTTGAGACAGGGGATGTTTATGTTGTCAATCAAAGACTGAGCGGTGATTAAGACTCATTTCTATCTTAATGAATGCAAATTGGCACATCTGCTATGGTGGGCTAGCTGTCCAGACTCTTCAATTAGCATGATTGATCAATTATCCTCCTCCTGGTGGCTCTCTGGAAATGGAGGCTGGGGAAGAGATGGGGTGGTGAGCGGCGGTGGGGGATGAAGAACTGTCGAAAAACCTTCACTCAACCCATCAAAATACAGTTTCTTTATTTGACTGGACTAAAACAATAATGCAATTTCTTTTGACTAAAAGGGGGCCTTCACTTTAATGTGCATTCCCTAAAAATAGACTGTGACAAATATAATTGAAATTATTGCCATTTTATCTTTGAATGTTTTTTTTTACTTGGAACGAACACCATTACTTTGAGTCCCTGCAGGCTGGTTAGAGATCAGAAGGTGATCATGGCTTAGATGACTATAATAGAGAAATAGTTGTAAGTTGAAAGGTTCTTATTGTGTAATCATGGAGAATAGTGACTCAAACTGTAATTTTGGCAATGTTGAAAATATATTTTTCTTCATCGATTTTGTTCCTGTATTTCATCAGTTTTGTTTGTGTTGCCATTCCCATTGTAATACATGAATTTTACATTACCAAAAAACACCATTTGCATTGTAAATCTCTATCTGATTCTCCATCAGCAGAATTTCTGATCAAATATTCCTGTGAGAAATGAGCTTGAGCCATGCAAATATAGATCAGGACTCTTTCAAGTATGAATTCTATTGAGGATATTGTAGCGCGCAGCTTGTTTGTGTTGGTTTTATAATAGTAAGCAAATTCCTTGAATATCAAAGCACACTGGTGAGATTGTCCTGTGTGTGGCATATTTCTAATTGTGAAATACAAAAAATAATAGGGACGGTCAAATGAGGCTCTGGCTGGTACACAGAGAAACTGTCACTGCTCCCACGTCCTCTTATGCAACTTGCAGAGAGTATTAGCTATCAAGACAATAGAGTATTTGCATATTATTTACTGTAGAAATCTGCAACACATTGGTCAGATAGTAATGAGAAAATGCTCTGGGTTAAAAACCAGGTCAGCTGTACAATCTTCTGTGCAATGATTATATATCTAATGGAATACAAATCAATATTCCAGCACACAGGGTCACAGAACTGATCACAACCATGATCACTTATCTACCCAAGTGCACGGTCAGTTTAATAAGTCAAAAGTGGTTTGGATGTTAGTATAAAGTAATGAAAAGTCACTGTGTGGTGTAAGTGTTGCATAATTAGATACATGAGGCTGCGGTAGGCTGATAAATCTTACCTTATTGCTGGTGGCATTACTTGTGGCTCATGCAATTTAGGACACTGATGTCAGGGACTTGTCCAAAGCCTAGATTATCCCACATCAAACGAAAAAGATTTAACTAAAAGAGGTCACAGTCACATCTTATGTTTAATGTGAACAAAATGATAAAACAAAAGAAAACATTAGTTCTTCAAGGACCTAATAAAAATCCTACAGTCACTTTGTGACTTCAGCAGATCTAGAGGCATAAAAATTTACTTTTTTGCATGACATGCTATTGTTTGTGCACAATATATAAAACGTGTGCCTGAGTTACAAAGAAAGCGTGTGAATAGATACAAAACATGCACACATAATAAGCTAATATATGACTCCAGTGCAGCTGCACCAACCCTGCTCTGAACCGTGGTGTTGGAGAGCTTTAAGTGTTGACTGATACAAATCCTTGCATCTGGTTGATGATAAAGTCTTTAATATCCTTCAAGTCTCACATTAACAATGGTTAAACCCATTAGCTCTCATTATACTTGTCAATTATTTCTTATTAACAACGGCTTGCATCACAGCTGTCAATGAGCAATGCCTTGATAACTTATCCCCTTTTTTTACCTGAAGAAAAACTTGATTAATGAATCTTGATAAAAGCCTCATTCAATTAAATATATCTTTATTCAACAAAACATCCTATTAAACTAAATAAATCAATGAAATTAACTAAATTCAACTAATTATGGCAAGTGGGTGAAGTCAGTTTGAAACTTGTTAAATGATCTAAATCGAGCACAAGTTTTAAAACCTGCACATTGTATTAAATTGTGAGCACATTTTAGGGTTACGGTTTGCACAAATTATGAAATTGTGCTCGCAAAATAATGAAAGTGAAGGTACAATTTAACCAAACAGTAACATCGTGTGCCCTCAGTGTAGTAAATCATGGTCTCGAAATATCTTTCTTTTTTTTCTGCAGCCATTCCTGTATAACACTGAAGTGTTATACAGTATCTATACCTATTCTCCTCCTATAGACAAGTCTGTACAACACAATATCACTTGCCATTTTCAGTACAGTACCAATTTCCTCACTTACTCCCTTTCCCCCCACTATGCTATCCTCCCATCCATATTGGTATTGGGCCATAGCTAGCTCACAGCAGCAATGATGAGAAATGCCTTTTAAGCTAAATCAAATGTCATTGCTATTGACATAGACTTATTGGGTTGATGTTGATTTTCCAGGGCATTCCAATATATGTGAAATATTCTGCCAGCCCATTTTTAATATTACAGAAGAAAAACAAATATGTACTTTTGGGCCCCTGTGATTTATTGGAGTGATATTAATTTGGTTTTTTTTTATATTATACAGTAGATCACATAGTTTTTACCTTAAGCATGAGTGACTTTTTTTGGATCAGGCACTGTGCAGTTTATAGCATGATGTTGATTTGTTTTATGTAACTGAGTTAAATGTTAGTGGGATTGGAACTATATTTTTTTAATTAATGGATGCATTTGTAGCGAGGAGATTCTCTGTGGCATTGGTTTGTATTGAGGAAGAAGTTTTTCTGCTTTTGGCATCTACTGTATGTTACTACATAAATACAAAGCATGTCAGTGTTTGAGTATCAGTGCACTGTATCTCTGGAGAGGGTGGTGAAGTAACCATTAAGCATTGAGCAGCCATTAATTTATGTGTTTGTAAAATCCTATTACTACCTCTTCATTTGATGTTCACATAAACACACCGTGTTGTGAAGATGTGCAACTTCCTCTTTTCCTGTGTGCACAAAGTGTTTTGTGTTCTTCAGAGCAGGCGCTTCACTTTTGGCGCATATTTCAGGACGGGTCAGGTCCAAAGTGAACTTATGTTGCCAGTCTGCAGTCAAAACAAACACACTGTATTTCTACAGCACCAGAGTCTATTTTGAGAATAGTGCAGTAGGACAAGATACCTAAAAATAAATGAGGACTTACAAATGTGTATGGTGAAAACAAAGAGAGAGGGAGATCTTTGTCAACCACAACAATACATAGGAACCCTGTCCTTTGTCAGCCTATAGTTACAGAATGTTGTTTCAACTGTTAGAAACTGTGTGATTAGCCATTGTGATTCTTATGTGCAGAGAATGACAAGATAAAAATTACAATTAGTTCTTGGTTATTTTGAGAATACAATCAACAATGCATTTTACCTGAGACATTCAATCGTTTCCTTGTATAAATAGGTGTGATATACTCCCAGAGGCCTACTGCTTTTTGTACATATAGGACTACAGTAATGATACAATGACACACATTTATTTTGACCTGTTTTATTTATGAAGTTAGGAATGTGTTAGTGGAAATTCTCTTGTTCATTGTTGAAGAAAAGGATACGCAAATCATTGCTCTCCTCTTGGCATATAACATTTATATCTTAACATTTATATCTGTTCCGTAGTTCTAAATGATCAAACTATTGCAATTTCCAAGTACTGCGGTGAGAGTTGTCTGAAAAAGTCTTCACTTGCCACAGTGAGTGAAGCAGTACTAATGGTATTGTTGCTAGCAACATGCTGGGTTTCAAAGTGCCCCTCTTTATAGGACAAGGACTCCTTTTCCTCTGGGCTTTTAGTGAAAAAGGGTCACCAGTCCTCTGTTGGAGTTTTTTGAGTGTAATGAAAGTAACTGTGGTGGTAATTTTCATGTATTTCACAGAATATCCTGTTATTTCTATCTACTGTTATGAAACGAATACACAGTTTGCTACTTGGTAATTGAGGAAATACATTTGATTTTCAAACTGGAAATGTATTTTGATTATTAAAATGAAAGTGTCCATTACCAGCAGTCACTTGCAATGAATTCCATACAACTGAACTACAGTAAGTGTCTGTATATGTGAAAGTATACAATAGTTTTCCTGTGAATTGTTGAGTGGCTGAGCTCCATTATAAAGTAGTGGTTTTCTGTGTGTTTTACATCCATGTTCCCATTGTTTTATTATGTCTCTGCACTCCTGTGTGTGATGCTTGTTACTAGGTTACTGCTAAGAGATTTTTGTTTTTGGCACATGTCGAGCTTCATTGACGTCAGAGCTTGTTTTCCATCCTCTCAACTATGATTCGTATTTCTCATTTCAAATCTAGGTCCTCTTGGACAGCATAGAATGAAAAGAGACACAACAACAAAAGACCACCAGCCATGGGGCCTTCTTCTAAACATGAGTTTCCAGTGATACTAATGAGACATACTCTAATCTCAAATGCTTGAGCACCTCACTCACAGTCTTGAACTAAAAGCACCAGAGTTTATTCACTAAGGAAACAAGAAATAAGATGTACAAGTTCATTTTTTTTTTAAGATGTTTGGGAAATATCATAGAGCGCTGATCCGATTCCCTGCTCACTCTGAACCAGTGGTTAGATGGTTAGATGGCCATTCTTCAAGGTTGAAGAATATGCCACCAATATAGATATTTTATATAAGATACTGCATTTGAACTGGTTGGTGTGGGTGCAGCTCTCTCTCTGAACCTAGCGTGAAACCTGGTAAACAGATCTCAACCTTTCCACAAATAAGACAGAACCTGATCAACCTAACCTGGCTGCAGTCAGCAGAGGAGCATGACCTATTGTATACCACACATGCAACAATATCATGGTACGCTCCATCCCGCGTTACAGGTTGTCTTCTTATAGCGTCATCAAAAGCCATGTTTTCATTCTTTGTTCAACGTGGCTGATGACATGACTCTCAAGACATGTCATGGAACACGGGTTAAAGGAATAGTTCACCCAAAAATAAGAATTTTGTCATTATATACTCTTGTGGCAGTTGAAACACTTGTGAAGTTTGTATGTCAATATAACACACAGTGACACTTGGATTACACTGTTTGGAGTAATTTTATGGTCATTTTTTTGCCCTTTTTGGAACTCTAAAGAAACAGTCTCCATTCACCCCAGTTGTTTTGGAGAAGACTGATATGAAGCTGCGCCAGCTAACTCACTATGTGTTATATTGACATATAACTTCACCAGTGTTTCAACTGGCATGAGGGTGAGTAGATAATGACAAAATTTTCATTTTTGGGTGAACTATTTCTTTAAGCACTAAACTTTGACACCAAGACGAACAGGGTTTGACCTGGTTCTCCACCCTGATCTTGGTTGTTTTTTGGGGTTGACTCTGTGTGTCCGGGTCACTAGTCCGGCGTGAAAGGGTTACTAGTGACACTTGTGGTGGCTACTTACAGGTCCTGAGAAATCTCTCTCATAACCCACTGAGTGCAGTTATTTCAGTCAATTCAGAGTGGAGGCAAAGAGGGCTTTTTCTCTTAACTGTAGCAGCTCCTCTTACAGCACTTTGTGACATTAAGATGTCTGACACATCAGTTTTCTCTCATGATTAGCACTGACAGATTAAGTTGAAGCCTTGAGGTATCTGCCCACTATTTCCTTCACTTTGTTTTTTTAGTGTTTTGCTCTCTCAACTATTTGAGATCTGTATTCTTTATATATTAGCTTTGACATAGGCTAAAACATGATTACACACTATGTTGCCCAATTAAAAACGTGTTAATGTTTTTATTTGTATTTCTATTTTAAACCTCATATAGCATATAGCAACATATGTTTTCTACATAGTGAGCATACTACAGTATATAACGTATAGCTTCTCAAGTCCCATCTAGACACCTGTCATACAGAACGTACTACATAAAATGGGTCAGACATTGAGCTGGCCTAATTTGGTTTGATCTAGTTAAATTACAGGAGAGCTACAGTCAGAATGCATCACTAAGCTGGCTCTGTGGTGAAAAGCAGAGCTGATATGAATGACCACAATGGCTCGGACAGAGGAACAATGATACTAATAAAGTTAAAGTTCATGAGAACCACAATCCATGAGTCCACCCCCTGCGTCCTTTAATGACCTTGTGGGCCGAAAAGACTGAAATGAGACCTTGCATTCATGCACCGTGGTTTCTGCACGTTAGCTTGTGCAACAACCAGCTTGCCCTTGTGCCCCCCTCCTCCCAGTGTGAGTGCTGTGTGGCCGGCCCCTCCTGCCCAGGGGCGAGGACAGAGCAAAGCCTGCTGGGAGGAGGGGGTTGGGGGTTAGCTGGCACCGTGCCACCTTCCCCTGGCTGCCTGGCCTGACTGGGGGCAAAGAGGGAGGTTGCTGTGTCTCAGATTGATGAGGACAGGTCTGTGGTCTGGGTATAGAGTGTTGCAGAACAGACGTCCTGCTGGCACATCCTGCCCTCTCTGCCGCACGCCCCCCAGCCCTCCGTACTCGCCTTATCGGAACTCCTAATTGTCCTTATGAATATTTTAGAGGTGAGCAGGAATGGGAGTTGAGGGTTGGGGGTATGGTTTCAAGGGCCCTGACAGCTAATGATCCACTCAATGACCAGAGAGAGACAGAGAGACAGAGACAGAGAGTAAAAGGGTGAGAAAGCTAGTTTATTCTCAATAATCTTTGTTTAATGGTTATGTTTTTGGTCTAGATTGTAATTTTTTACAATCTGTTGTATATGCTTGCCACCACTTCTTTCTGTAGAGTGAGAACAGAGCCTGTGTTCCCATTCTTTTCAATCTGTAGATAATGATGACATTGGTATGCCTTTATCCTCAATTTGTACTTTAATTCCCTCTTGTCTATACTGAAAATATGCAGTCCGCTGATTGAGACTGTTCTCTTTGACTGTGGCAGCTAATAGCTTTGTCACATCAGTCATTCACCACAGTCTCAGAGCAGCTGGCTCTCTAAGGAAAGGCACTGCTCACTCCACTGCAATTGCCTCTTACTCGATAATATGGATAGGCTATATTTAAGTGACAATCTAGTCGGTCAGCCACAGGTAATCATCTGATTTACTGTATACTGGGTTGGAATAAGATGATAGCTTCTTTCTAATATGCATCTCTCCTTTAGAGATTTGGAGCGCATGACTCACGTTGGATTACTGGGTCACTACTAGCCTGACTTTGAGCTCTCAGTTCATTGTGTTCTGTCCATTGTCATTGTAATGTCAGGAGGGATTGGATCTCACTATATTGTATATTGTTTTTCAAACAGCTGCGCTACGGCAACAATATCAAAATAAAATGCAGACGGTTCAGCTGAGAGCCTGCCCCCTGCCACTGCTTTTCCTGTCGACTGAGTAACTAGACAATAGAGTGAACCAAAGGAAGGACATGAATCTAGCCTCACATCCTGGTGTCAGTCCACTCGATGTGTAATGGTCATGAGATTAAACAAGATATGTCTGGGAATTACAGAGGTTTCCTTATCTAATGGCCCTTCACTCCCGACTCAGTATATGAGGGGAGACAGAGAGAGGCAGCCGTAGCCCTGCTGCAGTACATTAACCTAGTGCTGGGCCATGGCGCACACTGCCCAAAGAACAACCAACAGAGGCTTTTATTCCCCTCAAGTGAAAACTACAGCACCAGGGGGGAAAGGGAACATGGTGGTGAAAGACTTTTCTCTTAAGATGTTATATAAGAGCAGAAATATTCCTTAGCAGATAAAAGCCTTCCTATCAGCCGCCTCCCCATGCTGATTTCCTAGTGCGTTCACACTCAAAGAGGCCCTTTGATAAGCACATTAGATGGAACAGCCTGGACACAATGGTGATGTCATGAGGATTAGCACGCTACCTTGCTTAGTGTGGCAGCGGGCACAAGGGCTAATTCACAGCACTGCAGGGCGAGAGAGGCTGGGACACCCAGTTGAAATGAGGTGAGGGAAGGCCTCTGCACAACAAGCAGTTAAAATATAGCTTCTAAGTATATTACTAAAGGCTAAAGGCTTACTAAACAGAGCATTCATCAACGGAGCATTCATCAACAACATTCACGATATATACTCCAATTTTGCACATTTTGTGTCATTTGTTGTTATGGTGCCATTTCACTAGTAACTGTCTTGCTGTTGAGGGGCCCGTAATCAGAGCTCCGCTGTACTAGTCATAGGTCAGGTGGCACTCTACCAATAGTGAAAGCTAAGTATAGCTTTTTGCTGTGATTCAGGCACAATGGAAGACACTATGGAAACAGCCTCTTCATGCCTTCCTTTCAGCCATCTCCCCCACAATTTTGAAGTTCAGCTTTTCTACCTAACCACTATCTGTCTCCTTTCACCCTGCCTTCTATTCACATACAGTACTGTACAGTACATGAATAAGTTAAACGTAAAAAGCTCTCTTGACACAAGAGAGGGAGGACATCAGAGTGAAATGATGTTCCAAGACACACACAGCAAAGTAAATTGCTTGAGCCCATTTCACTGAAAGTACTTCTCAAGGAGCAGGTGATGTAGGTGGCTTATGCAATGGTTTCAGCTCTATTTTTAATTCATGGAATAGTGTTTGCTTCAATTTTTCAATGAAAAAATGTAGTGTACAAAGTTGTCAAGTTAAGGTCTAACGATGAACTTACTGTAGGTATGAAGTAAAATGATGAACTTTCGAAAATATGTTTTTGACTATTAACGTCCTGCTTGGCTTATTAAGTCTATATTTTCAATTATGAAGCATCATTGTGCAAAATAATAAATAAAGAAGTCGCACTTATACTAAATCAAAGTGGTATGCCAGATTGCCTTGCATTGTGCTGTATCCTTCTGTACCGAACATATAGTGCAAAACTGGAGAGGCAATTACTGTGCTGAATGCTCCCCATAGTTACAGCTAGGTTAACAGTCGGGACACAGGTGGAGATGACAGATAGATGTTTTCTTCAGCACAAGGAAGCTTCAAGGCCTCCTGCAATGGAAAATGTTTTTTAGGATAAGTTGAAGTATCACACAAGCAGACAGACAGACACGCATTCACGGACATGCACACACTTGCTCACGCACACACATATGCATGCACACACACACACGCACACACACACACACACACACACACACACACACACACACACACACACACACACACAATAGTGCCCTGCTGGTTTGATGTCAGGCACTCAGAGTCTCATTTTTATGTGTAGAGCCAAATTTCTATCAATACAGGTTTGGACTGCTGTGAGAAAATAGCAGCTGGCCTTGTTCCCACTCATCTTTGTGAGCCTCTCAGGGCCTTGTGAATAGATTACACAAGTTCCCTTGTCTGTACTCTCTGCGGCCCCCGTTACAAACAGAGCCCATATCTGTCATCATAAATGCTACTGAAAATCCCAACCTCTACTGTATTCACATCCATCCAACTTTACTTTCCAAAGTGCAAACCACACAGCTTGATCCAGCTTTTGAAAGGCATTTTGAAACTCCTTCTTTGTCAAACTATTCATAATACAAAAAGAAGTTATCTTTTCGGGGGGCGTCAAGTCTCTTGTAGGTTTTCCTTTTTCTAGGTCAGAACACTGCAGTGGTTGGAGCAGTCAGCAGCGTTGATATGAAACAGCAAAGTTGGACTCGGGTCGGGTGGCCTTCAGGGCTCCGTGTGGTCCCTTCTACGGCCATGTCTTTGCGCGGCTGCCTCTGATTGGCCAGCGTGGGGAGCCAGGTCTTGACAGGTGTTTGGGAGAGGGACACCTGTTTGGCCATGTGCTGATTTAGTGATCCATTTACTGGGAGCAGTGGGCAGCGTCTGTGGGACACCCAAAACATGCCAAGTCATTTAAGAAAGAATTACAGCCATGCTTTCCCAGACCTTCAGTCTCGTACATGCATAATAAGCGCGCCGCAGAGAGCCAGTCAGTCATGATTAACTCGTTCGCTGACAAACTAATGTGCACCAAATGCTGTGCACACAGAGTATGACTCTACAGCAGTTTGCATCATAGCTCAATAGTTTGTATTTCCAGTCTTCCGAGAAAATATTTATCATCGTGATGCATGTTGTGTCATGGTGCTGATCTGAGTGCTGCCTGTCCTTGTCTGGTGCTATCTGGTTCCAGCTCACCCACTGTGCTGCTGCAGCCCCTCCCTAAGTGGCCTGGGCCTGTGGGTGCGGCAGGCTGAAGACCGGCCAGGCTTGTTGTGAAAGTCGTGCGGCCCTGCCCATGTCACACAGCCATGCCCGACCAGCCCGACCAAGCTATTCCCATAATGAGCAGGTTGGGACTTAAATTTGCAGGTTCAAATCAGATCTTTGGCTCTCTGGTGGAGAAAGTGCATAGTTTCCCCCCAGTAAACACAGGCCTTTCAGGACACTAACTAAAGAGGGTTAGTTCAGTAAACAGGAAATGAACCAGGAAGGCGTTTTCTTAGAATGAGAAGAATGCCACTGCTCTGTACCACACCAAACAGCAATGCATCTGTGGTACAGGGCCTACCATTCATTATCCAGAAGACTTCTCTCTCTCCCCTGGGCATCACGGACAGTTATGTCTGAGGAGATGTGGGTGCTTTTCAGAGCTTCCTTATTTCTGTCGCAGCTGTGCACAGCTGTCAGCCGTCACGTTTCCATCCATACAATGTACATCAACATCGTTCTTGTGCCGTGGCAATATATGTGCAAATCTGATTCAGAAACGGCATGCACGCTAATGCAGGGGTGAGCCGAGCAGCGAGGGATTTAGAGCGCTGGAAGGGCGAAATCAACTAGATTTAATGACGCTAAGTAATAGTCTCACAAAGCCATGATGGAGGTTGTAGGAAATATGAGTTACACTGAGGTTGTGGTGAGCTGTGCTGGGTTAGCCGCATTGTCTGCACAGACCTAACCATAATGTCAGATCACTGTCAGAGGATGCAGCAGCTGCAGCAATGCCCCACACCCCCACCCCTCGCCACACACACACGCACACCCACACCCAACACAATGCACAGACATGCACGTATGGACACCTGCACGTACACACACACACACGCACACAATCCTCCACATTGTTGGGTGATGAAGACAAGAGACAGAGAGTAAGGTCTCATTAGTGTGTGTAGGTTCCTCTCCTCTGGCTCAGACGGCGACCCCTGGATCCACGGGAGTCAGCGACCTTCCTGTAGACACGAGGCCCACAGACAGGGCAGGGCGCTGCTGTGGACCTGCAGCAGCCTGATAGAGAAACCTACAGAGCCACACATAAATCATGTTTTGATGTACACTGCCTTGATATCACAAGCTGTCACATGCTGTCAGCAAGTCTTGTTAACACTGCTATTCAGAGCTCTAATGAGGAGCAGAGAACAGCTTCTATGAGAGTTAGCAATGGAGCACGACGTTTATTTGTTTAGTTGTATAGCATGTTTTTTTTTTTTTAAAGAGTTAGAATAGGCTCTTTATAACACCACAACATATCACCCTATGCGCTTATGTGCTCTTTGCTCTTACAATAATTGCTCCATTTCATGCTCAAATAAGCATCTTTGACCACATTTGATAATCCATTTTATTTCCTACATGAATTAACTTTGATAAGATCCCATGAGTGACAACCATACTGAATTAAGGAGCGGGACCTTCTAAAGTGCTCTGCTGTGGGATCTTCTTATGCCGGGGTGTCTTCCAGCTGGGTGGCTTATGATAACTGAAATATAATGAAAAATGCAAACACAAACTTGCAGCAAGAGAAGGAAGAAGAGGGAGGGAGGGAGCCGGGGCAGAGGGATCGAGATGGGAAGGAGAAAGAGGGGAAAAGGAAGGACAATATTTCGTTTCTCTTGTGCAGAACACTTCTGAAGGGTGAAAGGATATGGAATGACATTTCAATTTCCCAATGTGCCATAGCCATATATTTGTCTACTGCCTAGCCTAGCATTGGTATAGCAGCCATTATGTCTGAATACAGTTTAAAAAAAAGGACAGATATAATATAACTTTAGATTTTGATGCACTCTTTTTTTTCTGCTAGAAATGTATATTTGGTGATAAGCTAAAATAAAGAGCCACTTCTTGTATACTGTTTTTTTTATCAACTGTCCAATTTTATTTCAGAAATTAAGAAACAAAGGCCATAATGACTGTGCTAGTCCTGATCCTGATGACTGTTTTGGGCACAGCCCCCTCATGGACGACCATTTCGGCAAACTAAGCGAAGAGAGTGATTTAATGTACAAGCGCTGTGGTGTAAGTACTTCCTTCGTCTCTTGCTATTTTGTGTTGATTCCTGTCTTTATGTTGATGTTCACTACAGGCGCTAAACAAGAAAGAACACAGAGGCTGTGATAGCCCGGACCCTGATGCCTCATATGTCCTCACTCCTCACACAGAAGAAAAGTATAAAAAAATTAATGAGGAGTTTGATAATATGATGAGAAATCATAAAATCGTAAGTACTGTCAATGCAACGTTTTTGCTTGGCTTTGTGGCACAAAGGATTTTCACTCTCTTTTTCATTTAAATTTTCCTCTTTTTGTTACCCCCCCAGAACTTCTGTCAACTTCTTTCAGAACTACTCTGGCATAACATTTATGCCCCCTTCACTGGGAGCGCATTCGTTTCTTATGTTTATTTGTTCTGCAACTGATATTTTGGCACACCCTGATAAGATCACATTGTACAGACAGGTGAAATGTCACACACTGGAAAGATCGCACCATAGTATCATGGTCATGCTATCATAAATCGAATATCAATTGCTAATTGAACACATCAGTAAGGTAAATATAATACGGTGAAATTCACCGTGAGAAAATAATTTGATTTTTTTCCATAAAGTTCTGCAGGTTTGGTGATTTATGGGTGGGTTTTATTTCCACCGAAACTCAATTTTCACCCCAAAGCAGATTTTTCAAAAAAATTGAATCTCCTTTATTTTCACAGTTCCTTGATAATGTGATGTAGGGGAAATGCTTCTTTCATGCTTGGTGTTTCTACTCCCCCTCCCCCCTTCAGCCTTTGTATGATCTCTCCCCATGTAGCCTAGAGTATCTCCTGAGCTTCCCGCTATATCTTGAGCAATTCCATCAGTACAGTGTTTCCGGAGCACAATAACGCTGCACTATCATTCTGTATTTTCCTTCTCCTTCATCAAGCACCACACTGGGTCACCCTCTAAAATACCACAAGTCTACTGTGATCTTATCATGCGTGACAATATTAGAATTGTGCAAGAACGTAGTGCTTACTAAGCAGTTGTTTTCTCTGTGTTCCTGACATGAAGAGCATCACTGTTTGCCATTAACAAACTAATGATAACACCTGACTGCCTCACTGGATAATGCTATGATGAAATGTTCTCACTGCCACCTGTCATTCTCACTTAAGCTTTGCATAGTCAGCACTTTGTAGGTATGGATTAAATGCAAGTGAGTCACAATTCCTCTAGTACTGAACGCCCACTCCCTCCCCTTTTGCTATGCCAAGGAATACATGACACAGTGTTGTTACGAAAGAAGAAAGTACATCTGTAGTGCTGACTACTGCAATGCCAAAGTGATCACCTGAACGCATGTTTTTGGAATGTTTTGTTTGTTTAATTTGTTTTCTGTTATTTGTTTTTTTGTGAGCAGAGCACAGATGATTTGTGTGTATTCTGTATATGATGTTAATGAGACTTAATACACTTTTTTTTCATAATTGTATTTTACTTAATAGCCCTTAGAACATGTGTGTCAAAAATATTTCCTAATATTTTCTTTGGTATAAAGGAACTATAGAGCATTACAATGTATATCCTGCTTTATTCTGAGTGATTATTATTATTCTTATTATTATTATTATTATTATTATTATTATTATTCCTTATGCCTTTGCAGTTCTCTAGGGTGATTGGCCTGACTATTTTGTGAAGATAGTAGTTTGTTCAGGCTAACCCTCTCTGTTAATGAGGCCAAGATAACCTCTGTACCTTTACTCATCATCAGGCCTTTGATTGTCCGTCTTTGTGTGTGTGTGTGTGTGTTGCGTGTTTGTGTGTGTGCGTATTCGTGCGCGTGTTTGTCTCCCTCTTGCAGCCCACAGCATTGCCCCAGCAGAACTTCTCCATGCATGTGGCAGTGCCCGTATCCAACCCTAATGCCATGTACCAGCCAGGAGGGACTCTGGGCACCCAGGCCCTGGCAGCCGCCACCGCCTCCCTGAGTGACAGCGGGATGCTGTCCCCGCCTCAGGCCTCTCTGCACAGGAATGTGGGCTCTAGCGGAGGCTCGCAGAGGCCAAGCAGTGCAAGCAATGCAGGTCAGCAGATAACACCCCGATCTCATTTCTGTATTGGTCAAAGTACCATACTGAGGATGATCCTTTTCACTCAGAATGGGTGATTCAGATTCAGGTTCAGAAAGTTTTATTGTCTGTCACAAGCATGACAGAAAATTGTCTTTGACGTGCTTCATAAAAAATACATAAAGACATACCACATAAGAACAATAATGGTTGATGAGGATGATTTAAGATCTTTGGTTTTTTCTAATGCGTATAGAGTCACCACTCATAATATTTTCAAACATTCTGAATCAGTTAAATATTAAAAGATTTTGCAAAGGTCTGTTGGATGTATGGGATGTGGTCATGTTGACACCTCTTAAGCGGTGTTAGTGTGATATGGTTGTCACTCTTGACACCTTCAGAAATACTCATCTTCACACCTTTTCACTGTATAGGCAATGTGGAGAAATGACGTCAGTCTACAACAGTAAGTGCTTGTGGGAGCTGTCTGAGAAAGTCCAGTCCAGAGTACTATTACAGGATTCTGATATACTGCATAGAGTAATCCAAGTTGGCTGACACGCGTGGTGAAACCTAAACATTCAAACGGAGTTTACTAAATGGCTGTTTTATATTATATCTCCTCATTCTTTATCATTCTTGACAAGGTCTCACATTTTTATCTCATTAAAAAGATGCATTTTGGATCATCACATTTCAAAATATGGGGAATTTTCCTTTCTAAGCCCAGGTGGCATGCTGGCATTGTGTGCTTTGACGTAAGTGTATCTCTTGAAAGCGTCACCTTGGTTGAGTGCAGATGGTACGAGAGGCTAAGATGAATGCCTGATGTCCAAGAGAATGAATACCTGCTGGTTGCAGATGTGTCTTTACAGCGGAAGGCTGCATTTCCCTTCTCAGTGTATACTTTATAAAGATAACAAACACCATACTGAAGACAGCTTGATGTTGCTTCCTTTAATCATACAGTATAGTGAAATCTGCCCTGTTTCCATACGCCCTACCACAAGGACACTGGCGAGAGAACATGTCTCCGTTTTGTGTGCTGTGAAGATAGATCTACATGACATTTTCATGTCTGGTCTGGCATCTCCATCACATGCTCTGCTAGTTGGCAGAAGGATGCAGATGGTTAATCATATCACTCTGTGCATCTCATTAGGTGGCATGCTGGATACCACAGACCTTTCAGTGCCAAGTGGTGCGGGCTCCAGCCCAGCGGGTAAGTCCTCCCGGAGAGATTCATTAGCTCTCTGTAGCTCTGCCCAATAGGCCTCCTGCTTAGCACGCGAGCTGGATCCTTACGTATCCATCTGTGATTGGTCCAAGACGGTCATCACCACCATTGATTGGTAGTGCCTTTGTCCGACTATATTTTCATTGCATGCTAAGTGAATACATGTGTTGCTCCTCTTACCAGAGGAAATGTACAATACGCTCGTCGAATTTGAGAGAGGGGAAACTGCTCAGCAGCTAGCCACGCAGTGTGGTCTTTTTGCTTGAAAAGGTTAAGCAGGCAAGGCGATCAGCTGTCCAACTGACTTTGGCAGGTAAATAAACACAGCGTTTCCTTTAAACTTGTCACCTCCATCCAGTCCTCCCTCCTCCAGTTTCCTTCCCTCTATTGACAGGTGCATCTGTTTTCCCCAGTACCCTGGCAGCCCTTATAAGGCTGGAGAGGGTCTGCAAGATGCCTAGACCAGCATAACCCTGAAGGTATTCGGGCCATGACATCCCTCTAAGTCCTCAGTACACAATGACCGGACAGCCTGTCATGGCTGCAATGCACTGTGTGAGAGGCGGAGGCAGGTGGAGTTTAACTCTTTCCTTGTCACTCAGCACACTGTATCCCGTATAGTATTTCTGATCAAACGCATTATGCCGTTATGGAACGGTGCTATATTCAGTACTGATAAATTAAGGAAGATCACCAAAAGGCATTTTGATCAGATATTGGGTTACAAGCAGATGTTTGGTTAGGCATTGGTTAGAAAGTCTGACGAATGACTTGAGACAACCTTGGTTTGGTTTGCAGGCAGCATTTTGAACTCAGTGCGGAGTAAGGTTTAAGTTTGGGGTGTGGTATTGGCCGAGGGGCAGAGTTGGGATCCTCTGCCAGGGGGTGTCAGCGTTTGGCACAGTGTGAGCATGCTGCAGCTGTTGTTTGTACCAAGTGTGTGGAACAGCAGAGACTACAGGGAGGAGAAGCCTCTCCAGTCCTCCTGTCAGATGACCATTTCTGACATAGCTCTGATTTTTCACAAGTAGCAGCTATGGCCAGAGCAGAAGCCTTTCAAAGTGCCCAGATGGAATGGTGTTCTCTGGGCTGTGTGATCTCTTTTCTCCTGTTCGGTGGAGTCATCACTGAGAGAAGCTTACAGACAGCAGGGATGTTCAGTCAAATACTGAAACACTGCTTAGATCCAACGGCAACACCGATTGAAACTTTAATTCCAAATGATAGACAGCTTTTGTCAAGAAAAATAAACATACAGATCCATCAGTTAATTTCAAATGAATTGCTTTTTCTCACTCGAGCTTTGTTTTGCTTTTTTTTTTTTTTTTTTTTAGTTTTGTGAAAATAAGCCAAAAAGAAGGGAAAACAAACCTTCTTTTCCACATGACCTCTCAGTGTCTGTTACTCGTGATGGACAGTTGATTTAATTGTGGGTTCTAGAAGAGTTACTCTTGATTAATTCTGAAAATTTCCTGGCTTGCAACCAAGCGCACATAGATGTCATCATTGTTCAACTGGATATTATTGGTGAGATTTTTTTTAGCAAATGAATTTCAATTGTTCTTTCTGAAATGAGCCATCTGCTGTTCTTGTCTTGTCTTTGGCTCAGATAGTGGCTCTAAAGCTACTACACCCTCAAATAAAAGCAATTCTTTGAGACACATTTTCTAGTGTTCCGCTGATTCCAGTGTGCAGTTTTATAATGCATCTTTACTGAACTACTCACACAGTTAAACCTAATTACGAGCTCTGTTCCTTCTCTGCTGAGCATTAAGAATGAAAGCTTTTGAGAACTTGAGGGATTTGAGAGAATGCTCTCTGTTATGCAATATGTCTGCAAGCTGCAGGCATCCCTTCATTAATACTGAAACATTACAAGCCCTTGAAAAGCAATTACAAAGCATGTTGATGTGTTTGGAATTTATTCCATCAGCACATATCAATCATATTACTATAGTTTCTTCACGTCTGTGCCCTTTATTGGTGTGTTTAATGAAATATTATTTTCAAAATGTTAGATTTCTTTATTATAGTTTTATACCCTCTGCCCCACCCATTAGTATTTTGAATTTGTTTACCTTTCATTGGTAGGACTATCTTGATATGAAACATGTATCGGAACTTATTGGAGCAATTAGCCAGCCATTCACATCTTCGAAGAAGGGGAATCACCTCCATGTTGTTTGTAAAAATTATCCAATGCATTCCTCCTGTCAACAACAGTTTTTAGGAAAGAAGTGAGGGGCAAAAACAACTGTTTACCTGGTCACAGTCCTCTGTGTTAAATCTGAACAAAGTGCCCACTGCACATCCTGCCTATAGTCTTCAAAACAATGGGACTCACTGTGCAAGTGGTCTATTATTAGAAAATTGTTCTCTTTTTAGAGGCCCTTGATTCACAGGCATTAATGTCTTCTCATTCGTTGAGACATATATTTTTGCCTGAACCTGGTGCATGTGACGTGTTTGGCTCATGACAGCCGGACAGACCAGTGTCACTTGCTGCACTGTTTTTTTTTTGTTTCGTTTCTTTTACTTCAAATGAAAACTGAATGTTGGAGTTGTAAAGACAAGCCCTTATGTAATGCCACTCCCCAGGCCGTGTTAATTATTTAGGACAATGAATCTATTTATTTACCCAAACAGAAACCAAACAGCCTTCTACATGCACTGGGTTCATTCAGAGAGGATTTAACGGCACAACCAATCTGTTAAAGATGTCTGACTCTGGAATGAGGGCAGACAGCAAACAAACCCAGCGAAATGTCCCTGCTAAAATGCTGGGTCTGAACTGGTGTCTCAGAATTAACTTTGTGGTCTTTGTGGTATTTATTCAATTGATTTGAATTCATGTGTTCCTCTTTGCAATATTTCTATGACTTTAGAAATGTTGGTATATTCATCATCCTGTATGAGTATGCCTGGTTTGTGCTTGGGTGACTTGACGAACCCGGGGCTCGATACCCGGCCTTTTCTGTGTGAAATTTGCATATTCTCCCTTTGCGTCAGTTTCATCTGGGCGCGTCGGTTTCCTCCCACATTCCAAAGAAATGCAAGTCAGGTGGGCTGGAAACGCTAAATTACCCTATGAATGTGAGAGTGAGTGTCTGTCTGTGTGTGTTAGGGTTAGTGATGGACTGGCGATGCGTCCAGGGTGTCACTCTGTCTTCCAGCGAGTCTGTGTTTGGATAGGCTCCAGCCCAGTGCAACCATAAGGATTAAGTGGATAAAGAAAATGAGTGTAAGGTTTATACTTGCAGTGCAAGTGTATTCCTGTTGCATTGGTACAGTGCTACCCAAAATGAGCGTTTCTTCACTGGAAGGGCCATTCCAGAGAATTACATTACCGCAACAGCTTTTCATTTTGGACTGAATCCATGTTGCAGTGTAACATCACAGCCCTCTGACTGTAATCTGAATGCTGCTGGACCTCCTACAGTAAGACACAGAGAACATCCCACCTTCGTCTGACACCTGCCATATTGCCTCACTGCCACACATTCCCACACATGAAATTGTATTTGCACTAACATCTCTTTCCCACCGAATGACATCTTGAATGCTTCTAATCAGGTTTGCTATTTTTAGGGCCTTGGACATTTACTCTGCTAATTCTGTAAACATTGTTTTTTGCAGCAGCCATGTCTTGTATGATCAAAGCTAGAGCTGAGGGCGATAGTAGCTTGTATATACTGTTGATTCAGCTGTGAGATACTATTGTAGGCTTCATAACTGTTTATTTGACCATGCATTGTTGGGGTCCTTATCTTTAGTCAGAGGAGCTATTGTTCCATTATGTTCCTACGCAAGAGCCTACTCATTCTGCACACAGTTTGTGTTTCACTGGGATACATGGAACACAATGGAGAAGTCAGCTACTTGTTGAAGTGTCACTGATCTGTTGATGCAATACTAGATAGCATTCTTTCTTTCTTCCCCCTGTTTTCAGGATTTCAACACATTCAATAAACTTCATTTTCAGTTTTCAGATGCGGTAGAAGGTGTATAGAAATTGAGTAAGACATCTCAGCAAGTAAACTGCATTTCAGTTTGTGCACTTGAAATAATGTATTACTTTCTGTGGAGCTTGTTGATTTTTCATGTGAATTACCAACTCACAGCTCAATTTCTGTTGGTGCTCCAATAGAATCCCACTGCATTGTCTAGTCAAGGTAAACAAGCATAGACCTTGTTCAGATGGGCGCTATCTTGAAATTGAAAATAAAGACTACTGTAGGTTGACAAAACCAGGAAGCATTGATTTTCTTGTGAAACCTGCATTTAAAAAAGTGGTATGTATCAGAATAGCAGGTGCAAACAGTTTTTACTGCTCTAACCACAGCTATCCTCAGATGGGTTTTTTTTTTGCTTCAGAATGGTTTTAGTTAATTTTGCATATTACAGTGATATATGGCATGGTACAATACCTGAAGACTATACGTAAATCAACACAGATGGCAGCCCATAGCATGGTAAAGTCAATAACAATTATTAGTTTCCTGGAATTCAGAAAAAGTATTTATCAAAGATAGAAGGAATCTCCCACCATTGAGTTTTGATAATAAGTTCACTCCCACTGATAAGATTCACCCTTTGCATGGGATGGTTGTCCAGTTTTGGAATGGGAGTGAGGAGGGGTGGGGTTCCTAGAACAGAGGTGGGACTGACTCATATTGACTTACAGAAAATAAGGAAATGACAACTAACACATGCACAAAAAGGTGTGGATGCTGAAAGGAGAACGCCTTAGTCTACCAGTTTTACAATTGTTTCTGTGTTCAGTGTGGAAAAATGCTGCCTAAAAAAAGAACATCTAGTGATCTTATAGCATTTCTACTCAACTGTAATGGCTTCAACTATTTCTTTAAAGCCGTCACAGTACATTTGTTAGTGAACTGCTCCACATCCCAAGATGCGAGGAATTGACTTTGATGTAATCATTCACAGTAAAAATGAAAGGCTCATCAATTTTGAAATGGACATTTTATTTTTGTAAATGTGCAGGATAATTATCCAAGTCTATTAAAACTTCCCAGAGGGTTGGAAACACTTAACGCTGCGTGCCACAGCAAGCTAGAAAACAACACTGTGCCAGAGGTTTGGCTGATGACTGCGAGTGTTGTCAGTCACAGTCCATGGTTTGACGATGCGTTTCTGTCGTTGTGTACCTCTGCAGGGAACGGTTTCGTTAACTCCAGGGGCTCTCCGGGCCTCCTCAGCACACCCAGCGGCAACGGCCTGGGCAAAGTCATGCCCACCAAGTCTCCACCACCCCCTGGAGGGAACATGGGGATGGGCAGCCGCAAGCCAGACCTGAGGGTTGTTATCCCTCCATCTAGCAAAGGGATGATGCCCCCACTGGTGAGTACGGAGCACACCACTGCACATCAGCACCACCAGCTGAGGGACCCTTAAGTATCTCTGCTCCAGGGTGGAGCAGAGTTCGCTTTAGTGTTAGTCTCTAGACCTCTCACGCATTCATGGAATAAGTTTTGCAGTAATTTGCCCACACAAGTTTTTTGATGTTACCACAGTGATGCAGCATGCCATGCTAGTGAGGTTGTCACCGGGAGGGGGGGAGTGGTCCTTCTTGCCTCAGGATACGGACCCCTCTAAGGACCTATGGTTTTCTGCAGAGCGGGACTCATTTACAGTGTGTAGGCCTCATTTGCTCCTGCTGGTAGCGAGCAGCGTTCTTCTCATGCCGCATTCTTCTGTGATCACCTCCATTAACATGCGGACGGAGCCAAGGACCTGCAGCCCAGGTGCCTTAACTCTCACTCAATTATTCACATTGAAATGAGAGGCTCTCTCTAATTATAATAATTAAGGTGCAGAGAGCTCTGACCACAGTGAGCACCTGAGGCTACACTAGACTCTCATGGTCATAAATCAGCATTCAAAAACTGCAAGTGGGGGATTCTCAGAGACCGGCCAACAAATATACTCTTTCCAACCTGCGTGTTGCTGGTGCTGTCAGCAACAGGAGCTACTCCAAGAAAATGATTGTGTTTGGTAAATAAACCTTGGGTTACTGTGGGTGATCCTCCTTTGCTCAGCCTCCACTAGCCCGGAGCAATGTTTAAACAAGTGTGTGTTACCATGCCGGCATGTGGAATCGGTAGAGCAGGATTGGTTGTGTTGGAAGAGGCACAGGGGTCTGAAACGTGTTAGGGAAGCGAGGCAGTGGTAGGGGGGTTGGTTCAGTTCTGTCTGAGCCAACCAAGCCTTTCAGACTGGTAGAGGCTGCAGAGGGTACTAGCTGTGGCAGGTCTGCAGACAGCCTGTCATTAGGCCATAATGGTATTAAATTAATCACATCTCAGTGTGACAGAGTGTAGATGAAGACTTAATCAGGGGCCCAGGGTGTGAGCCAGATAATATCTTGTCGCCCTTGTCGTGTCTTCCTGCCGCTATTGATTGAGTGTGGGTATTAAGATGGCCCTGGCCTGGGCACAGTATGTCCCACAGCACAGAAAAGATGGAAGATGGGCTTCCAGTTCCCCGTCAGCACAGCAGCACAATAGACCTCAAGTGTGGAGAGGATGAAAATGTAAAGCACTATGCGCTCATTGTTGATATCAATGTATAAAGTTTATCTCTAGTCTTTGCTGATTAAAAGCTGATTGCAGTGACGCATTCGGAATCAGATAAGTAGATTTGACCAACAGGCAGAGTGTTAAATTGATGTGGCTCTAGCAAGAGAGGTTAAGCACATTTTTAATTGGAGGTCAAGTCCATATCCAAGCACGGTTTTGCAGCCTTACTCTCCACTCCTGGCCTTACTGGCTTTTCTCCAGGACTTGACTGTTCGTTTATAGGCTCAGAAGTTTATAGGCCAACAAACTACTGCTCCAAAACTGCACATCCCAGTTACAGAGGCTGTAATGCAAGCTGTTTATTTTGTGTGATTATTTGGTGTAGCAGTTGTGGCCACATACTCTACTGTTAATAAAGAATGTTAATGATTTGGACAAAAGGATTCATAAGAGTGTTACATGAACTGTAGAATGAGTGTGGATTTATGGTGAGTGCAGAAGTCACCCAGACCTTTATACTCCATATTGTACCTTTTACATTCTAGATATATAGCTGGCACTTTGAACCAGAGCGATTTATATCCGCTCTGCCTCTTTTCTGTAACTCTGCCTCTCTTCTTTTCTTCTGTTGAGGGCAGTCGGAGGAGGAGGAAATGGATTTGGTGAGTTCTGAGAAATGCCTGGGCAAATGGCTATGTGAACATGCTTCCGGTAATCACACATGCTGGACTAAAGGCAGTGCTTGAACCGGAGATTGGCTCTCAGAATTGCCAGAAATAACAAATAAAAAAAAAGACACTTTGAGTTTGTCACTGCATGTTTTGGGTTTGGCCTGTGAAAATTGCCTCAGCCTGTTAAATTGGCTCCTCCACTCCCAACACGTCAATGTTAGTCATATACCACCATAGGTATGTGTGTGTGTGTGTGAGAGAGAGAGAGAGAGAGAGAGAGAGAGAGAGAGAGAGAGACTTTTCATGCGTAGAAGTGGATGCTGTTATTTCTTTTAAATACAATGTATATCGTATCGTATTCACATTAGAAAATATCCAGAATTAACAAACTGTTGAGTGGAAAAATAAATATTTAATATTTTTTTCTGAGCAAGAGAAGATTACTTCATCTTGAATGATGTCATTCTGTGAGATACTTGGTGAAGTCATCTGGCTGGAGAGTGTTGGAACAATGCGAGGAAGCCATCAACTAGAGCAGAATGGAGTGTTGCCTCTACTGTAACCCCCGGCAGCTGCACATATGTTTGTTAATATATATTCAGGATTTGTTCTATTGTTCTAAACTAATAGTATGTCTGCATTTGATGAGTGTGTAGCTATAGTGTGTGTGTTTAGCTTTCTAGTCTTGCTGCATGACCACACCATGCTATGTAGGTATGTTTGTGTGGACTGCATGCCAGTCACTACACTAAAAGACACTGGAGCTTTATTCCCATGGCCACAGTGTTGTGGGAATTGAACGTTTATGATCTATATCATCCTTTAATACCTTTGTAGGGGGCGATTATTCTCCTTTAAAGTCGATCACTATCTATCTTTAGATGCCATAAGTCAAAGACAAAGAGGTTCATACAGTAGTAGCCATTGTAGAAATTACCCTCACCTGCCCTGCATTATTCCTATAGTAGTATTCTTTCTCAAGTCTAACAAAGTAAAACTCACAAGTATTATGCAACACTATATTGTAAGAAATTTGTTTGTTTCGATAAACTGGATAATCCCTTGTGCCTAACTCATACAGTAGTTGCATACAGTGCTTGCGGTAAAATGTGGGATTTCTACAGTGGCTACATCTGAATGTTGAAACATTTGAACTTGATGGGAGAAATGAAAGATTTAATGTAATAAACAAAATCCACTCTGCCTCTACTTAAGCATATGACATCCATTTTGATATGGTGATTTTTAGTGACTTATAATCTCTGAATTGAATATAAAAAAAAAATCCCATTAAGAAACCACACATCACTTATCAATATTGAATGCTTTGTCCCTTTATTTTTGTCTTTTATTTTGACATCTTTGCCAAAATGCAATTTTTTTTAGAGTGGTTCAACAATGTGATCAGAAAGGTTTCAGCAGGACTGCCATGAAACTACACCACCACCTTGTGGCAGCAATTATTATAACACATACATTTCATTTCCCTTGAACACAATACCACAGTGAAAACTTATGAAGTAAAATATCTTGAGCTTGAAAATGCCTTATATGATATAATAATGCACACATATTATGAGTATTATAGTGTCATGTTGTTAGAGTGCTATATTTTGGACTTATGTGTTGTTGTGTTGGTTCTTTGTGTTTTGCAGAACACCCAGAGGATAAGCAGCTCCCAGTCCACCCAGCTGGCCACTCCAGTAGTGTCTGTCACCACCCCCAGCTTACCCCCGCAGGGCCTGGTCTACTCAGGCATGCCCACCTCCTATAACCCCGCTGGTGAGTCTGGCCGCACTTTCCCCTGATACTGAAAACAACCGTTTGATTGCGAGCTGTTGGTTCTTGCTCTTTTCTCCTGGCGTACGGTGTTGTAACTGAAATGTGAGTGAGTGCGGTGCTGCTCTTGTTTTTCCAGAGTACTCCCTGAGCAGTGCAGAGATCTCTTCCCTACAGGGCTTCAGCTCTCCTGGGCTCTCACTGGGCTCCATGTCGGCATGGCAACAGCATCAACTGGGCCAGGCAGCTCTTAGTTCTTTGGTGTGAGTAACACACTTCCAAACAAAGGCACACTCTCCAGACACCCTCGCAAATACAGTAACATCCAGTGTCCTCCAGTGTGATTTCATGCTGAATTACACACTACCAGTCAAAAGTTTGGATACATGCATTTTTCTTTATTTTTTACTATTTTTCGTATTTTAGAATAATAGGAAAGAATCAAAACTATGAAATAACACATATGGAATTATGCAGTGACCAAAACAGTGTTAAACAAATCAAAACTATCTTATATATTTCAGATTCTTTCAAGTTGCCTTGATGGAAAGGCAAAGGCTTTGGAAAGAAATTCATACATAGACATCAACTTCACTATTTATATTTGTCAAGCATTTAAGCATAAGACTTTAGATCAAAATGGCTTTAAGATAATGGAAAACAGTACATTCAATCAGGTGTGTCCTAACGTTTGACTGGTAGTGTCTATCTGCACACTGCTGGTTGTACCTTATGTTCTCATCATCTTCTCAATGTCCGGTCAGTCTTATTTTTGGATAAACACCAACTCTCCTGCTTCTGTTGTCCACAGTGGCGGAGGTCACCTACCGCAGGGCTCCAACCTCTCCATCAACACCAGCCAGAACATAAACATCAAGTCGGAGCCCATTTCCCCGCCACGGGAGCGTGTCACCCCCTCCGGCTTCCCCCCTCAGCAGCAGCAGCAGCAAGGGTCCAGCCGACAGGACCTGGGACGCTCGCCCGTCGACAGCCTCAGCTCCTCCTGTAGCTCGTATGACGGCAGCGACCGCGAGGACCACCGGCCAGACTTCCACTCCCCGCTGGGGCTGGGCAGACCCCCCGCCAACTCCGAGGACAGGGAGAGCCCCTCAGTCAAGCGCATGCGCATGGACACATGGGTGACATAAAGAGCCCAGAGTCGAGCCTCCAGTCACCAGCCAGTCAGAGAGAGGGAGGGGTTAGACATGGAGATGAAAGAAACAGGAAGGGTCCTTAGAACTATCATTATGATACTATTATTTAACTCCATTTCAATTTGTAAGACTGAGTGGTAAATGTAATAAGAAGTGTCAGGACATATCTAAAGTAAATTCTCAAACTGATACAGTAAGAAAAGGAAAAAAATAAAAACTCAATTAGCTGGACTGAATTATATGCACAAGCAGATGGTATCAGGTACTTTGGTGCAAATCAGATAATGTTTGCAGAAGAATGATGTTCAAAGAAAATTGTTAAACAATAGGCGATAGATTATTGTAGTCACTGGTCTAGTCTGACACTTACATGTAGTTGCTGTTTTGCTGTTGTGCTTGCAAGTTACAAACAATCAGAGAAAGTTGTGTTGCTTTCAGGCTGAGGACCCTTACATACGATGTTCACTGCAAGAACTCTTTTTAAATTATGCTGTAACCATACAAGACCTTTATCTCAAGTGGCCTCTTCTAATTTATTAAATCAATTGATCAGGCGCAGAGATACAGAGAACATGGAGATAAATAACATTATACAGGAGTTACAGTTTTGATCATAAAAAATTTTGCAACAGTTGAAACTACCTTGCTGTATAAATGAAACAATACTGTTGGAAGTTAAAAATGAGATAGCAAAAGAATTTATTGCAATAATAACATAACATTCATTTTATAATTTAAAAGAGTAGGATATATAATGTGCAATTAAGATAATGAGAAGCTGTCCAGTTGAACTGGTGAGAAAATCAAGATGTTCACGTTTGTGCAACAATTCATCAGTAATATAAGCCAAAGCTGTTCTTTTGTGTTGTTTTGTACAGTAGCTATGGTTTCCTAGCAATTCTCTCAAATGCACCATTTTTTTCCATCATAGTTTTATTTTTTATTGTGCTTTATTACAAACAGTGTAAAGTCATGTAAACCAGATCTTGAATCAATATCTAAAGCCATGAACATTTGCTGTTCTGTTTGTATAATTGAAAATTTGAGCCAAACATTTTCTTTTGTTGTGTAAATAGCGACTTTAATATATATCACCAGGGTGTGAGTACATACTGAATGTATTGTACCGTCACCGTTTTCAAGAAAAGTATATTTTTGTGGATTACAGCCAAGTTTACAAGAGTAGACCCTTAAAAAGTAGATCATTCACTGGTCAATATTTGCTATTTTGTTAATTTTACTGTAATCTCTTCTAAATTGAATTATCAACATAATCATCCATGTGTTTTTAGTTCCAGATGGTAGATTCGGGGTTGTTTTCCCTTTATTAGTGGTGATTGTTTGTCCTTAAGAAATTGTAATAACAATGCTGTGAGGTTGAAGTTCCACTATTTCATATTTGTGAAGGATGATCACAAGGCTAGGGGAAATAGGGTTTCTTCCCTCCTATTGTGTCAGCTTGTGTTAGTTGTATACCTGCAGCTGCTGAATACACTGCCAACATTCAAACCCAAGGTTCCAACCGCGCATTGAAGAATAATCCATTGTTATTGTGTAGCTCAACTGAAAGACATGCCATCTCTCTTGCCATTTCCACAATCCTATTATTGGTTATTATTATGGAATTAAAGCAGAAGACATAAATCTGGTAGAAATGGCCGCTGACAAAATTGTCCATGCCTGTGTTCATAGGTTGTTGTAAATATCACAGTCTAATTGAAATGTCAGTCATAATAATGTACAAAACTCATGTTTTTAGTTAATTGGCTCCAGAAATGATGTCTTATATCCATGCCCCATTACTAGTAAGAGTACTGTAGGCCTATAGGAACCTTAGGAGCCGGGGAAGTGACAAGGCATTGAAGGCTGGGATGTTGCCTGTGTTACCAGACAGACTCAGTATCTGTTACAGGGGGAAGGGGGCTCTGACTTGTATTCTGTCCCATCATCATAGAAGCAAAGAATTCAGCAGCTAATTCATAAAAAGAACAATGCAATGTCATTGACGTAATCTCACTGCTGGATTGCACACATTTGTATGAGAAGTTTGCTGTATGAGAGAGGAGTATCACTCTGCATTCGCCGCGGCATATCTTGTGTGTCTCTGAGGTTTCTGTCCTCTCCGCCCCATCATCAGCTCCATGGTTATCAATAATGTGCCCATAATGATCTATGCAGTTTTAAACCCAATATTTCGCCCAGATGCAACCCCCACTAGGTCACATACAGTAACAGCTTCAGAATAAGATGTCATTACAGGTCATGTTTAATCCACAAAGCATTAGAAAGAAGATTATGAACTTACTACAGCTTGAGCATCTGAGGGTAGACTGTTAGCCTCTTATCCTGAAGTGCCACAGCCAGAGGGTGCTGGGCTGCAAGTTATACACACATTACATTTAAACAAATTATTGATTTGAATACATTGAGGCAATATCCTCACTTTCACATACAGTGGTAGACATAGTTTGGAAAGAACATTGCCTGTTTATATCCACCATAATGTAATCCAGTCTAACACAGCAGGTGAAAATAGCAATAATACATAACGACAACAAAAAAATAGTCTGTCTTGACAGCATCACCTCATAGTTGAGCACACACTTTAGCACTTGATAACATATCAGGGAATTTTTGTAGTTTCTCTATTTATATGCACAGTTAGGAAATGCCTTATCCCAAAGAAAAACGACTCCGCTTTTATCTCTCAGTTTTACAAAAAAGAAAAGTACTAGACAATGCAGAGATCACTCACACTTGACCAGTCCTGCCTCTCCTCAGATAAGATTCACACAAGAACATGTATAGGGAATGCAATGTGATACACTTGCTCTTTTGGTCTATGTCCAAATTGTGCACAACTGATGAATGTGAAAGGAAAGGGTAATCAACAAATCTTTGTAGAGAACTTTCTTCACTTTGCTGTGCAAGAGTACACTGCTTTGCTTCATGGCTTTTATAAACAGAACTATGTGTTTGGTAAATGTTTGTAGTTGATAGTTCACATAGCTAAAGAAGCTGTTTTCGGTTTGAGCGCTCAGACCGTTTGGCGGCACAAGCTGGACTTTGTTGCCAATAATGAAATTATTTGTTTCAAAATCAAAAGAGATTTTAAGTTAATCTGCTTTTTATTTCCCTTCAATGTGTTGTTTTATCTTCATCATACAATAAATATTCAAGTGAACTTTTTATTAAACAATTAAGATACTATGCTAGATATTGTTGTACAAAATTTGTATTCTACCTTCACAAAAGTACAAATATTGGCTTTTAATGTGTAATTTAGGTTATCTCTCTTATTCTGTATAAAATGAAGTGAACAACTCTTACATAGAATTTGTCCTCCTGTGAAGTCCCAAACAGTAGAAACTGTCAACTTTATTAAACACCTCAATGTATGCTCAATCAGAACTCCATGTCTATTCATGTTTGAATTCTGCCCAGAAATTGTGTTTTATTGACCACATGCATCAGTTAGTACACTGGGGCCACTGCCACTCTATCACATAGTGGTAAACTGTACAGACAGCAGAATGCTGTCAAAATCTTCAACTCAGTGACTTTATGTGTCAGAACATTTGTTTTGACAATTCTTTTTCATAGTCAGTGAGATAAATCCCCAGATCATGTTGCCTAGCATGTTAACATTCATTCATTTATAATTTATACTTTTAAAAGGGAGCGCTACTAAGAATTCATGTTATTCTTATGGCCTATAGTGCAGTTTGTTAACCCAAACAACTCTTGTCTAAAGCTAGAAGACTAATTTGCGATGTTATAGCAAGGTTTAGCAACTCATTGACAGTGATTGGAAAACTGTTGAATCAAACAGTGTTTGAACTTTTTTAATATTGTAGTTCTGTCAATTCTAAATGAAGAATTTTGGCTTCATCCTCAATGTTTTTGTTTCAGGCTGAATAAAATATAGATGAATGTTCATTCATACAGACCAAATTCATACAACATAATCACATATTTTAAAGCAGAGTAGCTGACATTCTGGTTCTTATTGTATTTTCCTATACAGATGATGCATTTCCACAATCACACCACCAGGTGGCATTGTAATACAATACATTACTCGGGAGGTTGCTGCACCATGTTATGTTCGCCAATATGAAGGTAAATAGTTAGCCCACTGAAGCTAACAGATCACAACGACTCCAAATGTATTAGCAGAACTCCAAAGAACAACATACTGTTGCTTCAGTGAGTAAGCCGACTGCTATCTGTACACACGTGAAGATGTAATTAAGTGTCCACATGCGTATGAGACAATGAATTTTTAATATGAATGGGATAAGTTACAGCAATGTCAGACTTGAGTAATTGCAGTCAGCCGCATTTGCAGGAAGGTGCAACTCTGCACCCACGTGCACCACATGGTACTGTCCGCGGCAGACTTACTGAATATAAAACAGCTCTATACTGTGGGACTACACAAGACAAACAGGGGTTTTTAGGTCAGTTACGTAGTTGACAATCTCCATCTTTGATGATGGCTTGCATGTGCATCACTCGGTTATCCGTCCCCAAGTGCATGTTCTTGGCTCCCAGTCCTCCAGACAGCTGTGCTGGGGGCTGGAAGAGGTCCAGTGTGCATGTGTAGAGTAACCAAGCAGGGTTTTGGGTCTGTTTGAGTTGTGTGAGGAGGAGGGCGACAGGCCACCTGCCATAGGAGCTTGCCCTGTTCGGATCCTCAGCCCTGCCTTTCAACTGGGTGCCAAGTTGGGCTTCTTTCATGTGGGCCTGAGCTCCTTAAGACATCAGCAAATATTGAACAAGGCTCGGTCCAGACTCAAACACATCTGTTGTCACATATAGCCTCCAATGCTAGGCACAGACAGGGAGAGTGTGGACACCAGTGGGTCTGTTGCATTAGCTTCTATGTGTGGACAGAAAGCTATAGTTTATACTCTGCAAACACGAATGCTCACTTTTGACGAGCTTAGGCTAAACCATGTTCCACTGTAAACAAATATAGGGCTGTATGAAAGGAATGGAGTTTGGTCTGACAAGGCAGCCGCTGAATGCCAGACCCATGCTGAAGATCAGGGATGAGATAAGAGGAACAGATAACCAGCATTTCATATGCTTCAGACTTCATGTTGCAGAATCCATCAGCAGTACTTTGGGACTGTTTTGGACAGATAATAAGGACAGTTGTGTCCTAGAATTAGGCTAGATTATGGCATTAAGTTTTTTCAAAATACTTGGGCCTTTGAGAAAGCTCATATTAGGAGAAGAGTAATGTGTACAAGTCTTAAAACAATACAGACAAATAGCTTAAAATGCAAATAAACAGACAAACATTCAAATAAACAGTAAACAAACAGGCAGGCAGACCAAACAGGCTTTTCAACCCACTGTACCCAGTTTCGTCATAGCCTCGGTGCTGATTGTGTATTTAATTTGCTGTTGGAATGACTTTGCCTGATAATATTTATATCTCCATAATTGTTTTGCTTTCTTCTGAAAACATAAATGAAATATGTAGCTTATGCATCATAGAACCTTGACTTGAAGAGTTGACCTAGATTGCACTCGCCATTGTGGCTGTGACTGGCAATCTCACAGTCGTCAAAACTCACCTTGTGGGACTGGTATGGCCAGTTTTACCCAGTTTGGACTCTCAGTCTCCACCAATCACTTAAGTTGTATTCAAGCAGGAAAGTGCATTTACTGTGTGTTGTGCTGCTGGAGACACTTCCTCATTTCCACCATAGTGAGAATAGTTGAGCTGCCTCACTGGAAGTTTGCTGCTGCTCTCTGAAAGCTCTTGACTTGAAGAAGCTGCTTCAGTGTGTGCCTCTGTCAGGCTGTTCAACACAGGTCTACTGGACAGGTACAGTGGGAGATTTTCTTTCTGTCTTAATTAGGCTGCAGCAATCCAGGCGGTAAAAGATCAGTGTTGTATAGAGAAATATTTGTGAGAATTTGCCTAGGCCTTAGTCGTACTGGAGATTTTATTATCATGTTGTACCTTGCCCACCCACTTTTTGTTTTGTTATGTATTTGTGATTCAATAATTAGTACGCATTTGAAGTATTTTCGTTAGATAAAGAGATAAGAATGGAGGAGGATGATACGAAACCAGCGGTGAGACGCTAGTTTCAGATGCCAGACAAACAACAGAAATGTATTTGATATTGTCTGCTTACAGTGACAAATCCTTTGAAGCTCTTTCTCTGCCATTCTGGTACGATATTACATCTTAACCTACATCTTCACCTTGTTTAAGGACACCACATAATAGAGTGCCAGTAGATTAATTTGTACCTGTGGGAAATATTCTGCAAGAAAAAGTGTCACAGAGGAAGTCTAGTGTAGAATAATAGAAAATTATGTAAATGCGTGCCTTCCAAAAGTTTTCATTTTTTGGTCAAAGTTTAAGTGAAGTGCCACTTTTGAGTGTATATACCCAGCTTTTTCTGGCCTGACACATTTTTCCTGGAGACATATGCATAACATTTGGCCAGTGGCCAGCTCCTTTGCACATTCCATAGTTGGCTGTTGCACTTAGTATCGCTGTGGAATGCATCTTCGTAAGACACCTTGTGGCCTTGTGTTAAGCCTGCATACATATAAATCAAATTAATCTTGATTTCACTGTTGTTTTTTATCTGACAGGTATAGCCGATATTAATATTACTCAAGATGGATCCCAAGAAAAAGAACTTCTTGGAGAACCTGCGTCTGAAAACTAAGTTACCCAACCTAAAGAAGCCAGGTAAGAAGGCCCTTGGCAAGCAGGGAAAGAGGCTGGCCCACCGACGCAGTATTTCAGTACCGGACCTAAGGTTTGTGCCAAGTGAACCATTTCCTACAGATAGTGCCTTACTGTCCACCGCCTCAGATGCTGTCTTCTTTGGTAACTCCTCTGGTCACAGTGATACCGATTCCATTGCAAGTGGTTCGATCAGCAGTGGACCACTTTTTGCAGACAAACTGACTGACTCAGTGCCAGAAACTAGGCGCAGAGTTCCCACAGGTAATAGAGCTGTACTTGCCAATAGAATAAGTGCGCCTCTAGAGACACGGATCCTCTATGAGGAAGTGGACAACGCTATAAGGTCAAATTCAGAGAGCAAAGTGAACCCAACAGCAGAAGCATTGTATGCACAAGTGGATAAAAGAGCCAATGTTGTCAAGGGGAATATATCAACACCTGCATTTGCTCCTGTTACTGCACCAAGATCTGTTTCTACCAATGTACAAGTGCCTGCACCAAGACCAAACCTCTCAGCAGACAGAGAAAATGTGTCTACAGAAAGACTTCACACCATTGAAGACTCTCCAACAGACCAAGCATTTCCAGGAGGGATTGCTGGAGCACTGGCCAGAGCAAACTCATTTGGAGAGCAAGTTAACCTTAACGTAGAAAAAAAGACCACATCAGTTGAGCAGATGAAGACACCACCTGAAAGAAGAACTCCACCAGCAATCAGAGTGAAGGTTCCAGCAGATAGGTGGTCTCTGCCTGTAGACAGTTTGGGGACTCCAGCGGAGAGCGCAGATGGTACCTCTCAGGACTCCGCCTGCGGGACCCCCAGTGAGGAGCGAGTCAACTTGCCCTGGACTACAGACTCCGAGGACCTGGACCGAGATCCCTACATGTCAGAGGTCTTCTCCATGGAAGATCCCCAGCTGGAAGAGGCCCAGGAAGAAATGTTGGAGGTCAGTTTCAATGCTATGACTGTGCTCTTCTCACTTCCTTCACTGCATCTACAGTCAGAGGATCCTATTCTTATTTGAAGTCAACAACTCGACAATCAACATATTATATCAGAAAACACTATGCTAAATTACAGACATTTAAGACAATTTCCCTTTTATAGCGATCAGTCAAGCACAATCCAATCCAAGCTCTAGTCGTTTGCACGTAACTAAAGGATTTCAGCGACCCTATATTTCCAGAAATGTTTTAGATTAAATTCACCAATTAGAAATGAGATAAAAAGTATTCATCTGTAGTACTATAAGGCACTTTTGATAAAAGTGTCAAGAGGACAAGAGCAATAATAGTGCATGTAAAATATCACCCTAATATTATTATGCAGGAAAACATGTCACTAGTTGTTATTAATATAATACGCAGCGACACTACAATAAGAGAAACATAAAACACTCTAATGTTGGGCACATTTGCTTGAATGTTTGCAAGCTATCCTTTCACATTCAAATGATGTGGTTTGGTTTTTCACACTCTTTAGCTGCTGTGCCAAGAGCTTTAATATGCTCTACTGCATGAAATAGACATTCTTTATCCTCTCCCATGCTTAGAGTGGTGGTTCTATTACCATTTATCCCTTTAACACTTACATATAGCCATATAGTACTATATACCCATATCCCCAGTGTAATCTCTCTACTGCTCATGTCACAGATCTTTGGTGTTAAATGTAAACTGAGCACATGGGATTTGACTTTATACAGCCCCTGGGTATAGTTGAAACTGCAACCATTATGTCCTCTTTTGCTTAGATCCTTCTCTGATAGGGAAACCAGTCCAAAACCGGCCTTACTAGTTAGAGACACAATGTGGTGTTCAACAAAAAAAGGACACCAAGAAGCTGATAACATCTCACTTTGCCTAACACTTGTGTTTTGTTACTGTAGTAAGCAGTATTTACATGTAGTGGACAAATTGCTTTTTGTACCTCTGAGAGATATTATCTGCAACAATAAGGAACATTTAAGTCCTGAAATGCATTAAAAGCTCAACAATTTAAGCTTTTTTATGTCAGCCAGAAAATGTCATGTGCACCACAGAGCAATGCACACCTTGACCACCCACCTTGACTATTCAGATGTTTGCATTTTAGTCTAAAATATTATGTTATAATGACCCTTTCCCACATAGATATCCAGTGAACAGAATGACCTCTTTGACGAGGCCATGCGGGATCTGTCCGACAACTCTGTGAGTACCCACTGGACTACTGTGCTCATTGAAGTAGGGCGAGCGTCTGACATGGAGAGAGCATACTAATGTGAATGGTTCTCCACAACAGGTCATGACAGCAGGGCCTGAGGTCTCAACATCTGTCCCTTTCCAGAGATACCTACTCAACATCAACCTTAAAGAGGGAAGGAACCTGGTCATCAGAAACAAGCGCTCCGGTAGGTCAAGAAATAATAATCTGCTGGAGATCCAGGGCTTTCACAGAACTATAAAGGATATAGGCTATAAGACTAAAAGTTGTCTCTTGCTCAGATCTTGAGAAGACATGTGATTATTTGTAAGCAAACTGTTCCCTTTACCGTGGGAATTTGTTTAGCTGAAACACCCTTGCGTGGATCAGTACACCACCAGTACATCAGTACATCAGTAGATGCCACGTCTGATTTCTCGTGCATCCTAAAAGAATGCAGTTCCTTGTGTGTTGGCATTTGGCCACAGCAAAAGAGTGGGCCCTTCATATGACACTGGAAATGCATACACATCTTGCAAATCCGGCTGTGTATACAGTACATGCCATTCACATGGCAGAAAATGAGAAAAGGGAAATGTTTTGGTGCTGCGCTGTCATGTGCATAAAGGCAGGATAGTATGTGTTCAATAAATGCTACTGTTTACTTGAGGAACCGAGGTCTCCTGTCAAGTGTTGTAACGCACAAAAAAACAAAACTACTAGAGAGGTATGCAGTCAAACCAGAATAAAGCATTCACTGCCAGCAAAAGAGAGACCAGAATAAGGCAATCACGACTAACAAAAAAAGAACCCACGGCCTCTACAAGAAGTCGCTGATATACTGTACCTCATTCAATAGGTTGACACTGAAATGGTATATCAGTTGAAATGATAGCTGATGCATTCCAACATTTGATTCATTATATAATGTCCATAACTCCTCACTTCATAACTGATGGGCTTTCTGGAAACAAAGGAGATTGGAGATTTTACGTAAATAGAGTTATCATGGCATTCACAAGAGATTAAACTAGCATATTACAGAACACAACAGATATTTGTATAAATTATGTTGTTGTATTTTTTAGTTTTTCCCTTTTCCCCTTCCTTCCTTTTCCATAAAAAAGGAGAAGAAATGCTGTTGACTCAGATGGCTATAATATACATTATATGCAGCTGTGTAGAGTAAATCTAGAATCAAAACTGTGACTGATTTTGACACCTTTTTTATTTTATTTTATTTTTATTTTTATAAAATGAATTATTTTAGTTCGATAATAGTACCTGTGTATTTTTGGCTATGTGTGGGCAGCGCACGTATCCTATTTCCACGTTTATTTTTCACCCGTAATTATAAGTTGTCATCTTCTAGAGTGTTGAAATTGTAAGATATCTTTATTATTGTAATTGTATAGCATGCTTGATTTAAAGTGGTACATTTTAATCCATACTGAGGTAAATTTATTAAATCCAGATAGTAAATCTGATATGGACTGTGAAAGATAGATTTTAACACATTTGAGTCCATTGTTATTCTTAACTGAGTTTTCTTTTGAGAATTGAGTCCCCAATGACTCTATGATATTGATCTGTGAGAGAGAGAGGGAGAGAGAGAGAGAGAGAGAGAGAGAGAGAGGGGAGAGAGAGCAAGTGTCAAATACAAACCTCCATCTGTCTTTTCTTCATGCTCCTCTTGACCCTTCCCTGAGGCCCAACAGACCCTATAGGGTTTACTTTGGGAAAGCAGCGACCTCGAGTGTCCACAAGTGGAACCACGGTATTAGAGTAGCATTATGTTTGGCCTCATGACCTCAGGCACTAACGCTATTTACTGACTATTTATGGCTATTTTCTGACTATTTATGTAACCTATTTTACTTAAAGTCAAAGATTAGCTTATGCTGGTCATTTTAGACTGACATTAGGCTGCATTTTCCTAGCAGAAATGTGTGATATGAGATAATATGTAAAAGCTAGATCTGTCTTATTTCATTTAACTTTTAAACCATTAGGCTACATATGCTTTGGTTTTTTGGACTAGCTCCTGTGGAACTGGGAAGTCATCTTAAAGAGGAATGGTAAATGGATGTTGCTCACAGAATGATTAAGTTTTTTTCCCCCCCTGCATGGTGGCAGCAGATCCTCCAAGCCCAGTGCCCTACTCCCTGCTAGTTGAGACCTTACTTTCCCTGACAAGATGGCACCACGATGATGCAATCCCCACACGCCCCCTGTCTCTCCACTGTTTGCCCAACAATCAACACCGTGCCAAAGACTCACCAATGGCATACATTGTCATTACATATTCTGAAAGGACCCACGCCACCAGCCCCCACTCCTCGGTTTTTGTTCTCCCCTTTTTTCCCATTAATTTCCATCGTCACCGTTCTCAGTCATGCCAGAGCTTTTCTCCTTGCTAGCTGCCACATTCTCCTCCTGTCAAGTTGCCTGGAGGTTTCCCTGTCACAGGCTGGCAGGGCGGAGCTGCTGTGGGTCCTGCCTGCCTTTGCGAGATGTTCATTTGGAGTGGGGAGCTGACAGGCCTGACAGCCCATCCCCACAGGGCCTTTGTCATGTGATTCAAGCCTCCCTGCAGGCTCTCTCAAGCACCCCTTTATTCCCCTATACAAATGAAGGCATGGGACTGGCTTTCATTTTTTGGCCAATCTGCATGCCATGGCAGAGACAAAGAAGTCCCGTACCCCCACCCCACTCGCAGACAGACTTTCTTAACAGGCTTGGGAGATTAACACTGGTTGCTTCTAGATTTTGGTTTCTGGTTGCCTCATGCTGGCGAGTGTTTCTACTCTTTCACAATTAAACAGCTACATCCCTCTGTTTTTGCCAGTAGATGTGGGGCGCACCTCCTCCTCACATATTTCAGTCTCACACAGCAGCTCTTTGATTTAACCAGCATGGGGGAAGGGTGTGTATAATATGTGTGCATGTGTGTGTTCTCATGCACCGTGTATGTTTTTAAGAGTGACAATATGTTCCGCGTGAAATAAACAGAGTTTGCATTAGATAATTCATTTGTACCATAGATTGCTATGGGATCAGTGTTTTTACACCGTGGTCGTATGTTAACGTAACACTTTATGTTAATTGCGCACTATACTTCATTGTCTTGTTGGTCTGCTCTTTTTTCCTTGTTCATTCTAGGTACAAGTGATCCGTATGTGAAATTCAAACTTGAAGGAAAACAATTCTACAAAAGCAAAGTGGTGTATAAAAACCTGAATCCGCGGTGGAACGAGTCCTTCTCCCACCCTCTGCGAGACAGAGAGCATGTCGTCGAGGTTCGGGTAGGCCTCCTCTCACTCGTTCTAAAAACCTCTGCTTGAACGGCAGTGCAGTATCTTATGTGAAAAAAATGGATAACTAACTTTTTATAAACAGCTTTGGTCTACAGCAAAAGTGTTGTACAGGAGCCTATAATGTACATGTCAAATTAATTATGTCTGTAATCTTGTTGCAGGTCTATGATAAAAATCGCACCTCTGATGAGTTCATGGGTTCCAGCACTATTGCCCTGAAAAATCTCGAATTATACAAGTGAGTAGTGCATTTTTATGGCATAAAATATAATGTAATAGATTATTATTAGGATATCCTTAAGTGGCCATCAGTGTTAATCTTTTTCGTGGCCTTTCTGTCTCTGCGAAGAACCTATGAGACGGAGCTGCGTCTGGATGATCCGAAAAGTAAGGAAGACGACATGGGAGTCATCATCGTTGACATCTGCTTAATGTTTAGAGATGCCACCATCAAGAGAAGCCCTGTAAGAGTATTTCTGATGCCAGAAGCTTTTGCAGATCTAATTTTCTCTCTCTACTTCTCCCTTGATTGTTTGTGCTGATTGGATTCTTTTTGATTTACAGAGATGGCCACCAAGGAAGAATAAGGTATGGATTTTGATATCATCACATCTGCTCTTAAATTTGCATTTCCAAATTTGATCCAAAATGAAATCACTATGCCAGTGTGCAATATTGACGTTTTAATGTTAGTGCTTACAGTTTCCCTGATGTGAAGCACTAGGGGGCAGTAGCTCACTGTACTATAGTGCAACAAAGAATGAGGTGTACGCCCAGGACTCCAGCTTTTGTGTGTAACCTTGGTTTCAGCACAGCCTATTTCTTTTGTGGTTTTATAGCGAACCTTTTTTGCAATGCATATTATATTCAGTGGTATATCATTTGCTGCAAAAAAAAAAAAAAGTATTGAACAATATTACACAGTGATCAAAGTTTGTCAAAATACTGATATTGACAGAATATGTTGTCTTGAAAGAGCCCTTAGATTAGAGTATTATACTACAGCATTGGGTTTTGTAGTAAACAAAGTTCCATCTCTTTTCAAGCGGTATTCAATATATTGTAGCTGTAATTAGATTCAGAGTGAAATAGGAGGGTTGCTGTTTGGGACTCGCACTGCAGTGATTGTAGCTGTGGGTTTATATTCACACCTATATAGTCACTACATCTGCCACTGTTCAGTCTCTTGATGGTCCAGTAGACAATCTCAATTTGATATTAGATGACAAAGGAATGAAGCCATTTTCATACACATTGTAGGTTATCCACTACAGATGGTTAAAGGGACTCAGAGGGAGACAGAAATGTGTGATGGGACTCTACACAATGTTCTGCTGCCTAAATCACAGTGCTAATTTAACAATGTAACAATGCCATTTTTTTTTTTTTTTTTCATTTCATTTTTGACAAACGTACAATATCTTATTGCATTTAACACCTATCCTGGAGGTGCTGAATACACAGCTCTTGCAGCTCCACTCCCCCTCTTTCCGAACATCGTTTTCTCCCTCTGTGTTACCACCACGGAGACAGGGAATGGCAAGTGCCTAAGTAAAACTCTGCTGTGTGATAGTGTTTCAAACAGGAGGGGGGCGTATGGGAGAGAGGAGGGGGGCCTCTGCTGTTTGAGGCATGTTGCCAGTGTGGGATGCCTAAGATCGGCAAGGCTGATAATTCCCAGGCATAGCGGGCAATAACCCAGATGTTAGGATGTAATATCACAGCTGTGGATGGACAGAGCCGAGGTACCAGCCAAATGGACCTGGGTCTGAGCTCGTCCTGCTTGTCCCCATGCTGTCCCACCATATGGAAGCAATCGCACAGCCCTTTTAGGACCAGGAATAGATTCTCTTTAGGGGCCACTTACAGTTAAGTGGAATTGTTTTATTGGCCGCTGAGATAGAAATGTGTCCAAGATAAACACTTGGGATGACTTGGCTGAGGCCTGTTTTATATCGCTCCTCCACTCCCTCTGTTCCTCTTCTTTTGAAGGGGGTGATATTTATAGGGCTGTGCCTGTGGTATTCCATGTTAATTCAGGTCCCTGAGATGTGCTTTGATCCCCTCCGGATTGGGTGGCAATGTGGGTTGTGACCCCGTAGTGAAGAGGAGGGGCCGGAGTGGCAGGGGAGTCGTAGCGGGGCTGTTTGAAGCAGCGTCGGCCGGGGCAGCCGAAGGAGCCGGGCAATCAAAGAGGCTAGAGCAGATTACGGTCCTGCTCTTTAATTACAGTCAGCCCTACACAACCTCTCTGCTGTTTGTTTTTACAGCCCTGGCCTATCACCGCCCGGCCTCACGGGAACTCTAACACATGGAAACATATCAAGGCCCCTCTCCCTCGCTCCCTCTGTGACACACGGCAGGAGTAGTGGATTATTTGCCGGGCCTGTCCTTGATTCCAGAGAGTTCTCATATGCAGAACATTTTTGTTAATTTCTTAGCTCCGCTTTAGGATTTAAGATTTAGGATTAGGCATTTTTGTACACCAGGATTTTGCATTCTGCTGGTGAAATTAAAATTGGAAGAATATGCCAACATACAGTAAACATATATGCTGGCCATACATACTGCATGTATGCATAATTTGCTGATGAGAGAGCTATGTGGTTTGCATCATTACTCACTGCTGCCTGCTGTCTCTAGTGCAGTATGCCAAGTGTCCTGCCTCCCCACACTCAGTCTGGGAGCCAGTGATGAGTGGGACTGTCACAGCCAGGGACATCTGGCGGCTCGCTGACGTCCCTCTCTCCCTCTCTCTCCAGGAGCGTCCGTGGTGTGGCTTGCCTGTCAGTAGAGATGTGCTAATGTGCTCCAACAGAGATGTGCTGTATAGTGTAAACCCTTGTCCTACTTTCATGCACTCTATGAACATGATGAGGTGCCAGGCTGAGGCAGGAGCAGGTAAACAGAGTGGAGCGCGCAGAGCTTCCACACACATGGTTTCCACGTATAAAAAAACTGTAACTGTCTGTGTGTATTTGTGCCCCGCAACAGAACCAGGTCCAGCCGGTGACACCGTCCCAGCGCACAGCCGAGGCGCAGAAGAGTCAGCTGAAGAACCAGTTGTGGACCGGGGTGTACGGTATCACCTTGGTGGAGGGACAGGACCTGCCGCAGTACGGCCACGGGGACATCTACGTCCGCTTCCGGCTGGGTGATCAGAAGTACAAGAGCAAGGTTGGCCTTGTTCTTTACTAGTTTTTCTCTTTCACTCCTTCTCCCACACTCCCTTTTCTCATGCTCCTCTGTCTTTTTTTCATGTCTTCTCAGGTCTTACTCTTCATACTTCATCTAAGACTTTTTTTCCCAGCCCCTATCTCTCTCCGTCCCGCTTCTCTCTCAGCAGGTGCCTGTCAGTGACTCACCTCCACCTTGGCTCACTGGGCCATGGCAGAGGCAGCTCATTAGACTGGGCATGGCTGCCACTCGCGTCTCCCCGTGCTTCAGGTGCTGGGCTTCACTGCCTTCATTTGCATACCCAGCATGCCCTGTTCATCTACCTCTACTTGTTGGCCTCCCCCCTGATGATTCTACGGTGCACTTGTCTTGTGTTGTCGTGTCATTTCTTTGTAAACCTCTCTGCTTTCCTCTCTGCTTGTTTGTTTGTTGAACAAAGCTGATTCTAATTGGAAGCTGTCAGTGTTTACAATCCCAGAGTGGCTACCGAGGTGTACACATACAAGCACACACACACACAAATAGACACACGTACACAAACACACACACACACACCACCAACCTCTCCTTCTCCTCTCCTGCCTCGTTCTGGTTGGACTGAATGAAGACTTAATCCACCTGTCATGCAGGGGCTGCTCAGTCTGACAATGCATTAAACCTGACATTGCATCAACGTGTGTGTGTGTGTGCGTGTGTGTGTGTGTTTCCATGTTACTGTATGTGCTGAATCTGTGGCTTTACCGCCCTCAGAACCTATGCATTCAGGCCAATCCCCAGTGGAGAGAGCAGTTTGACTTCAATCAGTTTGGAGATAACCAGGAACCTCTGCAGGTGGAGGTGTACTCCAAGAGAGGGAGGAAGAGTGACGAATCATGGGGGATGTGAGTATGTCCTGCTGGGTAGTGTTAATTTTGCTCACATTTGCTCCTCCACAGGACAAGTAGACTTGATGTGTTTCAATGGAGCTATTTCCCTTAATGTGTTTCAGGTTTGAGATTGACGTATCCAGACTTTCAGTGAATGAGAGGCAGCTCTGCACCCATGTGCTGGACCCAGGAAAGGGCCGGCTGGTGTTCCTGGTCACCCTGAGGCCCTGCTGCGGCGTCTCCATCTCTGACATCCACACAGCTCCGCTGGAGCAGCCTGATGAGAGAGACGCAATCGTGGAGAAATTTGTTAGTTTTTTGTTTTTTTTCTTTTCTATAAATATTACTGGACAGCACACCTTTATGTATATTTATTTGCCGCACAATTTATTGGTTCATATATTGAGGGATTCAGCACCCAGTCACGTCTGTAAACTCAAGTAAATTGAGTGCAGTGTGTTGTGTTTATAGTTTTTTTTATTTTTTTTTAGCATAAATATAAGGATTTTTCTGTCACCACCAACAGCCCATCTTCCATCTTCCATCCCATATTCAGGATTTACTAAGGATTCTAATATCACTTGATTCAGTTAGAAGGAATGCAATTATATTGATTTTATGAAGTAGTGGCAGACAATTATTTCAATAATAACAAAATAATTCTGGTACATTTTGGGCACTAAGAATAAAATTTTGTGTGGGAGATTATTACTTCAACCATCTTCACAGAAAGTGTTTTAAATAAAGATGACTTCATCACATTCCTTTTTGCAGTGCTTAAAGAACTCACACAAGAGTGTGACGGAGGTCGGCTTCCTTCAGGTCAAGGTTATAAAGGCAACAGATCTTCCAGCAGCAGACCTCAACGGTAATGTGGAGCAGAAATTCACTTCTCTGATTGTGTTCCTCATGGTTGTGGCCTTCCTTTTAGATTAAATAATAAAAAGGCTTTGTCATTTGCAGGAAAAAGTGACCCCTTCTGTGTTGTTGAGCTCGGTAACAGCAGGCTTCAAACTCAGACAATCCACAAGACCCTCAATCCAGAGTGGAACAAAGTCTTTACATTGTGAGTAAATACCATCACCATCCACAATAAATGTGCTGTTTTTTGTTTAGATAAATGTGGATAACTTATGTATTAATCTGATGTTACAGCCCAATCAAGGACATCCACGATGTGATAGAGTTCACTGTCCTTGATGGGAATGGAGACAAAGCCTCAAACTTTTTGGGGAAAGTGGCGATCCCATTACTGACCGTAAGTTTGATTGTGATCATCCAGTAGGTTACCGCTGTGATATGATTTAGTTCGTAAAGGCCTGAATTTCTCATCCACAAAATTTCCTGTGATGATTACTGATGCTATAGATTGTATTTCAAATCCTAATACAAAAGGTTCAGAATGGACAGCAGGTTTGTCGGTTCCTGAAGAAAGAAGACTTGGGAAGGCTGTCCAAAGGGACGATCACACTGGTGCTGGATGTTATCTATAACAAAGTAAGGATCAAGCTAAATATGAAAAGTGGAACTTCTCCATATCATATGGTGATTCTGTTAGATGCATACTGAGTTTTTAATACAATAGTTTGCTGTATAGGCTAAGACCAAGTGTTTTGTTTTTGTTTGTTTGTTTTTTTCATTACATCTTTTCCCAGGTCAGAGCCGGTGTCAGATCCTTCCAACCAAAGGAGACAAAATTCATGGAGGAAAACATAAAATTCTCCAAAAAGGTTATTTCTATTGATATTTTAGTGTTATTCACTACATTATGCTAATACACATAATAGAAACCAGAGTAGCAAAAAAAATGCCAGAATGTTCCCCTCACAGCCCACTAATAAAGTGGCCACAACAAAGCTGCACATGGTCATAGTTTGGATTGGTCATAGTCAAACTAATTAGTTTAATTGGCTTTAAACATCAAACTACATAGTAGCAAATAAGGGATTGTAAAGCTGAATCAACCTGATTGCAAAGTCATAAACATTATGTCCAGTATCAAAAGATACTAACTGGTGTTTTGTTCCAATTATTTCCCATTAGGTTCTTGCCCAGAATATATATCGGGTTCGCAAAATCAGCACAGCAGTTCTGTACACGTTACAGTACATTAAAAGCTGTTTTCAGTGGGAGAGCACGCAACGGAGTCTAATAGCCTTTCTGGTAAGTCATTGCCTCACGTTAATGAACTCGCTTTAAGCCTTGGGGCGAACAAGTTTTGTCCCATTTCACTGCAGCCCAGTTTTAACTCTTTCATTTTATGTGAATTAGATGTTGAAGACTATCTTTGGTTTAGCCATTTTCTCTCTCTGCTGCTCCTTTTCCCATGAAAAACAATGGCTACCTTCTGTTTTCCTCCAATGTGTATGTGATGGATGTGCTTTATCCTTTAAATCAAACCCCACTTGGCTTTCCTTCAGTTCTGATGACATTAGAGTGTATTTGAAGGGCTGGGGCTTGGGTGTTTGTACATCTGACTTCTTAGCAAAGCCTCGTAACCCGGGGGACGGTGTAAGGAGGATCACAGTCTCGGCTTCCTTGGGTGGAGGAGTGACAGTCTGCCTCTGAGATTTGAACCTTGTTTAAATGTCTCTGTTTAGCTGTTTTTAATGAGGGTATGTGATCTAAGGTCCTAAGCTTAAATAATCTTAAATCACCCTGTGAATCCCCCTCCGTACAGCACATGTAATGTCATGATTAAGAGCGTACACTTGCCATGAAAGCCCTGCCAGCGCCGTGTCAGGGTGAGGAAGCGGTCACAGACAGGGTGTGTGAAGAACTCCTCTTTCACCGCCTTTCTTCTGTCTGCTCTGTCTCAGGATGACATGCAATTCATACCTGGTGTATTCTATAAGCCCTTCTCACTGATCCTGAGGTGCAAATCCCCCCAGGCAATGGCCAGGCTCAATGTATCACAGCCTTTAGAACAGCAAGGCACACAGACAGGCAGGCGGACACACAGACAGGAAGATCGAGAACAATGCGTGCGATTGTATAAGGATAGAGTGGGAGGCAGGCTACTATCTGGGAAAGAAAGTTGGAGCGCAGAAAGAGAGAGGCAGACAGTTAGGTAGGGTGCAGTGTATGCAGGCAGATAGCGAGAGACTTGGAGGCAGGCAGGCAGGGATATGGGCAGGAGAGCAGGAGGATAGGCAGGCTGACAGGTGACAGGTCAGCGGGATGGGGCCATCTTCTTCCACCTATAATTAGATCCTCCGCAGGCGATGGGAGTGTGTGGTGGCACACTCTAATCTTTCATTTCCACTTCCACTCCACCTGCTGTTTAGGAGTGCAGCACACAAATAGAGATCTTAGAAGGAAGGAGAAGGATTGACTCTCTCACACACGCGATTTTGATCATGATCAGCGTTACTGTAGTCTAATGGCTCCCAGTGATGAAATTACCTCACGTTTCGTCAGGTGTATGTCATGTGCTCCTTGTTAGCGAAGTGAATAATTCTTGCGATGTGTACTTTAACTATAGCTGCTTTGCCATGCTCCTGTCTTTCTGTTTGGAAAAAAAAAAAAAACGGCTCTGTTTTCAGACTAAACACCAGCACACCGGTTGTTATTTTTAAAAGCAGACAGTAACACTAGTTGGAGTATGCCTTTGTCTGCGACGAGGTGTGCTTCAAATAGTGTAAGTGTCGAAGGTGCATGGTGAGAATCGCCCAAAGAGAGAGTGAATCAGCCGCTGCGTGTTCATCACCCACTCATCAGCAGACTGAGAGTTCAACGAGCGAAAGGTTCTCGTTTTCAATGATTTATTACACTCCCAACGAGCAACAGCACAGCCAAACATGTAAATCGCATACGAATATTTCCCGTGATTGATAGCGAAAGGAAAAAACTCCTGAATTAGGCTGCAAACAGACAGACGTGTGAAAGGAGAGGGCAGCCACAAGGCCTTGACTGGCTCTCATTACAAGCCTGGTGCCATGCCACTACACACACTATTGCCCCTGCCCGGCCACAGCACAGCCACTCCTCCTCCTCCAAGTCATCATTTGCAATTAAGTTAGTGTTCGGAGCTGTCTGAAGCAGCATGCCACCATGCGCCTTAATGAAAGCAGCTCCCACTCCTATATTTATATCTTTAGGCAGTGGTAATAAGGTAACTGATTCAGACATTGACAGATGGCCTCTGCTTGCCTCTCAGATGTGCATAATTATACCACTAGTGTCTGCTCTTTTCTACAGTGGCAGGCAGCGCAAGGCTTCTCGGGGTATGCCGGTAGGAACCGCTGCAGCGGTGGGTCTAGCTTTAATATACATTACAATACATTATTTATCAAGCAGGCAGACCAGTCCTACCGTTTTACACCATATACATCCTGTAATGCATTACCGCTGCTGTGGTTTCTACTGGGACTGCGGGATGCCTCCGTAGTGCTTTACCAGGAATACTTAGCCATTATATCACTCAGTCCCGCAGGCCAATTCTCTGACCTCTGCACAGCATGCAGTCTATATTTCTATCCTGTTTATGTAGATTCATGTATGCATTATGAAGTGGTTGTTGGTGCGTGGTGTGTAAGATATTCAAATTTTGCGTGAGAGATCATTGGTCTGTTTCACGTTAGCCAAGTGGATGGGAATGTAATAAAAAAGAAAAAAAAAAGAAAGAAATGGATGAATTTTTTGGAGACTTCTCCGCATTCTCATAGCAAGATAACTTTTCCTCTCATGAGTGGCAATCAGAAACTGTGCATTCAGGAAGATATAAATTGGGCATGCACAGTGATGAGTTCCAGATTGATGGCTCATTTGGCACTATGCTGCCATTGAGTATTATTGTGTGAGAGGAAAATCTGTAAAGAATGGAAAGTCTTGCAGTATTGTCATTGTTTGCGGGTGCTGGAGGTTACTTGTTTTGATTGTGCAATCTCCTCAGCAAGCAGAGTCCATACTGTTTGAAGTTGCCTTCGATTTTCCACCCATGGGTTGCAGTTTTAAAATAGTGCCTTTCTAATTAGGTAATGTAAAAAAAAAGAAAAATCTTTCTCACGCATTTAAACAAAGTTCTGGCAAATCCTCATAAACATCTTCATCAGTGAAAGGAAATACAAACAAGAAATTTGGAATTTTTTTTTCTCTGCTTGTTTATGCTACAGTAATGAGCCTAGGATCTGCGCTTTTCAAGAGTTTGACAACAGCATGTTCCTTTCTCTGAGAGAGAGAAAATGTGACAGCTAAAATCTTCATAAAATAACGGCCTTTAGATGTGCTTTTCACTAAGACTGAGCGAGATGAATGTGCTATACATCAGCAGTGACTGCAGAGGGGTCACCCAGAGTTCTTTGCTGCAGACAAGGATGGGACCTGTAGATGGAGCTATAGCACTGCTGGAAATGTGAACGGAGGCGCTGAGGAGATCAGTTACTTTTCCCAACAGGAACCATTCGTGGGAACAACTTGGAGTGAAATCCTCCATTCTGTGCATTAGACCGAGAGACACAAGTTTCTCCCCAAGAAAAAAAAAAAAAAAAAGAAGAAGAAGAAAAAAAAAAAAGCTAAATGAGCATGTATTAGCCAGCCAAATTAATCTGTTTCAGAAGTTTAAAGTTGAGAACAATTTTGATTTAGATGAAATGGATGAAAGTTAAAAAAAGAAAAGGGATCATTTACACTTGAAAGCTGATTTTGAGCTTTGCTGTCATTAGACCGCTTTAAGTATTTAAGTAGAATTAATATTTTAACATATGAGGTACCTCATCTGTCAGGAGTTAGACTAGAAAGAAACCTGTATACCTTATGTGAGTATTTGAACCATTTTCTTTTTGACACTGCCAGGTAGCAACCGCTTTAGACATCATTTGACAGCCTGTGAAATGCTGATTGCCTCACATCACAGACTGTAAAGATGGCATTTGATGAATGTTTGATGCGGTGCAGCTGTAAACACAGTTGGCAGCTGCAACGGACTCTTTTTTTTTGGGCTGATAGAATCATCGTCTCCCCAGATGAGGGCAGGACAGGGTCAGATCTGGCTCCAGAGGTCTCAGGAGACCACCTGTGTAGAGCCGTGGCAGTTGGGGCCATTAACCAGAACACCAGCACAGCCAAGATCAAAGCCATAATCAGAGTTGTCATAATTGTTCTTGTTAACACTGTCCCTGAAAATGAGATGTTTTGTGGGTCTTGGATCTGCCCGTTTGGGGGTTTACTGCAATGCAGCGCGGCCGTGCTTTTTGTGAGAGCAGCGAGAGAGCAGTGTGTGTGTGTGTGTGTGTGTGTGTGTGTGTGTGCGCCTGTGAATTGTCTTCTTGTTTCTGCTTTGCATCTGTTTTCTCTCTGTTTGAAAAAGTTGGAGGCCTTAAAGGAGTGGGTTTCTTCAGTCTCATGGGGGTTATGCTCTCCATCTCCATGGCTGTGGGAGTTCTCACAGAGCATGCAGTGGGAATGTGTCTAGGATAAAAAAAAAAAAATGGCAGCGATGGTGATGTGTGTGTGTGTGTGTATTCATGGTTTTGAAAATAGTCCGAGATCTATTAATTATTAAATGATAGGCTATGAGTACCTGCAAACTGCTCTAATTTGACATAGTGTTATTATTTAGCTACCCTGAATGGCTATGTGTCAGCTGATAGCTCTTGAGGCTAGCTGGATGCACCAGTATGTAACCTTGAAGCATGTCCCCACATTAGTGGGATTAACAAGCTTTGTCTGTTAATATTCACCTCATTAGGGCTGTAAAACCATGCCCATTTTAAATATGTATGTATGTTTTAGGACATGGACACATTTGATTCAATTTAATCCAACCTAACTCACTTTCACTCAGTGTTATAAAGTAGCGCAAGGTAATTTCTAAACAAATAAAGTGGCTTCAGATGAATAATAGCCTACTGCACTAAAAGTGTTGTCACTTCAGCAGCACGGTTTACTCTGTGCCTCTGTTGCACTGTGTTTTATATTGTGCTTATTTCCAGCCTAGATGAAGTGTGCTCTGTGTTTAACCCCATTGTGTGTGCCGTATCGTAATGACTGCCTCTAACACACTCGCCACCTTCCCAGTCACAGAGGACACCTCTCCCCAGGCAGCTGAGCCGGCGACCTGTCCGCCCCTGTGTGTGGCTGTTGTGGGGCCGGTCTCGGCCCCGGCACGTTAACGTGCGTGTGAGCCGAGCTGACAGGGAGAGAGAGTCCACGCCACTCCCTCCCCGCCTCCTCGGGGGAAAAGGCTCGCATGGCAGATCTGTCACCCAGGAGGTCGCTCAGTGTTAACGCTCCCGACACGGATTAAACACTCGTGGCCAGTGCCGGAGCGCGGGGTCAGAGTAGCCGCCACTGACAGGCACCACAGGGCCCCCGCTGACCGCCCCGCTCCGGCCCCGCACTGCCGCTGCTCTGGCCCTGGCATGTGTCAGACAGGCGGGGAGACAACGGCCAGCGCTGGCCCTCTGAGCAAATGCTAATGCTTTGCCTCGCACGGCTGCTCTTCCTCGGCGCTTTGATAAAGAGCCTGCTATCACTATTGCACTGCACTCCGCATGCATCCGTACAAGCTGCGGCGTTTTCTTATCATTCTCCAGCGGCTAACCTTCTGTTTACCACTCAGAATAATTAGTCAACACTTAATTCACTCAAATTAGATGAGAAGTACACTATGTTATACTATTTTTTTATTGTTTAGTTTTGAAATTAGTTTAGGAATATAGATGTTTACGGTTATATTTAGGTATGGATTTATTACTAAAATCTATACTTTTTTCTTGTGTATGGTTTTCATTTAAATGTGAAGCTATTGATGAGAGAAAAAAAACAAGCACAAAACTAGCTACCTAACTAACTCGGTAACTAAGTAAATATCAAGGCTTGTATATCAGTATTTGATTTAAAAAAAAAAGAAAAAAGAATTGTAAATTGCATTGTACTCCAGAGCTGCTACAGCTGATTTAGCCCCGCTCAAGAGGGAGATGAGATTCCCCATTTTATTGCTCTCAGTAGAATGCAGCCTCTCTCTCTTTCTCCCCCTCTTCCTCTCTCTCCCTCTCCCTCTCCCTCTCTCTCCCCAGTCGATAAGACTTGAGCTGAGCGTATGTGAAATATTTATTCAGCGTTAGCTCAGAGCGCCACGGCTGCCCACACACTCTACCTGCCCCGAAGAGAAATCTTATCTGTGCTTCCTCTGCCTCCGACACCCCCTGAAAGCCTGTCCCCACACTGGCCCAAGCTCACCACAAATTACATGTCTCATTGCTCTGCGTTTACAGCTACTTTAAAGCCTGCCGCTGCCGTCCCCAACATAAGCCCTCAGCCAGACTCTGTTCCAAAAAAAAAAAAAAAAAAAAAAAAAAACCTGCGCGAGCTGAGCTGCCACTTGCGCCTTTGATTCATTATTAATCTCTTTTTTGTATTTTAATTGAGGAAGTAATGCAGATTAATTTTTGCTGCCCTTGATTTCACCCAGAAAAAGTACATCTATATCAGAGCGAAGACTGTGCAAGATTTTGTACCCGCTTTTTATTTATTATTATATTTTTTGTATTTTTTGCTATATTCCACATACTTCTGTGTCTGTGTATGCACACACATAGATTCTCTCTCTTTCTCTCTCTCTCTCTCTCTCTCTCTCTCTCTCTCTCACACACACACACACACACACACACATACACAAACACACACATACACAAACCCTGCAGCCTGTAGTCAGTCTTGTTAAACTCTTTCAGTATATGTTCACGTAATCTGGCATCCATCCACAGCCCCCATGACTGACCCTCATAATGCTGGCTGGCGCTCTCCTCGCTTTGTTTAGCTTTCCAAGTGGAGTGCAACTGAAGAGAAATAGTGTAGATACAGCCAAGATTAAATCCTCTCTGTTTTTGGACTGTGGATAGTTTTAAAAAAATACGGGTATTTTTTAAAATCTACTGCATAATAAAGGATAGGGGAAAGAGAGTTTTCACTTTGTTATGTTTTTTTTTTTACAGCACCGGTAATGTAATTGTATGGCCCCATATGCTATAACATTACACTAATTTGGCTCATCCGCAGTATTATGTCTGCTATGCTGTTATGTGATGCCTGTATTTACGGCCCCTTGTCTGCTGTAGTGTATAAGGAGAGTGTTTGGCAGCCTTGCAGTCTGGTGTTAAGTCTGCCAGTCAGTAGTTTGGGTTGGTAGACTCGGCCACCCCCTCCTCTATTAATCAATTTACAGGATGGTAGAAACTCTTAGTGAGGGTGTCTTTGTCCCTTTGTTCCTGCTACGATCTCTCCCCCTCCTGGGAGAGTGTGGGTGGTGGGAGCTGCCATGCTTGCTCAGCTTTAAGTTATTTTATTCACACTTTTAATCGCTGAGTGCTTTATTATTAGGTGCTGGATTCTGCTGGCCAGGGGATCTGCATGAGAAGGCGCAGAATGCATTTAGTGGAATCATATTAATGGCACTATAAAACAAATCTGTCAGGCTGTTCTTAACCCTGCTGGCAGAATTGCTCTGCCCAGGGTTGCCCCTTCTCCAGGCGCTTACAGGTGGCTAAGGAGAGTGCATCTCCATCACCTACTCCACCGTGCGCTAATAGTTTTATTAATTCATTCTTTTTTTTTTCCCCCTGGACACCCCGTGCATAATCATACAGACATTTTTCAGCTAAATGGTGTTTGTCAAGGGAGGTTTCCTACATTAGAAACACTCCTCCCAGACATACATACTAACACTTGTTCAATTACAAGTCGTTCATTATCCAATTCTGCTGTGTGTAAACCTAAATGCTCAAGGTATATCATTAATTATTGCCTCCCCTGCTTTTGTTTGTTGCTTTATGTCCTTTTGGTTAAATAAATGACTGCTTTACCACCCATGTAACATATTAGCATTGTAGTGTTTAAAGGTTTAAGGTTTTACTTGTCATGTGTAATTTGTTGACGGATGGAGGAAAAAAATGCAGTCAGGCCCTCAAGACAGAAATGGAGCCTAACTTTGACGGCAATTAAAATGTGGATTATTTTCTATACAAATTTACACTTACGCTTGAAAGGTTGCACTTTGTCCGACACGTCCTTTAATCACTCAGCTGCTTGCTAATAAAACATAAACCACTTAGCGGGGAATTAGTTCCGTCTCCATTTCACAGAAGCTCTGGAGAATGTGAGGAGACAAGGGAAAGGTATAGTCCTGCCTCTGCTCATTACTGAGGGATATCTGACGGCAAAGTCTCAGTCTGTGCACCTGAGTGAAGGAATCTGAGAGCTTTTCCCAGATGTTTCTCTCTAACGTTTTTATTAGTGTTAAAAAAAAAAGCATGTAAATCCTGCACACATGGGCTGACATACCATGAGGGAGGAATTGAGAAGCTATTTCTGACAGTTTTGGTTTATACCCTCATTTAAGCACTCAGTTTAGACACAAGGCATTGTATTTCTGTAGGCTTTTATCTTGTCCACTGAGCCAGAACGCGGTGAGCAGAAATTTGCATTAGTGGGCGATTATGAATACCTGTGACAGATTCTCTCTGCCGGCTCCCTGGGCGGAAATGAATTGGCTCCCTCTGTTGACTTGCACAGGGAGACAGAGACCAAGCAATTAGACTTTAGTGGTTAATGTAGCAGCTTTTGCAGGGAGGGCAAGGAGGTTCAACATTCCTGCTGGGCTCATGTCAGTTTCCAGGCACATTTTCCCCCCTTTCTTTTTCCTTTTTTATGAGAATGCTGGGGATATGACAGGCTACCTGTCCACCAGCCAGCTGAATTCCTCTGGGGTGAGGAGAGCGTCGCTTTAGAATAGCCTCATGGGAACTGAGGTGACAACATATGACGTAGGTTATTCATAACCGAGAGGAGATGCACTGCAGCTACCAATCATGCATATTCATTGTTTACCTTTTTTTCCCCACCAGCTCTAGTTTGCGGCTGTATAATTCAAATGAGCTGTTATAGGAAAATAACAATAACATATTGTTCATATTATTTCTTTACATCTTGGTCGTCCCGCCGTGTTTCTGCGCGTTGCTTTTGTTCACCCACCATCTCCCAGATTGTATTGAAGGATAACAAGCGGTACAGTGGCGAAGCCTAAGGCAGTCGGGCCACAGTGTTGCGTGCATTACTCATGGTTCACGTTTCCCTGGTGGCCGTTTGAACCTAGGCCTGGTGTGGCAGTAGGTAGGCTGGCCCCCAGAGCAACATGCACGGACTCTGCATGGTTGCTATGACAGGAGCAGCCTGCTGTTCACAGGCCTGCTATTGAGGCCTGAAGGCCCCAGTGCTTCACATCCTGTCTCAGGCTTAACTCTAACATATTGTTCCTACTCCAAGCAGCCTCCAGCTCTTTGAGCCCAGACTGCACTGTGCTATCACACACCAGCAGTGGTTTAGCATAGCAGTGATGCTCAAAGTTTTGAAACAAACAAACTTTGCCAAAGAATAAAAACTTGGTGAATTAATTACAAAGAATGTAACTGATACAAATGATGCAGTACTTATAGAAAATGTAGAATATAAATTATGACAAAGAACGCACATTCTATACAGTATATGCGCTAAATGAGAGAGGACCATATGTTGGATGTATTGGCACATAATCACACTATAATAGATTTTAAGATTCAACTTGCTGTGGGGGACGTTTTTATTTCATTCCTGTCAACCTTCTGGTGTGATCCTCCTCACACATTCCTGATAATTTCAGTTGGAGACAGACTCATTAGGCTGTCACTAAATGGGTTTAAATGCAGCCGACCAATTAGTGCTCTGCTGTGAAATGCAGTGGGTGTTGTGCAACGTGCTTAGCACCACTCCTTTACAGAATTATGAGGGATTACGCATTCAGTGTGATCCATCTTATTTCTACCAGGGGTCTTGGCTTTTCTCAGTATCATCGCCATGGAGGGGGTAAATGTTGCAAATGCTCCTCCAGTTGCCATATGTGCATAGTCAGAGAGCCTCGCTGCCTCCGAGTCTAAGAGGATTTGATGTGCTAGTTAAAAGACAGCATACCATGCCTACCCATGTCATACTTTCTGTTCAGCAGTAAGGCACTTTGCCAGCGCTGTGTTATTGGTGCATATAAATAGGATTTGAAGATATTAAAAGTTGTCCCCAAATGTCTGTTACTTTCAAACCACTAAGAGCGAAATCTGTTGCCATCGGCTGCAGATCTCAGTGGGTTTACAGTCTGTAGTGCTTTTCATGAGATTTGGGATGGGGGGGGGGGGGGGTAAAAACCATTATAGATTTTGCTGTGGGAAGAGGCTTGTTGAGATTTGAGAGGGGGGCGAGGGTGTGTGATGTGCTATGCTCTATACTGTCACGTCCTGTCTCCTCAGATCTTCCTGGTGACGGTGTGGCACTGGGAGCTCTTCATGCTGCCCCTCTTCCTGCTTCTGCTCGTCGGCTGGAACTACTTCCAGCTCAGCAAAGGGAGGGCCAGCTCCAACCAGGACCTGGTGAGTGACGTGCGCTGTTCATCCACACAGATCTATAGAGGCACGTTGTTACAGCGCCAACATGTACTGTATGCTAACCCACCACTGCTGAGACGCTATGGGTATAATACATTTTGCCAGTTTTCTATTTATATGTCATCTTAAAACTGTTACGCTTACACATCTACGGTATATTACAATGGAATTATTACTACTATATTTTTTTGAAACACATGGGAGCTGTTAAATTAAATGCATGGCACACTAGGGTTGATAGTGGCACAATTCTGCATGTTATAGAGCTGGTTAGACTAGTTTCTACAGTGTCTCCAGAGGCCCGACGAATCATCAAGCAGCAAAATGCCGTTAAAATTAAATTACTGCAATTGTATGTATATAATGTATTGGTATAGCTGCACTACATTTGTAAAGGCAGCGCCGCAGCCCTCTGCAGAACATGCCACTATCTCCTCTCTATCTACTGTTATGGAAATATGTTTGCCCTACACATGTCTGTGAAGGTTAATGCTGTTCACACTTCTGACTGCCCCCCAATTTCACTGTGTTGTAAGCCATCTCATCGGCCAGCTAGGGGCCTGGCCTGCTCACACGCCCTCCCCGGAGCAACATCCCCAGCCCAGTGATTGTGTTTATGGCTGCTGGCAAAGATGCCGTCCCTGGGCAATGTTAAAGCCCAGGCTCACCCTCATATCCAGTGTGGAGACTCTGTCACCTCTGTGTGACCCTCTGGCCGGCAATGACACAGCTCTGTTCCCAGGCAATGTCACAGTGTGCACCGCAGCGGGGTCAGGGATGACTTGATATAAAGTGATCTAGGCAACAGCATCCAAATTAAATGTTTTTTTTTCTCTTTCCCCTTTCTGTTTTTCTGTGTGCTTATGTTGTGGAGAAATGAGATTGCTTTGGTGTGACAGTGCTCTTGTGAGGAAGGCCCTCTTTCACCTCTCCTTTTGTGTGAGGTCACCCCTGTGATGCAGTCTCTATGGAAACAGGCCTCTCCCAATAGGGGTGAATGTACTCGAAGAAAATTTCATTACTAGGTGTTTGTTAAAAATGCTCCAGTGCCCACATGTCCCGTTCATTTGAAATCACCCTCTACCCTTTATTCTCTCTTAGGTGAACATGAGCATGGCTGATGATGAAGAAGAAGATGAGAAGGTATTTTATCTTGTCTCTTTCCACCGTTTTAAGGGATAATATGTTTTGGTAGAGCATTAACAACACTTTTTAGTTTTAATAAATATTTTATCATTAACATTTCAGTTAACAGTTAACAGTTCCAAAATTTCATAGTGCTGCTACTGAACACTTTGTCTGAAAATCATATAAAAAATATATATATAATATAACCCTCCTAATATTTCTTTCTGAATAACCAAGGTTAAATCAAACAAAAACGTCTGGATGCTGTTGGTGGTTACAAATATTTGGGTCAGCAAATGCCACAGATTACTGTTCTTGTACGCATGGACATTTGCTTGTTAAAAAGTACAAATTATTCTACCAAAGTAAAGACGTCATACAAGTTCTAGTTGGGACTTTTGCAAAGTTACAATGACAAATATTTCTCAGAAGCTCACTTCTACCCAAGAATAGAATATTTTCATGCATCCCAAATGAGGACAACATCTATGAAACAGTAATAGCATGTGAACACACACTTCTCCATTCAGCACTTTATCCTATTCCTCTGGGTATTCAGTGTCACTCTGCAAATGCACTCTGCTGCGATATCCCAGCCCTTTGAAAAAATCTATAAATCAACTTTAAACTGTATCATTAATTGAGGTTTGTGCAGCTGTTGGGGATAATATCAGTAGATATTTGTACCAGACTTGTCTAAATGGAATGGTTACATTGAGAATGACCTTTTACTACCAGAACAAATCAAGCTAAGTGCAATAACACAGCAATAAAACTATTCTTAATTCAAAAGGTTATCAATCATTTTCACAGTTGTTCATTTGTAAGAAATCAACACTGTCATTTCTTTTAGTAATATATCTCAATGGGATAGTATTATTACTACAACAAATTTTAAAGTACCCTGAAAATTGTACTTCCCCCACAGCACATATTCAATTACACTCATCCCACTGTTTTCTATGAAGAAGGAAGAGTTAACAGGGATGTGTATTATTGCTTTATGGCAATGAAGTGTGGAACTAACGCAAAGCCTCCAAGCAGTGACCCTTGTGCTGCGTGTCTAGGCCCAGGATTCATATCCATAATGTGCTCAATATATTCTGCTGTGATGACCCGGGGCTACGGAGAAAGCCAGCTTCTTTTAAAAACACAGGCCCATCCACCAAATCCTGTCTGAAAGGATGGGCTAATTCACGGATGAAACTCGCATGATATGTGTGCACACACCGAGTGGGAAGCGGCACTTGCCATCATCGCTATAGGAACAGGCAACCTGGTGCTTAAACAAACAGCACTGATACAGGGAATTCAATGTTTTTTATGAATATTGAATCGGGCAGGACTGCCTTTATGCACCGAATTTAATAATGTCACCCCTTCATAGAATCATTATTACCAGTGTCTTTACACTACTGCAAAACCCCTCTATAAATAATAGAAGTGTTTTTGCTTTTTTACTCTTACTGTAGTTTGAGAAATAGCAATATTTTCAAAATGGTTTAAGAATTTCTGAAAACCCTGCGTGTGTTTCAGAACTCAGCATTGGCCTCTTAAAGCTTTTTGAAAGGTTTTCCATGAGCCTCCTAAGCCCTTTCACACTCAGAGGAAATGAAATATCTCCTTTCATTTACTAATTAAGCAGTCACCCATGTTTGTTTTAAGCTGTCAGCTTTAATTTAAAGTGGCTTATTTGAAAGTCTTGTTATGGTCTTGCTGTCACTTGAATGTGATATCATGCAGTTAGATCAAGCAGTGTAGCTTTACACCTCCTATCAAAGTCTTCTTTAAAAATATTTGGGGTTAAAGAGTGATCAGTGTTAAATTTGATGACTTCAAAGGCTTTGCTTTTTTCCCTAGTCTTTTCTCTAACATGTGAATAAAGGCTTTTCCCTCTGAGAAGGTTATGATTACCACTCAAATATGTTTTTATCCCCCTTTTTTCCCCTTGAGGAAGGAAATATGTAAACCTCAGACAGAGCACCAAGAATGTGAAGGCATGACGTTAAAGAGAGACGAAAGGCAAGGCAGTGTTACAGCAGGATAATACAGAACAGATCCTCTCCCTGTGAACAAATCTGTCCTCAGGGAAAGAGACAGCTTACAAATTATGTGTGGGCAAAGTGACTTCCCTTTGGCCTTAGGTATCAATTGTGCAGATAGACAATATTTAATCATAACATAAAGAAACAGAGAGGCAAAACAAGTCCATAGATCTCCAATACAAATGAATGTGGGAAGATGAAACAGCCCTTCCATTGCCCCCGGCTGGCAGGGCTGGTCCGGGGTAGAGTTGCTCCCGTAGCCCAGCCCAGGGGAGTTGGGAGGGGGGGTCGGGGAGGCAGGGGGGCAGGGGAGGAGGGGGGCGCTAGACTGAGCTGGGGGGGGGGGGGGGGGGGGTTACTCTATCTCTCACCCCATAGACCACAGTCACCGCTGGGTCTCCTTGAGAGCACCAGTCAGACAGACTGCCCATGTCATAATCTGCGGCGTGCATTACCAGAGCGACGGCACATGGACCCACTAACACATAAAAGCCTCCAAGAGCTTTTTGTGTTGTGCATCAATTTGTTTGTTAGCTCTTTATCGTACCGTGTGAGATGATTTCCCAGGAACACAGGTGTTTTTCAATTACATGTGCTTCTTGTCTTTGTCGGAAAAAAAAAAAAAGTCACTAGAAAATATTCAGTCAAGCTTCGGCTGAATATTCAAATTTGGCACCGTTTATTCTAATTAAAATGACGCTAAATGAGCTTTTTCCAGCTTTTGATAATGCCCCACATGCCTGGGAGAGTATGTTTACCTTTGTGCAGGAGATCAAATTTGTTCTCCATTACGGCACCTTAAAAGGAAGCTTTTACAATTTTATCTGAAATGAGAATATGATTTGACACAGGTTTTCTAATCAGTAGACATTTAGGATTCATGTAGTCCATCCCCAGTTTACCAATCCCTTTCCATTTCACAGGGAGCTGTTTTATTTATTTTTGTTTTCTAGGAGAATTATGCACTCTTGTACAGGCTGAAAAGAGAAATGAACAAAGATAAAGAATATCATCAAATGATTAATGTAGGAAGGACTTCAGTGTTGGTCGCTAAGGAGATGGAGGATTTCAAGAATCTTAAAGGAGATGAATAATGATAATCATGAGAGCTGAGCCTCTTGATGCATACTTCAGAGTACATCTATTGGTCTGTTTTTCCCTTAGAAATGAAAGCCACTGTGTTTTCTCTTTTTTTCTGCCTGAGCTGTATTTCTGGCTAAATTTACCTTGCATGTGTATCCGTTGCAGTTAAATAATGGTTCATATCTCTTATTAGATTTGAATTCTAATTCATGTAATTGGGTCCCTTAAACAAGTTTAAATGGAAATATGAAAGGGAATCTGAGCCTAACTGATGCGTCTCCATATCTAGTGAGCTATCATTTCTCCATGCGTGGCTCTCTGGGTCCATCAGGAGCTCACCGACATGGATTTTAATGGCTTTTAGCAGGCACACACAGTGTTCCCTGCTTTCAATGAAAACTTAGGATAAAGAGCTCAATTAACACCTAATGTGGAGTAAAGGACCCGCATGAACATTACGCAGGGGTTGAAGGTTTGCTCTGGCCCCCATGCAGCAGTGTGTGGTAAGATGATGCATAAAGGCCAGTACTCCCCGCTCCCCACAATGAGACCACGAGACGTTAATCTCTTTAGCTATCTCACAGAAAGCATATTTGAGATAGTTTTTCCTTTTTTGGAGAGTGCCGAACCTCCAGCGTCCGTCCAGATCTGAGCCCGATGGGGGAGGCTCCGCTAGTGTGGGAATTGCTCTCTTCCTGCGCCTTTCGTGGAGGAGACCGGGCCTGACGGTGGGGAGTCTCTCTGTGCTGGCAGACAGAGTGTTCCCATGGGCCGCTTCATGAAGCTCTGATAAAGGCATTCTGTCTGGACGCTGTCAATGCACACGGGCTGGGGCTCGGCCGCCTTACAACATAAACATATAGACATCCTCAAGCCTCCTGTTAGAGTCCATCAGACAGCGCCCTCCCCCACACACACACACACACACACACACACTCTCATTCCCCTTCTCCCTTTCACTCGTCCTCTCCCGCCCTCCTCTCTGTCATCATTCCTGTCATTATTTCCTCCTTTTGATGTGAGGCTTCTCAGCCCTCTTTAGCTTGTGTTACTCGTGTTATCTCTAGTTACTCCTCTGCCTCTGGAAGGCTTCACACACTCTTCGCCATTTCCAGCCTTGATGTGATCACATTTATTTCATTTCAAGACAGACCAACCCCTCCAACCCCCTCAAACATTGACTTATTGCTTTGCCAGGTCCACCAGGTTTACAAATATGTCTGCCAATTCACACCCACACCGGTATTATGTGCATTAAAACAAAGTAAAGCAAATAATACTTTATGTGCAATGTTGGTTTGCGACAAGAATCACATGAGAGTGTGAGTGAGAAAACATCCAACCGGTGCTCTGAGCGGGGTGAGGCATTTCTCTCATGCCTAGCAGTGCTAGGATAGGTCAGGATGACTGTTCAAAGCCGGGACTGACAGATTTGTAAAAACAAGTTCAGACTTGCCCTGTGTAGGCTGCTGGAATGGAGTCTCTCCTAAGTTGCGAGGCCCCTGCACTTCTTGTCTAGGTCGTCTCGGCTGCCTGATTGCGGATGGCCATTTTGTGTACTTTTCATCTACCAGAGAGTCTTGATTGTGCTGCACTTGTGCAACAGCTCTATTGTGTGTGGCAGACAAAAGCTGAAATCTCGCAGCCATCCACATAACAGCTTCTAAGCACTGAGTCTGTCTCATCTTCAAAAGCATATTCTGAAGATATACTGTGTTTGCTCATTATAGGCCATTCAATAGATAAATCACACATAATAGCACAGCAGAGATAAACTGGTCTTTGTCTACCCTGCCCAACAATTGACATACAGTGTACCTCATCAGTGTCTGTGAATTTTTTTTTCAGGAATCCGGAAAAAAAGGTTTGATGGATAAGATACATATGGTGCAGGAAGTAGTGATCACCGTCCAGAACATTTTGGATGAAATTGCAAGCGTGGGGGAACGAATCAAGAAGTAATTTAACCATTTCGTATTTGTTCTACTGTGTTGATTTTATGAATCTCAAATTATTTTCACGGGATTTTTTTTTAATAGATATTCACATTAATCTGACACAATCATTCATCCACAGCATATTCAACTGGTCTGTCCCGTTCCTGTCCTGCCTGGCCTGCTTGGTGCTGTTTGGGGCAACGACAGTGTTATATTATATCCCACTGCGCTATGTTGTGCTGATATGGGGTAAGTTCTAAAATTGCAATTCTTTATTTCATAAATATTGTAAAAATCTATACTCCCATACCAAGCATTGTTGCAAAACACAGTTACAGCTGGCAGCTCTTATGCATTCTTCCCAGCTGCAAATCCAGCATTTAATGAAGTACAGTCATTTAAGAACTTCCTCTCCCTACACCTCTGCAAATGCACAGAGATCAGACAGGAGGTTCGCTCTGCTCAGTGTGGGCTGCTGTAGCCGAGCCCAGCAGAGGCAGGGCCTAGGGTTTGTGTGAAAACAAAGCAGAGGTAGAGTATCAAGCTGTATATAATACATGATGTCCTTGGGCAGTCTGTAGGCTCCTGGTCTAGCCTCTCATTATCTGCTGTAGTCATACAGAATAGACAGTCATCTCAGTGGTCAGGGAGAGATGCTGCCCTTAACAGGCTCTCCTCCTCCAGCTGTAAGCCCACAACCACTGTACTTCCACACTGCCTTCAACACAATCAATACCAAAAAACCATCATATCAAACAAAAACACACACTCGGAGACACTCTTCTGCCTCCCCAGTTAACCCCCATCTCTGTGGTTGCAAGGCAAGTCTTTCAAGTTGTTTGCACATATTTAAGTCCTTAGGTTCTTTGTCTGCACATTGAGGTACATGCAGTACCAAGCTGTGAATATAATGGTCCCATTACAGCAAGACCCCAGAGATAGGCTTTTCTCTGTGGTATGCAGCCATGTGAAAAGTAAATATAGATGTACAAGAAATGATCAGATTGAAGAAACCAATACATTTGGAAAGAAAACTCATTCTGCACATTGGAAGGAAAGTGTTGTGGTTTGAGTTGCTACTCTCTGCTCTTGGCTATTTAATGTATTCCAAGAGACCTGCGTTACCTTTGGGGGTCACACAGTAACACATGTTGAGCAGCCAAACAGGAAGGCTCATTTGGAAAGTTCTCATGGATGTGTGCATGCTGTTTGAATTAAAATAATAGATAACATTGTTTATCTATTGCTCTATTCGTACAAGTCCCCGTTGTATTGGTCTGTCTTGAATTCAGTTTGGCTCCCAGGGATCAATTGAAATAGCATTGCATAGTGCAATTTGAAACACATTGGTGGAAACAATATACATGGCTAGGGTTACACAACTCTTTTTTTTTTTGCTCTGTGTAAAAATATGCTGGTTGGTATGACACCTTTATTTATTAATGTGTTCTTGTTTTCACAGGCGTTAACAAATTTACCAAGAAGCTGCGCAACCCGCATACTATTGACAATAATGAAATACTGGATTTCCTCAAGAGGGTGCCTTCTGATGTTCAAAAGGTAAGGGTCCAATTTTACATACAGATAGGGAGGGAATTCCCTGAAGATATCTGCATTATTTGCTCTAACAGAATTCCCAAGTGTTGAGGAAATATATCCTCTGGCTTTGTTTGATTATTAATGGACTCTCGCCTTTAAAGCACCCCTGGCCCAATTATTCCTCAGTGCAGTTTGATGTAGTCGCCCTAGTGGAGATACTCTGATCTGTCCTCAGCCACATCGCTGCAGCCTTGTCCGTGATTAGCAATTTTGTCTCTCTGATTGTAGCGCTGCGACATTAAGGTTGGTGATTGGCCGAGGGCCGGCGGAGGGCTCCTGACGTCTCTGGCTGTTGTGTCAGCACACAGACTCTGACGTGGCCTCAGTCACTTCGGGGCGGGGGAGTCAATTAATGTAGTCGTGAGCCCCAGTCGTCCTGCTGGGTGCCATATGTGATTATATATTAGCCACGGCTGATATGCCATTTGCATTTACATCACACAGCTAAGGAGAGCTGTCAGAGTGGCGCTGGGCGTTCACTGTTCTCTGACTGAGAATTTTGCTTGGCCAGGAAATGGAGTGCCATACAGTGCCTTCATCTCCCAGGTACTCACCAGACAGAATTCAGCCAGAAAGCTTGACAGTCTGGATCTGGAAAGACACTCTCACCCCAGTCTCTTTCTCTGCTGCACCCTTGATGTCCTCCTGCTGCAAGCCATTGCTGATTTCCCTGTGATGTTGTTGGAGGGAGGCTGTGTTGTTTGAGATTTGGCTGACTGAGTTGGCAAAACAAGATGGTGAATAAATTTTGATTCAGAATCCTTTGTATGTCTTCTTCCCAATGGGATACAATGTTCAAGCTTTGAAAATGACTCACTTTCAAATCCCATGGAAACAATACTTTTTAGCCTGGTTTAAAAGAGAAACTACATCTTGAAAATAGCTCCAATCATAAAAAAACAAAACATCCTTAAGATTCATCATAAGTACGTTTCATTATGTACTGTGAAAAATAACCTTAACATCATATACACAGGAGACCCAAAACAATAGAGCACACATTTTGTTTTTGTTGACTTAGAACTTCAATCCTCAGATAGGTGTGGACACAAATGCAGCACAAAGGCTGAAAATTGACTCCTGTCTTTCTTGCAAATGTGACTTGGCAATTAGTGCCTGAGCACATCTACAAAGTCCGCCTCAAACGGGGACTTCTGACAACAGCGTGTCTGTCCTGAAATAAGAAGCATCTGTCAGTTCTGAGGACAGTTTCATGTTCTGATGCAGACGGCAGTCACTTTGTTCCCACATTCCATCTCCCATTCTAATAATCGAGACCAGCTAATTAGCATAGAGTTCTTACCTTTATTCAACAGATTCACCGTATTGTTTGAGCTCAGCAAGCATGCTTCAAAAGCAAGTTTTCAAATTCAAGCCCTTCTCCTTTTCAATTTTCCCTATGATCAATCTTCTTTTGGATTGTGATTTGGAAAAAATGGACAATTGCATCTTATTGCTTGAATGTCAAAGATAACATGATTTTAACATACATTTATTTTGCAAATCCATTTGAACTTGAAGGAATTTCTGAAAAAGATGGGAGACTGTGAAACATGAGTCAAATTATGTTGGGCATTGAGTGTAATTCTACATACATAGCTAACAGAAAGGAAACAAGGTTGTAAGTTCAAATATCATATTTCAGGTCTCTTTTATTTTTTTCTGAAGAAATCAAAGTCAAATTTCGAAGTCCTGTACAGCCACGGAGAAAGTTATACATTCACCGATGTTGGTCGCTTCTCCACCTAAACAACACATGCCCTAGGCTATTCTTAGCCTTTTACAAAGTTTTCTTAAGGGGACATAACTTGCAGTGAGTGATTATGCAGTTTACAACTCCCTCACTGGCCTGGCAGGTCATCTCAACAGTTGATGTCTGTTTCTAATATTGTGATTGTGGTGGAGGATGAGGGGGGCGTACGCTGGTACGGAACCCTTGACTCTTCAAATCCTTCCTCCCTGTGATTAATCCCCTCTGCTCCTGTGTTTAAAAAATGATTCATTACAGGCGAGCCCGCCTCGCTTTCCCCTGCACCAGCTCTCCTCAGGGGAGCCATTACCGTGCGCTCCACTGAGCTCGGATTACCTGCCTCTGACCAAACTCCTGTTTGTTTTTACAGGTGCAGTACAGCGAGCTGAGAGCGCCCACCATCCAGAGCCAGCCACGGAGGAGAAGGTAAGCTCCGTGGACACGCTGGATGAAAGGCCGGTCTCCTTTTTGAAAACGGTACGGCCCGGCCCGTCTGACAACAATGCTCCAGTGCCAGCAGAGCCCGTGACCCCGCGCACCCCACCGTACCACCCTACCCCCTGCCCCCTGCTGCTGAGGGGCAGCCAGCCGCTCTCTGGCTTGTGTGTTTGCCACCCCCCTGACAGGGGCTGTGCACCGCAGCGGCCGGGAGGGCAGCACATGGCGCTGTCAATCACAGACCCGGAGGTAAAGAAAAGAGGGCGCTGCAAAGCTCAGCCTTCATCCATGGATACAATTTAGAAAAGGAATGAAAGGCGCCGGGTTTGGCTTACCTTAGACCTCCGCTGTTACGCTTTTTATTGACTTTGGTGAAACTGAGAAATTTGCCTTAAGGTAAAGTTAAAACGTAAGCTTATCAATTCACGGAAAACAAACCGTGTCAATATTTTTTGCATTATGCATGTATTAATATAATTAAAGGTCAAAAGGTCAATGTGTATTGCAATGCATTTTCCAATAATCATGCTGACTTCTCCAGTATATTTTGTCACACACCCGACATATTAGCAGGACAGACTATTGACCGTGCTTTTACTATCCTTTTTATGGAGAAGACAATGCCTGATGAAGGTCCTTGACCGTAACGTTGCCTCCTAATAATTTTATTATTTTGTGATGTGCAAGTGCAGACAGTGTGCGGATGTTTCCTCTATTTTTGTGGATTATCGTTCTTCTCCTATGAACCTGTCACTAAGACTCTCAGGTGTGCAAAAGCTTATCTTTATTCATTATCATTTTTATGGACAGAATTTACTGTAAATAATATATAATTCCTTTACCGTAATATTTTCTATATATACATATATATTTGCATATATAATTTTTATATGTGTATGTAATGTCCTTTTTGAAAAATATATGTGCTTATATTCATCAAAACTGAAGGATAAGAATAAACCAAAGAATAACTGTCCACTTGCCCTGGACTTCATAATTAAGCAGACCCAGCAAGGCCAAACTGCCTTTATTTTTCTGAATTAAAATTTGTACAGAAATGTTATGTTACACTGATAATTTTTGAAGTTCTATTCATATGGATTTTTACTTACTGGTATGCATCATCAAATAGAGAATTTGCAGGAATATTGAATAAAGATTCTATCTTGATCAGTTTGAGTTTTTTTAGCCTGTGTTTTTTTTATTTATTTTTTTCTATAACTGCACTGTAGTGAGGATGGATTACACCACTTCTTTACTTGAATACACAGTAAACACATCTGATTACACAACACAGCCATTGGAACAGAGCTCACACACCGGCCACCGCTGCGCCTTGGTTACCGAGCTCACATCAAAGCTGTGTAGCTCCAGTGTGCTTCCTAATGCATTGCTTTGTTGCCTTCTCACAATAACAGGGTCCAGATGAGAGAGAAAGAGCTCATCTCATAGAGAGTACTCCCTCCATCCTCAGCACTTAGTGCTTTACATTTCCATTAAAATCACCTCGCCTATCTAATGGTTACACACACACACACACACACACACACACACACACACACACACACACATGCAGGCTTTTCCATGTGTCTCTCCACAATGGGTCTCCAAGTGGAGGGATGTACAGTATCTCCTTCTCCATCAATTTGTGCATTAATATTAACTTTACATACAAAGAGATAATCAATTGAGAGGGCCTTTTGCCCAGATTTCATGCAGACATTTCCAACAGTCGTAATAGTATTGTCTTTGATTTTTTTGAATGGCTCTTTCATTACCTGTCACATAATTACTATTACCAAGATAAAAATTAATTTCTCCCATGATATTTTCAGAGTAAAAGTTCACACTGTTTAATTGACTGAATATATAAGCTACTCTTCATACATCTACCAGTTGATCTTTCACTGTGTAAATATAAGTGTTGGCATGGAAAAAGAAGTTATGAATTTTGCCTTCACACAGACTGCCTCAGTCCACACTGTATAGAAAAAGGCATATTTTGAAAAGTTGTCATGTTTTCTCACATCACTCTCATGGTAGACAATTGATAATTGAGTAACTCTCTTTTTAAAATATACTTAGTTGGAATTGAATTTGGGCTGAACTGAGGCTTGGACCCCAGCAATGAGAGTTTGTTCTAACTGATTGGGGGACTGAGCATCCCAGCCGGGTGCCCCCCTCCTCTGCAGTAGCACGCTGGTGAAAGAGCATCCGTCTGTGCTTTGTGAAGAGTTTGATTGGCTCAGGGGGACCTGGTGGAGCCCCGGGCTATCTCTTTTGACAGGCTGATAGAGACATCACTGGGCTCTCCCAGGAGCTGCCACCAGGGGTCCATTTCAAAGTGAGGGGGTGTGGAGGTGACCCTGAGCTTCTGACGAGCTAAATCCCACACACTGGCTGAAACCCTCCTGCATTCTTGGCTCCATCGGGGCTGGGGGTTGGTTCGGGCTGTGTCGGGAGGAGGGCAAGAGTTGGGGAGGGGGGGGTACAAGACCCAATGAAGTGTCCCCAAGAGGTGAAACCAATTAAGCAACACTCCCAGGGTACTTTTAATCGACATTTCAGCAAACAGCTAAATTGCCACACCAGGACATCTGAATCTCTCTGATAGAATACGGAAATATAAAGAATCGACCATCTTAATGACTGATAGCGGGCACATGCAGTCCAGTTTGACTGAAAATTTCACACCCCTTAATGCCAGACGTGACATATTTTGTTGGACTTTGGTGCATAGCAAGATGACACAAGTTTAAATAACATTGTGTCATGAGTAGAGATATTGAGGCAAATGCTGCCAGTGACATTACGAGAGGTCATGTGGGAATATGGTTGCCTGCCTCCAAGCTGTCAGATCTGTGGCACTAAGGTTGTGGACTTGGATGTTCCCTGTGTAATATCATTCATAGTCATTGGATCAAACAGAAGACTCTGACAGGGTTACAACAATCGTTGAATCCTCTCTGCATGCACCGACGCATACACTTGCTTACTTACTTACACACACACACACACACACACACACACATACACCCCTCATCAAAGAGGTGTAATCATATTTAAGGAATTATTTATCAATTTATTTTCTCCTGGGAAAGCTACAAATCTCTGCAGAGGAAGTCACTGTGCAATATGGTCCCTGAATGCAGTAGAGAAAGAAATCCCTGGATGTTTTACAAGCTTGCTAATGAACATTTGAGCCACACAGCAGTTAACATTGTCTGATCACATTTTTTCTCCACTAGTTGTTGTTGTTGTGCATGGTGTGGCAGTGATGTCTTCATCAGCCTGTCAAAAAGGAAGTGCCTGCAGCTGTGGCGGATCCCCCCAGAGCCTGTCACACTCCTTGTTTCCATGGCAGTCCTTCAGGCAGCACCACAGGCAGGCTGTGTGCAAGGACCCATACAACCTGTTTTTTCAGCAGCCGCTCCTCTGATGTTCAGCCCCGAAGCGGGCGTCAAACTACCAAGTGCAGAGACAGAGAACACTGCACCCTTTCTCTCAGTTGCAGGTCTGCCCAGCTTTACAAGGAGATGCATAGCAAAAAGCCTCATTTGAATAAGCCACTATTCTCAGCACCTCCTTAGTAATTGTTACATGAGCAATGCCGTTAAGGTTCTCTGACCTCCTCTCCGAGAGACATTATGTTCACAGTAGGACAAAGTAACAAAAGCACAACGCATAGTTGACTTACATGTGTTAAAGCACTTGTGCGTGTGTTATTTGGTCTGGTTGTACCACCTGAAAAGCAGGTCATGGAGATTAGTGGCTGTGCTCTAAGTCCCAACTGGCCTAAATTAAAGGTGCAGAGGTTAGGGTCTGCCTCAAGACAGGACCCTGACACCAATAAAGTGTAGGATTTTCCTGGCATCAACTCAGCAGTAATGCAATCCAAATGACAGGCCAGATTGTGTTTGCTACAGTTACTGATTGCTCCGCCTGTATAAGCACATCTACCTGAGGAGGCTGCGGGGGGAGCTTTTGAAAAGCCTCCTTTTTTATGTTTGTTCTAGATTGTAACTATCCCAGTATCCACATTGCTTTAGTCAGTCCTAATGACAGAAATCATAAAGCATGGTAACCAGGATTGATGTTCTCTCCAGGAATAGGGGTGAAAATATGACTGAGATAACAACAAAGAGATAAATGACTGCTAATGGCAGCTGTTTTCAGCAGCCTCAGTTTACTAATAATTCATTTGGTGGCCCACAGTACACACTGGTGTTAAGACATGGCAAAAGCCATAATTCTTTATAGCATCAAGAATAGAAGATGGCCTTTAAGAGCTGAAATTAAATCATTGGCCTTTAAAAGCATCTCTCCAAGGGGCAAGCTGCATTAATAAATTCAACTGATTCTGCTTTAATATTATTCAGAGTGCATTAAAATGAAGCCAACAGCTGGGATCATGGCCAATCTCTGGAGTATTGCTTGGGTCGGTGAAGTGCCGGTGAAATGCAAAGCATGTCTGAGCACAGACCTGCGTTGTGGATGTGGGGACACAAGGTCTCAATGTTACAGGTGCAGGCCTGACAGTTGCTGCTCCTGGATCAGGGGTTCGTGGGTACTGACATGGGCCACAGGACAGCTACTGCCTGCCTCAGAAACAATGTCACATGAGAACAGACACCCCGGCCACCCAGCCAATCAGGCCAGCTACTGCCATAGTCATGACAGTACTGCTTATGAGAACTATAAGAACCTTCAAACTCTTAAATGCTTTGTATTTATAGCCGTTGTTCCGGATAGTTACGGACTTATTTTGTTACGCTGAAAAATGGATAAGGTATAATAAAAAAAATAAAAAAACGCTCTGCGACTTTGAAAAAAGGAGAGGAAATAAAGTGTTAAGCTTTCTAACATTTGGTGTTACATCAGTGCTCTATACTTAGCGTGAGCACATGCGTCAGGCAACAATACAAAGAATAATTGAACTGCATATTTCATTCTAATTAACAGTGATATAACGCAATGTGACTCTCAGCCTCCTGAGGAAAGAGCACCATATTTTGTTTGATGAATCTGCTAAAGCCACAGCTAGTCTCGCCACTAACCCCTGGGGAATCAGGTATCATTAGAGATATGAACAGATCTGCTTTTTGTCTCACTGAAAGAGGGGGAAAACACATTTCCTCAGTGCTGGCACATGGGTGACTGTGAAAGTGTTCAATATTAATAGCCTTTCATCAAGGACACAATTAGGACACCTCTATTTGACACATTCTATAGGTTCTGAATGAATATGGATATATGGTCCCAAGGAAGGAGCCATTGGCTGAATAACAAAGTGAAATCTCCAGCAAACCCAGTAGAATGGAGAATGCACAACATGACAATCAGGAGCTGATGTATTTTGATCTGTTGTGAATTTAAAAGAAGCAAGAGACTAAAAGTGTATTATTAGCCCTATTCATAATTCACGGCCCAGGGCAAGTTGTATATTTATCCAAATTAGCATACATGCAGAAATACAAACACACACACACATACACAGCGCACATATTAAAGAGGCCACACTACTTTCATCTAATACACTTAGAGTAAAGTATTTCCGCTCATACTTCTACTCAATTATAAATGGAAAACACATACTTGTGTTTCAGTATTCCTGTTCCCTGTACTCAAGAGGAAAAAATGATTGAACTCCTGCACAGCCCGCTTATTCAACCTTGATTAGTGCAGTTGTTCTCTGACTGACCTCGATACAGCCGTGACACCGGTCACAGATCGGCCACAAGTTCATACGAAGGAGATTTGATTAGCGGGTGCGGTTTGGGCTATGCAATTTTCTACACCAGAGGTTTGCGATGCCGGCTGTAAAGCGGAGGTGTGAAGAGGGCTGCGGAGTGTAGGAGACTAACCAGACGTGTATCACCTCGGAGCACAGCCTCCTCCTCCTAGCTCTGTCAGACTGTGACACCAGAGAGTCATGTGGCACCGGAGCACAGTTAGGCCCATTAACCAGAGCGGCTAATTACCAGCTCCTACAAGGTCTTCAAGCTCTCAGGCAATGCATGCATCTCATTTCTGATTAAAAACATAAATGCATGTAGAAAAAAGGATCAATTACGGCGAGGCAGAAAAGATAACAGGCCCATACCAGAGTAATTAGATTGGGTGTTTCATCGGAACCGCTTGCCTCTGTGATGAAGGTTTAAAGAGTCCAGTGGCAGAAACGCTACAACTGTGTTTGTTTTATTTATGATACTGCAGTGTCACCCACCGGGGCCCAATTAGCTTGCGACTGATGCCTTGGAAAGCCTCTCCCCGCTCCTCTTTGACAGGAAATGAAAGCCCCACTTGCTCGCGTCCTTCCAGTGACCTGCGGGCTCTTGCTTCAACCTGTTAAGGGCAGACTGGCCGACAGCAATGACTTCAACATGCCACCACAGCCTCCTTCCTCCGATCCTTTCAGGCCATTTGCCAGTATATTTCACATCGCTTAACTGTGTCAACAGAGGACACTGTGGTGATAATGTGCAAGTCGCGGAATGGACCTCTTCAGGCAAAGTATGTAGACTCCGACGGCTGGCTGCAGTTTTACTCCCAGGCCAAACTCTGCATGGCTGATTTGATAGTGATGCTCTGTAATGTATGTAACCGCATACTCAGCGCTCCCTACCCACATGAGGGAGCACCACCATAAGGAATGTGCCTGATTGCCATGTTGGCTTGAGCTCTTATACCAGCTTCAAACAGTTTGTCAAAGTAATTTTCTTAATTAACTGAGATGTGCTCTGATTAAAATGATATTTACCAATTTACATCATATCAGGCAGCAGTGAGTTTAAATTGCCTTTCATGGATGTAATGCATACGTTTTACAACAAGAGAGGGAAATAAAGCGGAAAACGATCTAGCCAAGCTATTATAAATACTGTTCGATTTTTTGAGGACGCGTTCAGTTTTTTGCGAAGGGCTTCTCCATTCAGTCTTGACAAAAACATCTCTTAAAACTGCAGTAATTCATAATTTCAATAGCAGTCCTTCACATCTTCCTCTGTGCCATGCCACCATTAGAACTACACAGTGCTTCGTGTAATCCTTCAATTACCACACACACATGGACATAGTTTATTAGTTTCAATAGGCAAATAAAAAAGAATGTCTACGGACCTTTAAGCAAGCAGCAAGAGACCAATTAGCAAGTATCTCTATTCAATTCCTCCATATCTCTACTTAGTGAGTGTGAGGGAGAGCGAGGTCTGGGGGGAGGAGTTTGAGAGGCACAGACAGGAAGAGAGAAAACAAAGCCATCATCTCCCAGTGCTTGCCCTCCTCTCCCCTCTCCTCTGCAGCTCCAATTACTGGCTTCTCTCCCTGCCATCAGTATGCAGCAGGGCCGCTCCTCTCCTCCACTCGCCCCAGGCCATTGAATACGTTACCTCCGCTATGGGGCTAGGGGCTCAGGGGCACTGCGCCCCCTAACCCCCTGGATAATTTGGGATTCCTGCTCCTGCCTTGGAGAGCTGAAAACAAATAAAACACCCAGATAAATAAAGAAATAAGCTTGCCTCACAAATATCCAGAGATCTACTGATTTATTGATTTGTTCATTCTTCCATTTATTGTTATTTGTAAATCATTACTGATCTGCACCCACCCACACCTCCATCCTAAATATGAGGATATGAATGTGCTGCATTCAGGATAAAGTTTTTCACAGCTGAAGCATATTAAAATAGTTTTTACAAGTCAGATTTCTTTCTTTTTGCAGCAAAATTAACATAGGAAATAATTTTATGGGGGGACTCTTTTACAGAGGAATATTATAAATTCTGAGATGAGATTTATTTGGAACATATCAATTATAGTTTTATGCTCATATATTTTTGAAGACTAGTAGTAGAAGCTTCTCACAGCTTTCTCATCACATTGCATTTCAAAATACAAATGCCATTTTGCATCCATGTTTACAAATAATGCAAACATTTTCTAACCTTAAAATACATTTAAGTTGTTTAAGAAGTTGATTGGCTGCCACATCAGACGTCACTTTGTATCAAGTGACAGTCTGACAGTCTGTTTTAGAATGAAAACAATTGTCTCAAATCTCATATTCTACAAATTTTCTGCAGGAAGGCAACCATTTGTTTTATTACCAGACCATTACAGATAAGAGTAATCCTTTTCGTTCTTTTACACCCAAAAGTCTGCACAATGCACTTGAGGCAAGTCTATAAAGCTGTTCAAACTAGAATGCCTTCGGCTTAGATTTCTTTTCCATCTCCCTGTCTTTGGCCAAGGTTTAAGATAGCTCACAGCTGCCCAGACCATACAATTCTTATTAAAGTACTTATGGTGACTTGCAGGATAGAGAAAGGCAAAGTTATGTTTAAAAATCACTTTTGAAAAACAAACAAAAAAATATCGCATGGAAAGTCCAATAATCTTGCACTCTCCCCCACCAGTAATACCAGCATCACAATAATGAAATAGATCTGAATATATTAATATGCACACAAGTTGGGCCTTTCGATGACCCATTTAAAAACCTTGAATAACAAAGCAGTGTTCCACTCTGTGTATCTAAAATTGTGATGGAGTATCACTGTCTGTTTCCTTTTATGTTGACAAACTCCTACACTGTAGTTCGCATACAGTCGTCTTTGTCCACAGCTGCTCTTCCCACTCGCCTGCGAGCAGATGCATGCTTCGCTCTTTGGGTATAGCCTCCTGACTGACTGGATTGTTTTGAAGATAGTGATAACAATAGTTGGAAAATGCAAAGAAATGGGGTGGAAATGGTGGCGTGAAAAAGAGATCTTCCACTTCATTGTGCCGCTCGAGGAAGTAACCGAGAGCAAAACCCTAACATGGGCCGTCCAAGTCAGATAGCACTCACATTGCACCCAAACCGTTCCATTCTCCTCATAGTGACATTAATGCCTGTTTAATATGCTTCTGTTTCTCCAAAAACAGTTGGAGTAAATGAATACTAGATTACTTAATGTAGCGCTGAATCAATTCTCAAACATGTCTGTCCCTGCTATAGGGAGCAGGCGGGGGGGGAGCACAGTGAGACAGTGAATATGATAGAGCCATAGGGGGAATTATGAGACTATTAAGGAGACATTGTTGTTACTCTTGGCTTCTTAGAGGATTTTGTCAGTGTATGTATCTCCCTTTTAGTAGTTGGCAGCGACTGGTCATGGGATGTTAAATCAGCTGGCCACAGGATTTTATATTGTGATATCGTCAAATAATGTGTTCACAAATTCGACCATGAGGTAATGTTAGGTGAGGTAATCCACTTACAGTGATTAAGAGGCCCTGGACTTTTTTTTTTTTCCTTTTTTCCCTTCTTCCATCCCAGCGCACCAGCAGAATTCAGTTTCAACTTCAAGGCTTGTTGCCTGTAATGCAGCGCTGGCCAGTACTGGTCAAATTCCATTTTTGAAAACTTGCCATTTATGAGGTAGAATTTGTCAAGTTCATAAAATATCACCTGCTTAAATGCCTTATGACAATGTAAGATTAATGACAGTCCATTCAGTGCTAAGCAGCAGAGGTGGAAGAGGCACCTGCTCCTCAAAGGCCAGCTCTAATCATTCTCATCTGGGCTCCCCGCTGACACACTAACCTGCTGTTCCTAAGGAAAGGAGATCTGCCTCCCAGATCCTCAAACACTTTTCTGGGCCCGTCGTATTACCTTCCTAATTCAGCCCAGATGTGACGTCCCCACTCTGCCATCCTGTTTTTCCCCCTCTGCTTCATCTCATTCCCACCTGCTAGCTGACCTGGGGACCCAGGGCCCAGACTCTCATTTGGTTTGCCTCTCTAAAAGTAAAGTCCTGTTCTTTGAAACGCAGCAATCTTTCTTGCCACAGCCTGGAGGGTCTGTAGTGAAGTCCGCGTACTATAGAAAGCACTGGAATCTTCCCGCTGTCACATCCTCCCATGCCTTTTGTTGTCTTAATAAGAATCCCCTTGTTCATGCCAGAATGGTCAACCTCCCATGTAGATGGCTAAGGACCAGTGATACCTACACACCTTCAGACTCCAGTCTGTTAGGCTCCACACGTACTGTAAAAAACATCACTATAGCCCTCCTTCTACACCCACCTTATCTCATGAATAAACAAGTATAATCAATGTGTTAAGGTCCATTTTAGGGTTGCTTTCTTGATGCAAACTACTGATGGTCTTCACACATTTTTGCACCTCTCTCTATGTAATCTTGGTTTGAAAAGCACTCTTTTGTCTTGAGAGCACGCTGGATTTAAATGAAAAACTAAAGGAATGTCATTGTTGGATGATGAACACCATCGGCTAGCGCTGACCGCCTGAAAGATCTCTGCTTTAATTGGATTGCTTGGCTATCCCAAGCTGACGGACATGCTTGTCTCTCAGGACCACTGAGCGTCTGTCTCCACTGGATGGGCCCCAGTAAATAATCTCTCTCCCCTAAACGCTTACCGTTAATTGTGTTTTTTTTTTTTTTTTTTTTTTTTTTTTTTTTCGAGACACGGTGGGGGAGTTGGGGAGGGGGATAATTAAGACAATGCCTTTTGCGCTTCACTTTGGAACGGGGATCCCACTAGGGCTGAGGCAGGTGCCTCTTACTGGAGGAGACTTACTGACAGGGCCTGCCAATCAAACCTATAGAGCTCTCCGTTTCTTCAGCTCTTAGATGCTCTATTCCCTTTAGTCAGTTTATTCCAAACACAGTTTTAAAATGCTGGGGATTAAGCAGGTAGCAAACAGGCCCAGTCTGTCAAAGGGAATCAGTGTTCCCCAGCCTACGTGTACATCGTCTGTCTCACCCCATCTACAGCTGCAGTCATGGAGGAAGGTTTTAACTAACAAATGATTATAGAGCTCATACTTCAGCCATGGAATTATTATCAACAAAATGATCACTGTTATTATACGGACAGCACACAGAGGGATGACCGTGCTTTTAGAAAAGATTTTGAGAAACTTAAATGTCCGGTACCAGCATAATTTCTTCCACTAATTACTTTCCTTAATTCGATTTCTTGTATGTTCCCTTGCCCACCACAGAAGTTGTACACGGGGAAGCATAAACTATTTGGTGGTGCTCATTTTCCATCTAATGGCACACACTGTATCTATATTTTCTCCGCTTGTCTTAATTCACGCTGAGCATTAGCGCGGAGAGTCATGGAACAATACAAAGAGTCTTTGAGGAACACAGAAGGAGACGCCTATTGTTATTCTTATACCTGACCTGGAGGGCATTGTCAAACTGCGCAGAAACATGCGGACATAGCTTATAGTATAATAACATAATCAAGGAAAACCGTAATGGTACTGAAAAGCATTGTATCTCTTTAGACTTGCTCCTGATCTGGTAGACAGGCTGGAGAGAGGTGCCAGCAGCTATTCACGACGGAGCGGGAAAGCAGGTCATGGAGTCACGGCCACTAAGAGCCGCTGTGCTATAGAGTGCCACTGACAGGCTTGTACAAGGCCAGGGCCTCATCTGGCTGCTCTGCAAAAATTTGGGGACTGCATCAGGTCTGCTGTTTAAACATAGAAAAGATATCCTTGCCCAAATAAGAAAGAATGAGAAAGCTACATCCACAAGCAGGTGAAAAAAAAAAAATCAGTAAAGGCTTAACACAGAAGGAGGTGAGAACACAATAATATGTTCCATGTGAAAAATGGGAAACAGTAAGTTTGACTCTCGCTCCTTGTTTAATTCTCATGTAACAACGGTGAATAGTTTCTGATTTTTATTTTTGAAAAATGTGTGAACGTGCTTTGTGCTAAATATAATATGGGAGTTAAGTGAATGCGAGAGTGGATCTGAATTCCCCAGCAACCTAGCTGCTCGTCACACACAGACAGGAAATGGACAGCCACTTTGGGGAAATTCAATTCAGTTGTCGTCCACTGTGAAAAAGATTGAATCATGTAGACATTTGAGGTGATTTAATGGTGTTAACATACGCACAGTGCAGCTCCATGACTTAAGCTGCACTGACTACGGATTATTGAGTTCAGTGTAAAATCAGTCACTTCTCTAGAGTCCATTTGACTGAGAGAAATGGATGGACATTAGCAGAAATTCTGAAAGTGATCTGTTTTGCGAATAAACTAGTGATGGATTTAGCCTCGCACACTATTGTAGGAATTGCTAGTAATTCACTGGGTCTCATTTTCTGGATGGGCACGTCTGCTTTGTCTTCCTTAACTCAAATGCATTTGGATATAGTCAGAACTTGACTTTTTTTTTAAGTTGTCTTAAAAATTCTCATATATTTATGGTTAAAAGAGTAAAAAAATCTTTACCGGAGAGAGTCTGGGGGCCATTTTTTGGAAATTGACGGGGGGTTTGAGGCTGGAGGGCTGTTGATACAATAGACCATATGTCTATAGATGACAGCTTCCTTTTTTTCATAACTCTTTCTTGATGCAAAGGGCCGGAATATCCAGTGCATTGATGAATTGACCAATGAGCATCAGAGTATTCCGGAACTTTTCTATTTGGAACTTCTGTAAATTCTAAGCATCGTCAGAATTTCCTTTTGCATAATCAGAATGTCGTTCTTTTGGAGCATTCAGAGTTTTCTCTGGTGAAGAAGGAGCACATGATCCAGTGTTTACCATGTTAAAGTCACAAGCTAACCAGCAACGCAAGCTAGCTGCCTCCAATGCTGTGGAAACACTTCAACACACATGAAACCCATGCAAATCATGATCTCCAATTGACATGGCCAAAGGGGTTTATTAGTATGAATGTGTGACTATTTATTATCTATGCTATTTTTGAAAGATACGATCGGATATGAGAAAAGACCCAACATGACCGAACTCTAAATGCTGCGTGGTGTGTGTTACACGGCAGGATGGACCAAACAGACTCAATGATGTCATCCAGGACTCTGACATCCTTTATGAACATGGTGCATTGTCTGTTTTTCCCACCAATCTTTCTCCATTTGATATTGCTTGCGCGTCTTGAGATGAATGAAAATGTTATTCAAAAAAGTGCTAGCCTAAGGTGAAAGGTCCTGGGCTTGAAGTGATAAATTATTCTATGATCAACGCAACCTTTCCTCTACTACTGTACCAATTATTGATTCAATGTTTTGCATACATTACTTCTAACTTAATGAAAGGAATATTTTATGCTTGAATTAAACTTTTATGAATTTAAAACCTTTTTGAAAAATCAGCTTCTGTAAATTTTGGGGCTTCATATCGCTTTCAGTCAAGTTCAAGAAGTAAATTTTCTTCAAAAATCCAACACATAATTATAAGTTTCTATTTAAATTTTTCAGTTGGTTAAGCTGAAAGGGAATTTGCTTGATTCAAGAGAAATTCAAACTTCACCTACTTTCATGAAAGACTATTTAAGAAGTTGAAGATAACTAAAAAATACCTGAAATGACTGAATATGAACATTAACATATTATGAACCCCTTCCAACTATACTTCATATATACATTTAATTCGACTGGAATTGACACTTCAATGGAAATGTGTGTGACAGGAATTTTTCCAAAGGCCCCCAAAGTGTCTGTCGTGGGGTGCAAGTGACCGCCAGGCTTGACTTTGTGTATCACGGATTGTTATCGACCACAACACACAACCTGAACATTCCTATAAATAAATGTGGGTAAAGGAGAAATTTGCTTTTTCTTTTCTGTATCTGGTTGTCATCCCTCAGTTTAAGTTAGTATAAAGTGAACACTCAAAGTTTTGTCCATCCTCACCAGCAGAGACATGAACAATCTCCACTGCTATTCCAAGACTTCCTCATCAACTGCAGAGACCGTGGGAGTACTGGTATCTGGAAACAAGCTTTAGCTGACTTTTTTCAGATTACAACAACATCCTCCTCCCTCTGCTCCATGCACATGTCCTCTCACTCCATGCATTATAACCCTGATGAGCTGACCACATCCTTGGAACACTTCACAAGATAAATAATTGAACTCTCAATAGCCCTTGATGGACAAAAATTGCTCCTCCAGCTGCCACTTCTTCTTTTGCTTTGTTCTCAAGAGCAACAACAACAAATGGGCCTTTGCAGAATCCCACACTAAGAAAACACATTTCACAATGATAACACATAAGAGCTGGGGTTGCATTACTCTCCTGTTCAGATGATTTGTGCCATTAGAGGTAGCCTATGTGTTGTACAAATAGTAATAAAGAAGCCATCAAAAGAGATATGTGATCTTAAAAGAGTGTTTTATCCCAGCAGATGACTGATGTCACTATCATCAGTTATCTGTTACCAGCTAACTTGTCTTTTCAATAATCAAGAAAGAAAAGAAGGCAGACAAAGGTTTCAGGGGAAGAACTGTAGGCTTTGAACTATAGGTGGCAGTGTGCTACCACAGAACGCAGCGAGGCAACTTGTCTGGATCCAGTCTTGGCAGAGGAAGGCTTGAGGCTGTTCTGTGGATTTAATTAGACAGAAACAGATACTCACATGTTCATTTCTCAGCTGCCTCCCATCCATTTCTTTACAGTCTGTTGGGGGAAAAACGCTTTATGGTCCAATTGTAACTTTAACTGTGAGCACAAAAAGAACCACACATTCATAGTGAAAAGCCAAGTGTTAAGACCTTGTTTCACACCTCCTACAGGCAACCATTACAGCAGGTAGATCTGTCAGAATCACAGGCCAACTGTTAAAATACTCAAAAGAGGGGGCAAAGACTTTATTCCATGGACAAAGAAAGTATTTTAGAAAATTCTTGAGGTATGCTCCTGCCTGAAGACCACACCCAAGCTACCCAAACAAAGACCTCTAGATGTCTTTGTATTTGCAGAAATGACAATACCGATGATTCTTCTATGTATTATGATTGCTAGACGCCGGCTTACTCTTTCACCCTAAGAAATTTTGCCCGTGACAGGAAAGTTAACTATTTACTGCAAATTGCATTGATGACTAACATTATACACTATAGCATTCTAGCAGTAAACCATCACACAAAATCAAATTCACCAGTACAATCTTCATTCTGTAGAATCTAACTTCTAATCCAGGAAGCAGGGGGTTTGTCAAAAAAAAGTCACAGGGGTTTGATGTTTCTATTAGACTGATATGCATTAAGAATGTGAGCAAAGGAACAAAGTATGAAAAAAAGAAAGGAGGCATAATTCAATGAGAGCGAAAATGTGGTGGTGGTTTTGGTGGAAGAGTGACTAGGAGCTGGAAGATCAGTATTTAGACCAGCGGCAGTCGAGAGAGTGGCTTGGCCCACCACTAACCTTCACATTCATATTAAAAGGAAGGTGTGACTGCATGCAAATTAAAAGTAGCCGGCTAAAGCACTGTTAATGAACCCAGCCATTGAACTCCATACAGCAAGCTTGCCTTTAGATAGGTGCATCATAAATAGTCCATTTGGCAGAGAGCCAGAGTGAGAGGCTAAGGCAGAGTTACTAGCAGTAGGATAGGGCCTTTATTGTGTTATGACAGACAGAGGGGATGATCAGACAGGATAGAGATATGGGCTTTCCTTTCCAGATTAATTAAAGAAAGGATCAATTAACAGTGATGAAAACCATGGCGGCATACTGACTAGCTGATAGGCCAATCAAGCCTTGAAATGCAGAGTAGTTGGCATGTTTTATCTCTCCAAACTTAATTGCAATTTTCCAGAGAGAATGACGTGATCAAAATGGCGGGGTGAAATTAGCTTCATATGAATAAAGTATTTACAACGTCGTTACAAAACAGTGGAATTTGTTCTGTGATTTCTGGTGTAACTCTCTTCTGCATACAAGCAAGGGGAAATTTTACGCCATGCAAACAGAAGTTCCTCATTTCACAATTTATTCTTCCCCTTCTCACCTTTATCATGGTAATTGTGAACAGGGATTCACTCTTCAACATTAGCTTTTGCTGAGTAGCAAAACGCCTTGGCTGAGGACAATTTGTCCCACACTGCCCAATCATGCCAGATGCATGCGGTTATACAATATGGAGCATTAATTTGCATATTAGGACATGAAATTCATACCCCTCACCACCGCTACCTTGCAACAGATTCTAGGCAATAATGACCTTGCAATGGATGAAAAGAACACAAATTTGACTGCTCCGCCTGTGGGGATAAAATGAACAAGTGCAAAGAATGAAATCAGGGAATAATAGGCATCGAGGAATATGACGAGGAAGCCCGCTAGAAAAGCAGGAGTTTGCAAATGTAGCGATGACCTTTAACCCAAGAAAACAGAGGTTACGTCTTCGGAGACCTTGCCCATCCCAGGCCCCTCACGGGAGGTAGCCGCGCGTCTCGGGCAGCAGTTGCTCAGTGAAGGTGCCGAATGCTTTCTAAATCAACATAATTACAATTACAATCACCGTGAAGCTCCACTGTACTGTTAGAAGTTGTACGGTAATGCAACAAAGTCAAGTCACACTGGTGGTCTTTAGAATGTTACCATTTGCTTGTTTTTAATAATTTATCCAGTTATTATAACAATATTAGCTAAGATTAAACACACACACATTGCTCATTACCTTGGGAACACAGCCCACCAAAAGCTCATTTCCTGTTGAGGAAGACTGCCTAACCCCGATTGACCCTCAGATATTCCCATTACCATGGGCCAATGTTTAAGGGAAGGCTTATTGAGCTACCTCAGCTGGAACACCCACCACTGATTTATGAGCTGGAGAGTACTCTGCTTTTAATTATTATCTATTTATTTTTTTCTCACAAATCACATAAGAAACAAGGATATGGGAAGTATTATTCAAATGTGCAAAAAAAAAAGGAATCAGAGTAGAGGAGCCTTCTGCTTGGTGAGAAAAAAAAACACTTTAAAATGGGAGAAAATAAGATTTGGAAAATCTCTTGAGGGGGGACAAAAGTTTATTTTGAAGTCAGCTTTTCATTTGATGATTTTTATTATATGTTTGTATCTATAAAACCTGTGCATGTGCAAGGAGCCAGTAAAAAAAAAAGGGATGTCAAAATGTTTACCTCTCTTTAGTGTATATGACTAATTAATTTAATCCCTTTCTGTCTTTAAACAACATCCCAGTGGAATCCTTTCACTCCACACTACATTTCTCTGACACCTTTCATTACAAGAAAATGGTCTAAAATATACGCTGTAGCCTCTCTACCTTTCCTGGTGGTGTACAACCATTATGCACAACAAGAATCCCAAGATCTATCCATGTCAGTAATGCTGCTAGATGGAGGAGAAGCTTAAGTGAGTCTGTCATGGTAATTATGGTGGATAGTTGAGGACTATCAGGTCCTCAGCTCGCTCACTGCTAGTCTGATCTATCCTGAACATAAAGAGTCTCCTGTGAGCTTGGGGAAATTGAAAAGATGCACTTATCTACCTAATGGCAATAGCTGAGGCAAATCACATGCATTTTATGGCAAGGAATAACTATATTTGAGACATATTATCAGTGTGTGCCCTGTGGCCATATTCAGGGGCTATGTTTGATAATCCATCAGGCTATGTCAGAATGTGAGTGAATGCTACTGTAACCATCTGACTGGTTAAGGCAAACGTAATGTCACAGAATTGTCATTCATTTTATAATTTGCACGCTGACAATCCAGTCAGTCCTTGACAGGAAGAGTGTGTGAAAGCAGCAGCCAATATGCACCAGCACCCATATGAAGCAGGTATGAATCTTTTCTTCCCATTTCTGCATGTCTGTTGACAGATGCCAATGCAGTATAATGCCTTCTAAAAATAAAACACATATTATATTGACTCTCTTACTTTTGGCTGTGGTAGGGAGATCTTACCTTGTTGAAATAATTTGCATTCTGATTTTAAATGAGCAAAAAAAAAGTCTACTTCCACGCCACTGTGGGATTTAGTTAAGGAATTGTTATCCAAGGAGATGGTATTGTAACACAACCCATTATCTCAAGTGTGGAAGTTACATGGCTCAGACAGTAGGACTCAATGAAACCAGAGTAAGCCAGTAAATGTGTTTGGTGATGTGGCAGAGCCGTTTTACAGTCATTTGTCTTAAAATGGCAAACGTAACGTAATAACGTTTGGGAAGCAATTGTTTTGATTGGGATGGGATAGTCAGTGGAACTGCAGTTACATGGTGAAAACACAACATTAGTGTCCATCATTTGAGGTAACTAACACGGTCTCAGTTTCAGTTTTTTGGGAAATCCAATTAGTCTGCCAGACATCCAATTTGCGTTTTGGTTTAGTCAAATGTAGCTGCTGCATGAAGTGCTGTAGGGCACAAGAAAAGAGGAAAGTGGTTCATTTGTGTTACACAACACAAAAATGTGCTGCTCTTTATCTGATATGGAAACTTTTATTTTGCTAAGCAAAGAAATGACCGGTGCTCAATGTACTGAAGACCTAGTAATCAAAAGGTTCACTCACAGCAAGCTGCTCAGCAAATCTGCTTTGAATAATACATTCCCATTTAAAAGCCTCATTAAAATAATTGTTGGTCAATAAACTAGCGAGAGTAGAAGTTAGCCTCCAAACGCTCGCTGGGATTGTCAAGCTTCTACGGTGAGCACATAGTTCTTCCACAGCTAAATCATATCAGATGGACTATTGACAGCATCCTGTCAATAGCTGGGCCCTTGGAGGGTTAGCTATTTGCACATTGACTGATTGACTGTTTCTTAATAGACACATAATTGGTGACAAAGACCTTCCAATGAAGTGTCATTTGCCAGAGCATTTGTGATAATTCACAGCCTGTCTCATTTTCTGTTGGACACAATCCCAAAGTAGGGGCTGTGATGAGAAACATGAACCACTACACAGTGTCACATTGACAAGAGAAAATGTACAGTATTTGTAGCTTGGCAAAATAGCTCAACAGTAATCACAATGAATACAAGTCAAACAAACTAGATGGCTGGTATGGATTCTATAGATGGAAACACAGAGAGTGCAATATGGTGCATCTCAAACTTTGACCTGATGTAACATTATTCATGGGTAGTAATATTACAAGCTATTTCCTCTCATTCCAGGCTGTGGACAATGTTGATGGATGGTAATTTTCACATGGCAGTTTTGTTTGCCTTATTTATCTGCTCTCCTGTCTGACATAACCATCATTGCCTTCATCAGTGAGACAGAGCATTTGCAGTAGGCTGTTGTGATAACACTTGAGCACAGACATTTAAAGAAGCAGAAAAAAAAAAAACGCCCCCGTGATCCTAAAGCATTTCATAAAGGCAGTGCTTTTCAAACCAGCTGCTTGGAGGATTTTTTAACATCTATTAATGCAGAATTACTCCAATTACAAGCCTTCTTTGCACCAAGGCCCCTTTCCGCTGCCTGCGTGAGATAGTGCACACCTCTGGGAGCCAATCACAGCCTTCGCAGCCACTGGCAGCAGATGTAAGCAATTTACTTCTGATTTCTTCATATTCAGTGTGAGACGAGCTCCTGGTGACCCACGACCCTGGAGCCTGCAGGATTCTAACCCTATCAAATTAAAGCTCTCTGCTCACTTATTCCCTAGCGCTCCTCTGGTGCTAAGCAGCCATCTCGCTGCATAGCAACGCCGGTCGGGCGTGCTCGCTCATACGCCCTGCCTCATCAGCTGCTATTAGGGAAAATATACAGTGCTCTAATTGGATGAGATTCAGCTAAGGAAGTGCAGTTAAAGGTCATTTTCCACCGTGTGCCTCCTGCTCTTCAGAATAATTTCTGTGTCCTCCGTCTTTGGGAGCTGTTAAACAATAGGGCCAAAGTTACAATCCTTTCTCTCTTTTCCTGACAGAGTGCCACAGGCCGTGATGAAAGGCGAGTCCTATGAATCATGTAAACAACATGGCCAGGCCCTGACTGATGTGCTCTGTGTCAACTGCACATCTCCTCTTCTGTCCTCCTCAAAGTGTCCTGGTGCCTATGCCATGACCCAGTCATTAGCCAATTTCATAAATTTGCAAATGGTTAGAAAAGACTACCTCCTATTCTAATCAGTAGTCTTTTTATTGTTTTTTTTTTTCTTCATAGTGTCAATTTTAAAGTCTGTACTGTGGTGTGTTTTCCCTCACCTTGGCTATGGCAGCAGCAAGAGATGAGAAAAATATTTATATTTTTTCATAGCCACTATGATGGTCTAAGATTGTCAACTGACCTATTGCTATACATATTTTGAATACTCAATTTCAGCACATGCAGCAGCAAATTTGCACCGCTGCTATGGCTGAAACAATACAGTAGCATTGCGTTAGCATAGCATTAGCATTCTTGCTCGCAGCGTGAGATAACTTTAGATGTTGTATGTTTACTATGGCATGTAGACAAACATCCTTAGTGTTTATGCAATAGACTATTGCTGTGCACTGCAACAAGTGCCAGTACAGTGCCATCTGAAGCTAATGTTGGCTAAAGTGTAGAAGTGGCAGCGATAAATTTAGTGTCAGTTTCTGTCATCTGGTGATGAGGATGATGCGATGGCACTGTTTACATTCCTTCTGAAGCTGCTATATATAACAGCTCTGTCATGATGACCTCTTACTCTATTTACATGTACGTCAGTTGTTATGTTTTCTAAATCCCCCCATCAGATCCATGATCCTATTAAGTCATGGGCCACTTCATAAATAAATTATTTTGAGTCCAACCAGGAGCCGCAGCAGCAGCAGCTTGTGGCTCTACTTTGGTTCAGCCTGTGACGTAATGATGCAGATCTCCAGTTCTATTGTTATTATTATTATTATTATTCAGGCTTAGTATGTAAGGCTTGCTATGTTGAAGCAATATTCAAAGAGCAAATGCTGCACAGACAGAATTACTAACAAACATGAAGGCTTATGTTTTTTCAAAATCAAATACTGTTGACTTTCAAAACAGGGAGGCTAGGATGGCTGGAGTGAGTACAGTTCATTTGATTGTGTATTTTTTTTTTATCATTTCAAAGACATGCAATATTTAAATTTGTACTTTAGTGACACAGTAATGTATAGTAGTGAATATAGGCTATAGTGTGTAGTGGTGTAATGTAATGTACTGTAGTGAAATAGTAGTGTACAGCAGCTTCTGTCAAAGAAAAAATGTAATTGAGAAATATAAATAGTGGAAATGTCAGTTTAGTGAACCCTCAAAGTCTGTATATGTGTTTATAAAACATTTATTGTATGTTATTGCATGTATTTCTGAAAGACAAAACAAGACAAACAAGTTGATAGTTAGCTAGTGAAGTTAGTTTCTTTCTCTCAGTATTGAACTATGAAAAAGTCATGTGTTGTAGTCCTTCTCAAATGCAAGCTATTGCTGTGTGTATCAACCCTAACCACTACAGTCATTTAATTTCATTCTACCTATCTAGAATGCCCAGCCATTGTACACAAACAAGAATTGTAATGGATCAAAATACATCAAAATGCAAAGTGATATGATTGAATTCTAAATTAAATCCTGTGGGATGTTATGACTGATAATTATATCATCTGTGTAAAGAAAATAACTCATTCATTTAAGAGGGAAAATGTTTTCAGTGATGGTAATTCTATCACAAAGTCAATATTTTTCATGTATGTTTAAGTATAGTCTCCGTATGACTACTCCTTCAGTGTGCAAATATTACCATGGTGTATGTTATTTGTGTGTTGCCATTTTCATCTAATTTTTCCTTGTCATCTGTACAAATGTTTGAACATGTATTTTTCATTTCTTTCATCATGCATCCATCCATCCATTCATTTGTCTATTCATCCATCCATCCATCCATAAATACATATACACATACATATACCATACATGTACACATTAAGATACTGCACTTGTGCTAGATTGCTATTAGACAATGTATAAAGTTTCCGTTGAAAATGCTACTCTCCTTATAAACACGGTATGCAAAAAGTGTTGTTTTCAGTCACTACCGATGTCTGATGTGGTTGAGATAAAGCCTGGCTGCCTCCATCAGAGTAAATGCTGCAGTTTTGTGTGGACTCACAGGAGTAGGGGATTTTAGAGGCTCCCTGTCAGCCAATTTTACAGCTGGAAGGGCAAAGGCCTTTTGAGCTCCACTGGAGAACTGAGAGACATTCACCGAATGAGAGGGCTGGGCCCCGAGTCCCACAGCTTCTCCCACCTTTTGTCCCGACTGAAAGGCCTCACTGCCTGAAACGCATCACTTGACGCCCAGTGTTTGCTGTTGGGAAACCTGATTAAAGGAGGCGAGACATACACATACACAGCCTAAGCCTATCAATGACTCTCACAACCCCCCAAGATACTGTATTTGCCCTTGCAGCTTGGGTGCTCAGAGTGAATGCTGCCGTCCATTGATCTTTGTCTGATAAAGCCCCTGGCATGGTGTGCATGGTGCCTTATGGGTTTCATTCCACTCAGGCGAGTCCATTTCAGTGAGCTGTGGTTGAGCTAATGTGGGACACGCTGCGCCAGTCACGGCCTTTGGGATTTGGCCTAAGTGCTGTGCGTTCTGATGCTTTGCTCTGAAATTCTCAAGCACAGGCAGAAGTGCAGGTCTTTTACACTTCTTCACCAATTCCTTCAAGCTCTTTGCAAATGTCTGGGCGAGTGAAAACAGGGCTTAAGGGAACAAAAGATTGATCAGAGGATACATTGTTTTCAGCAACTATTGAGAGCTTTTATACGTTTATTATTTGAATTAGAATATTTGCTTTAGAATAAATCTTTTAGCTGTTATTCAATAGCAAGTGGCACTGAAACATACCTGTCCATCTACAAAGTACTCATGTCTCTTTAAAAGAGTGCCTTCCGATTGCTGAGCAAACACTCCTGTCGAAGACATCTGACAGATGCTCTTTGAGTTCTATTGGCTTAGATCCTGCTGCCTGTCACCTTTCACATCTCAATGGGCCCAGAGGTGACCTCTCTGTTGCCTTGGAGCTCCATACGTTATTGGCCCTAACACAATCGAATGCACGTTCAGCATTTGGGGGTTGAAGCAGTGGCAGGCACTGAGGTGCCCTCATGCACAAAAAGGGCCAACCCCTGTGACCTCTAGCACCTGAACCATGACCCTCATTTACAAGCAGGTCACCTCTGCAACAACTGCATTTACACAGGGTCAGCTAAGATCTCTGTACTCCAAACAGCTCTAAAAAGCAGACAGATCTTAATCATATAGTGTTCCCTAAGAGCTGGGACATGACTGCACACCAGCAGCATATAGGAGCAGGGTCACAACCTGGCATGGCCTGTAAGGAAATACAGTGCTGCAAGTGGAGAGACATCACCAGCCCCCTCAAAGCAAAACACACACATGCACACACACGTACATAAACACAGACACACAAATGCATGCATGCACACACACATAGGCAGAAAACCGCCTAAGGTCAATAATCATCCAAGGTAATGGTGGAAGTATTGTTGCAAGCCTCAGAGCCTAAAAGCATCACTGTAAACAGAAGCCAAGGATTGATTCTCATGGTCTAAAAACCCTGACAAAATGGGGGAGATGCAGAGGGAGAGAAGAAAAAAATCTCACGTTGATCTTCCAGCAACAGAGTGAAGCCGGTTTTGCTGTTTCCTCATATCAATTCATTTGAGAACAGTTTCTCAGACAGATTAAGCTTAGTCCTTGACATAAACCAATACTCTCTACTGAGATCTTGTTTTTATCATAGTTTGGGTCTGTGAAATCGACTGTAACCGCATATTAAAATGCTTGACCTACAGTATAGCATATGAACATATTTTGTGAGGCAATATAATGTAAATATGTTTTGTCCTTGCTTTATAAATCAGTAACATGAGCCAGCCATATTTCAGGCATGAATACAAGCAAAACCCTTTTTCCTCTGGACACAGTGATGTCTGAAATGTGATGGCACAGAGACGTTCATTGTTGTTGATTGGCCTGTCTTGGCATACAGCTGTGCTGAAACAGTACCCTTATTGCTGAGACATCTCAATAAAAGTGAAAAAGGGGTCTTTCGCTCTGACCTTCTGGCAGTGCTAAATGGCACAAATAGGAATGACATAATGCACCGTTTTATGGTTAATCAAATTCCCACGGAGCAGAGAATCAGGAGAGCAGCCTTACAGTTGACAGATGTAGGAGGGTATTGTTCATCTGCCTCGCTTTTGATGATTATTGACATGATTCAAAATCTCATATTTTGGTTCCATTTTTAAAACTCTATAGTGTCTATCCTTCTTATCACATGAGACTGATGTATGTGGCTAATACCGTTATATCTCTTAAACTGAGAATTAAATTCTATGCATGGGCAACATCATTCTGGAAAAAAAAGAATTTCATTTGATTCATGTCATATTGTACTTAATACTCCACACACAGCAGGATTCACCTGTCATCTGCTACTCTCTCATAACACATTTATGGAGAGAGAGAGAGACAAAAGAGAGCGAAAGAAAGAGTGAGAGAGAAAGGAAATAAATTGAGAGAGAAAGAGAGAGAGAGAGAGAGAGGGAGAGAGAAAGGGAGAGAGAGAGAGGGAGGTCATAGCGACCGTGTGATGGTCGCTGACACAGGAGTTCAGCCTGCGGTCAAGGGAAGCAGTTGAAGATGAAGCAGACACACAGGCTAGGCTCTGTGTGCAGGTGCCCCCTCGCTGCCCCGCTCGCTTTCATCCCCCATCCACTCCCACACTGCCCCGCCAGCCCCGCCTGCTATCCACCAATCAGGGCACAGGGGGGCGGCGGCACAGTGGGGACACATCAAAGCGTTCTCTCGGTGAGAGGCTCAGGGCTGATGCTGGCACAACACAGAGGAGCACAGAAGAAAGCAGGGACGGCCAGTTAGAAAAAAGGAGTCCAAATGGAATGGAAAAAAGGAGTCCAACCAGAACAAAACATTTCATTCTCTTCACAAACCAGCATTATGCCAGCCGTGCATCCAAAAACCCAGACACATTTTTCTCACTGCCTTGAGCCAATGGCCCCCTTGAGTATGTGAACAAGGGGGATAATTTAATTAAGAAAATCCAATCTTCCAGTTTGAGGGAACAAAGTTAGATTTGAATGAGCGCAATATGTTCCCTCCTTTCTTTTTTCAAATTAAAATTTCATAGCTGAAATCAAAGCGATGCTGAGGTGGCCCCCATCTCTATTGAGTGTATGCTTTTAGAACAGAAGTGATGATGAGAAAAATTGCTACATTTTTGTGTGTCCTCAAATCTAATTAAAAATATTTATAACATTGTGCTTCCGCAAAAAAAAATAAAAAATAAAATAAATAAGCATTGGTCTTTTGGTGAATAAAAACAGAAAAAAAGTCTGTTAGTACTAGAAAGAAAGAATTCAAGGTCATAAAGCTCTATTTTGTTATATCTTGGAACAAAATAGACAAACGCTTAATATGTCTGATTAAAAGTAATAGACATGTCCGATCTCCAGTCTTTTCATTAAACTATAGAATTTTCAAGATGCTCAAACTCATGTCAAGACACAGCGTCTTCTCTCTGATGTATGACCCTTCATGTTCTCTCAAAACTTATAATGACTTTCTTTGTGAAAGCCCTCAGAGTGAGGAGCGCTTTCTAAATGAGAGGCACCCCTACAATAGCACTGAGAAGCCCGCACAGAAGTATGAGCCTCATAATACAAGTGTGTCAAGTCCCTAAGTGAGTATGATGCACAATCCAGCGAGCTTTTGCATATGTTAAGGAGGATAATGGGTTCCTATGGGAGAAGAGGCTAAGGCCCAAAAGTGAGCATGACTACGGAAGTACTGTGAAGGGGATCCGCACTACATGGAAAAGTGTATAAGGAGCCATCATGAACAAACACCACTTTGAATTATGAACTACATCAAGGAAATAGAGCAGCATTTGTATATATAATGATGGCCGTTTAAATATTCGGCTTCTCCTCCCCTAAGGCGCTGTCAGTAATTTGAGCAAAATGTCACACAAAACTACAAAGAAAGGAAAATAGGAGAGGAAAGCATGCAGTACCCTTGCTTAAAAGAAGATCTTTTGATTTGCTAAATGCTCTCTTTACTCATCTTTTTCCCAATGGTAGCCGAACATGAAGCGCAACATTAAGATCAATACTTAACAAAAACAACAGCAACAAAACAACACCCTTGTGACTCCGTCGGGTCGAGCTGGAAGGAAGCGCTGCTGTAGTTGCTATCCTAAATCACTCATGTTCGTAGGCCTATCAATAAGCCGAACAATGTGTCTCAAATTCCACATGTTTGAATTCAACCTCTCTCTGGTGAACTATGAGGCAACAAAACATTGCGTTGGGTCACAGCACACGTTACAGCACCGTGATGTCTGCAGGCAAAGACAATGCTTTCATCATCTTCTGCCCAAGGAAGCAACCATCACACTGTATTGACTGATAGCCACCCCTTGTTGATCATTACACATGTAGTAAGGACATACAGGTGTGGAAACGTGAAGTTTTATTGATGAAAATATCAAAGCTGCAGGCAGGTGCTGTTGACCCTTCCGTGATGTCGGTGTGTAACTCTTGCTGCTGGGCATTGTTTAAGTGATAATATAGACATGGCATCTCAACGTAATGAAAACGTATTGACGCCCTGCGCTGCTGCACTGATGACATTGACTGAATTCACTGAGCTATTATTTGTATTACTCAAGCCGTTTGACATGTGTCAATGTCCCAGTAAAAAGGGGCGGTTTTATCTGACTGGTGTCAATCACATCAAAGCACATTATACACAGTTTAAAGACGTCGGTGTTGTACACGTCTGAACAATGAAAAATGTGGCAGTTGTGACAAATCTGAGGATTTATCACTGAACAATAAAACAGAGCTGCTCAGCAGGAAATGGGACAATTTGAACACATGTTCCATGGTGTGTGCAATCTCATGTAAAGACCCAGCTGACATTCTGGCAGCGTCCTCCTTTCTGTTTTCACTTGCCGTTCTCTGCTCCTGTGCCAGCTTATCCTGTGTGTGGTCTTTGCTGTGACTTGGCACTGTACCTCCACGGCTCAGATTACCACATTCAGAGCTTCACTTCGTTCAACCAAGCTCCGCAGTAGCTTTTGGGTGAAGAGAGGGCAAACACAGCAACACGGGCGTCATGGAGAAGGTCGTATCTGAAAATGCGGACTTTAGTGAACTGAGAGGTGTCAGTGTGGCGCTGTGGCCACGTGGCTCGGCAGCGTGTATTTGGGATGACCTTCCCATTGTTCCTGAGCAGAGGCTGCGCTGCCCCCGGTCTGGGCTGGGTCCGTGCCCACGGCCAACCTCATCAGACACTCCGCTACTACCTATCCATCTTCCCTCATTGTGCACAGAGGTGACAGCTGGCATTCAGCTGTTTGTAAAAGGCCTTTAAAAAACACGCAGGGCCTCCATCCTCGGCTACATTAAAGTAATTAGCTGCCAAGCTAGTAGAAAGCACCCCCCACCAAGTGCCAGCAAGACTGCGGATTGAAGTCGGCATCCTGTTTGACACATCTGGGCAAGGGAGAGTAATGAAAACAGCTGCTTCTGCCCATATGGCATCCAAAGGCTGGCAGCGTGGCGGTGCGCCGTGCCAACCTTAGGCAAATTATCCATCATTAATCCCGGGATCTGACCAGCATACGAGTCGCTGCTAATCAAAACATCTGGGGATGGTGGCAGAAGAAGGGGGGAGGTCTCACTTGAAAGGGACGTATTTTGTGAGTGGAGTCGATGCAAGGCGACTGTTCAACAAAGAGTCCTGGGCAGATTAAAGGTGTGATATCTGTAGTGGACAAATATTGGACAAATAAAGGAGTAAGGGTTTGAATATTAATAAAAGGACAAAGAAAATAGGCAACATTATAGGTACAATGTTTAATCAATCTCTCTCTCTTTTTTCTCTCTTTCTTTTTCTCTCCTTCTGTATCTTTCTATCTATCTATCTATCTATCTATCTATCTATCTATCTATCTATCTATCTATCTATCTATCTATCTATCTATCTCTTTCTCTCTGCCACATCTCTCTATGAATACCAATGTATGGCCACACACAACATACAGAATTAACCAAGAACCCAACATTTGACTTTTAAATGTTGCTGTTTTATGAAATCCATGCACTATAAACATTCCCTTAGAAAATCAATTCCCAGCTATACTTTGATTAGCTGCAAATTGCCCTCACATTTGTTTCTGCATTTGTCTATTGTGTGTCCTTTCCGTTCATAGGCTGGCCTGTTCAAAACCGGGCTTCAAATTCCCTCAGAAAGTCAGTGACATTAAAATGTCCTTTGATGTGCCTTCCCCAAGCAGGGAGCACTAACAGTAATAGTGATTCTGTCACTTAATGCTTTTCCGGGGATCAATAGCTCTTAAATGCTAAAGTGGGACAATTAAAAATAAATAGGAGGTTGCTCTAGTCTAAATCAGATTATACATTGCTGCCCCTAGCAGGTCCTCAAAAGCACAGTATGCCTCCTCAGCGAGTCATCTGCACAGCACCCTGGTTTGTGACTGATGCATATGTAAGTGAGGATGAATGTGAAACACACAGCTCTCTTTTTTCTTCTCCTGCCACAGCCTCGTTCAGTCAGTCAATACAATATTTCAGGAAAACCACTAATCTACAGCATGAATGTGCAAAAAAATCTATATCTGAATACTATGTATATATAAGTACCTAATATGCATTGAAATATCTAATAAAGATTAAAAAAAAACACATTAAGAATAAAAGAAAATCCCCAAATGGCAAAATAATGACGTGACTGAGATTTATATTGGCTTTTGAGGATCCATCAGTCTGAGCCATGGCAGTGAGGTCGCAGGTTGGCTCCAACTCCCCTGTGGCTGCTGCTGTAATGTCAACTCTGGCAATAATACAGCTGTAACTGGAGGCAGAGTGTGATGGGAGCTCGCTCCTGACAGACATGACCAAACCCAACACAATTAGCCAGCGACAGCAGGTGCTGCCTAACTCTGTTGCGTTAACACATCTCAGGTTTCCTTGTAATGGCCACAAAGTGATCCTAACTTTCAATTAACACATCCCCTGCCTCCACCGCCCCAGCCAGCCACTCATTTCCACATCCCAACCATTAGCTGCGTGGGAAGCTCTGCTTTGGCACAGGTTTTCTCTGTGCATGCTGACTGTGAGAGGCAACAGTTTTCACAAACAAAGACAGAGTTTCTCTCTCTCTCCCTCTTTCTTCCTCTCTCTCTCTCTTTCTCTCTGTCTCTCTCTCTTACACAACACACACACACACACACACACATACACACACAAGACACCATTTTTCAAAGTTTCACACAAACACCATTCTTCAGAGTTTTACACCACAGATTTGTGGCGAAAGCCACCGGGGCTGAGTATCAGTCTCTGTCCAGCACAAAGGGGAAGTACTGATGTTACCACTCCAGACTAAATCAGGATAAATGGCTGGACCCTCCAGGAGAAGACAAGGAAGAGGCAGCACTGCTGAGTGCACAAACACACATAGACACCTTCTCACACACAGGAAGAGGTTCATCTTCATTCAATACTGCACCATCCATCACTTCATGTGACTCCACAACAAAGGCCCTGAGAGCTACCCAGCTGTCTGGGAAGCATCTCTGTGATACAGTGCCAGGGGAATTACATGGCACATATGATTGCTCAGGTAAGGAGCGGTGCTGTCGAACAACAGTCTTGTCTTTAACCTGCTCTCCACTCTCCATCAGAGCAGAATGAAGAACTGTTCGGCTCTGTCATTTGAGTCTATTGACCTTTAGTGATTCACTGGCAGTCTGTACCTGAAACAACAGACAAGAGGTGAAGAGTTTGGGCCTAACCTACACACCAGCACACACAACCGGCCTGATGAGGGACGCAGCTCTATAAAGTGTCATTTACCTTGTCAGCCACCAGACGCACCATCCATATGGATGGACACACACCCTCTCTAGGTCACACATGCTCTGCATGCAGACAGAACGGCAAATGACCAGTCGGGACTCAAGTTCACTTTCCATGATGGATATCTTTTGTCTATCATCTTCTATAGTGACATCTTTATACAGTATGTTGCCCATGTTGCAATTAAACAGACCTATAAGAAATTATGTATATACTAGTTCAAACTGATTCTTCTTGATGATGACTCTGTTGGTGCTAAATCATGCACAGAGACCTACAAAGATACAGTCATGGCCCATCATGTTCATATTAGAGTAAGCATTTCAGAGTAGAAGCTTAGCTTAACTAATTTCAATTGATTTGCGTTTAACGTATACCATAGTGCAGTGATTCTCAACGTGGGGTCCGGGGACCACCAAGGGTCCTTGTGGGGATTCCAGGGGGTCCCCAGCAAATTGATGAATTATTGAACTTCACCATTATTTCATTTACAAGAAGTTAAAACAATTAGAGAATGTAGAAGACTGACTGTTTTGATCATAATTTCACTGTTATCTCTCTACCTACAACACACATAGTCATGGAATTCTGGACAAAATCATATCTAACAATAGAAATGTTCTCAGATTTTAATCAAAATCTCAACATCAAATGGGGGTCCATGGCCCAAATGTGTACTAAATTAGGGTTCTTGATATGAAAAAGGTTGAGAATCACTGCCACAGTGGATGTATTGTGCGTAACGCTGTGAGCCCAGCCTGGTCTCAGAGGTACTGTACCCTGTAGCACATGTTATCCCGACTCTATCACTATTCTGACCTTGTTTGAGGGGCAATGATAGTCGTCGGGAGCTCCCTTAACTTCCCAGGGACTGAGTAAAAATGACAGGTCCCTGCAGAGTCTGGATAAACATGCGCTTTAATGAAAGTTGTGTGTAATTTGCTCTTTGCCATCTTAACTGTAGTTATTACTATTTTAAATGGATACATCTGTCTGTGTGAAGTCTTTCATTACCTCCACTCATTACCAGCACATCACAGAGCTCCCCGAGGACACGCCTTTTACGTGCTCATCTGCTGAAATCCACTTTAATGTTCTGAATTTGACGCTTGTCTCAAAACAAATTTGTCTGAAGCAATTAAAAGGTATCACCACACAAACATCCCCTCATAAATGGTATGTTTTACATCAGCCTTTCTCTCTTAGTGTCTGGAATACCTGTGCAGCGCTACATGTGCGACCTCACTTTCAACTGAGTGTCTGGCATGAACAGATTGAAATTGAAGGCTTACTTTTAATTTCATACGGTAAATGCATGATGCTCAAAACCATGTTTTGATTGGTATGCATCTATTATTTGTGCATTGCCTCAACGCTTTCACTAGTTATATTGTCACTATGGGTTTCAACCACACTGTGGCATAAAGCTAGAGCAACTCTGAGCATAAATGGATTACAAAATGATTCCAATTTAACCCAAAATTGTGTGATCACATGAGATAACAAAATCTCAGCAATTTTATTCGCTTTCAACTCAGCTTCTCATTAACGTTTAAATAGAAACCATTTATATGGAAGCTCTCACTGTACACCAGTCAATCTCAACATCAAACCTGGGAGCCACTTGCCCACCGTGAAAGACATCGTTGGAAACATTTACGTATGCTTTTTTAGGAGATAGGCCAGCATTAACTGATTCTATAGCAGCAGATAAGAGATTTTAATTTGTTTGATCCATGGATTCATATCTCGTCAATCATACAATCTGTAAGGAGAGTATGATGGTATGCAAATTATTAGGCGCTTGGGAGCACCTCTAGCCAGGCTCTGAGTGTTTGTTCGTTCATTGTTCATTGGTTTGTTAATTTGTTTGTTTGTTCGTGTGTAACGCTTCTTGCAATGCACGGTGCTTACAGTATGCACTCTTTAGGCCATGCAGAGCGCTAAGAGCCTTGCATAAGGGACCAGAGAGTAGTCACACAGGCATGAGCCAACTCTAGCCAGGAAGTAGCTCAGTGACTTTCTAACTTCTTTTAGTTACAACAACACTGTGCTCCCACAGCACTTTGGTGTTAACAAGTGGAGTTTTTTCACTCACTCCAATCATGCATTACGTCCCACCCCACCCCTACACCCCTCCACCCCTCCACCCCAACACCGAGAAAGTGCTAGTGCACTTGTTCACTCCATGACTGATGCAGGGTAGTGGGAAATTTACCTTGGTCAGATAATTCATTTTCCAGACTTCTATGATAGCCAATTTGCTATCATCTCCCATCATCAAAATACATAATGCAGGTTAAAAAATTTGATTTCAGTACAAAATGACTGTAAAACATGAACTGTTTGTCATGTAGCTCTCCTCTTTTTTAAACTATATTAAAAACTATGTATGAGCTATAACCCCTGACTCAAGTTCGGAGCATATGGTTGGTCACTTTTGCATTCCTGATGTGGAAAGCCATATAGTTAAACTGACGACGTGCTGTAATATTATAGGTAAAGATCAGAAGACCTGGAATATCAAACCCGTGAGAACACATTCTATGATTGCGGATGGGCCAGATTTGATTCACAGGCGTAGAGTGTACAGTGAGTAAAGGTAGATCTTAAAAGTTGCTTTTTTTGGAGATATCCATACCTTTTGTGGTCACAGCCAAAGGTCTTCTACCCTGAACGCTACACCCAACCATGACATCAGATGTCTAAATGCTTGCCTTGGACGCACTGTCATGCTCAATAAAAGCCAGGCCAACATAATACCAGTTGAAACTAAAAGTAGCGAGAAAGGTCTTGACTTGTGCAAGTGGCCAGAAATACGAGCTTCTTAGGAATGTAAGCATTTTAGAAGTCGTGAAAAAAAATGCAGATGTTGCTGATGAAATCAGTTGGTTCCAGACCTCATCCAAGGGTCAGAGTTGACCAAAATGACAATCACAAGGAATAGGCCTGTGATTCAACATATGCCTGCACTTAACATAATTACATTTTAAAGGTGGCTTTTTAGTTCATATTTATGTTTGAGAGCGTCACATGAGTACAGTCCAAAGCACCAAATGGCTGTGTTTAAACCAGGAGAAGCATGTTGGAAATGATGTGGGTCACAGGGTGGAGGTTCAGTTGCAAGCAATTCAGTCGTTGTCTTCCCCCCCACCTTCCCCTTGATTTTTTGATGTATTACTGGCTTCCTTTTGAAAATATTTCCCCTGTTTGTTTAATATTGTTTGTACAGCTGTATTGCTCAGCTGCACATACCTGCTGGCAGACTGGTTTCCCTTCCCCTCTAATCCAGAGCCTCATGGAAGTCATTGGCTGTGACACAGCTTTGATCCAAAAACTAGGACTGATCTGTACACCCTACAGAGGAGGGTGGGGGTGGGGTTGGTGGGGTTTTCTAGGTGAACATGAGCGTGTGCTGAGCATAATACAGTAGCCACTCAGCAGTCAACATGATGGTCATAGTTTGGTATGTATAGAGAACATGGAGATTTCTTGGTCTTGAGGTTTTGGGACATAATGATTGCAATAAAACCACAGCATCCTTTACACTTGCATTCTGCATTCTCCCCTAAAGTTTGCTATTAGCTTACTTCCCTATCATTGTTTCGTCTCTTTGGAGTAAATTTTCATTAGGCTATACAGATCTATTCAGAACGGGTGTGAGAGGGGGGGCGCTATGACATATCCGCCAATAATCTCATGCTGTCAGGCGATTGTACCTCATTGGAAAAAGCCTGATGAAATAAATGCTGGCTGCTGACTCCTCCAATTTCACGGCACTCCTCAGTGTCACCCCAAGTGCCTTTCCCCAGATTGAGATATTTGCAAACTGTCATCTCCGATAAATAGCTGTCTGGACTGATGCTGCTTGTGCCCCTCTAAGTCTGATTGTGAGGGGCTTTTTTTTTTTAGCAACATTTCCCCATCTTCGCTGTTTAGTCTATTAAAAGTCAGTATTGTGGCAAAAAAAATAGTGACAATGGCTGATGAGTGACGGAGCAAATCCCCTTTAAACAACACGCAAGTACTCACATAGCAATACGCATATACCCTTCCTCACTTCATACCCAGCGCTGTCACTCACTTCCCATGACTCCTTATCTGACATGCTGCAATCTTTGAACTCCATTAGTGGAGGCAAATCCCTTTCCCTGTCTTTGGGATAAAATGGGCTTTGGCATAGTTCCGTGCTGAGATTAAAAGGTGTCATGTCTTGTGTGGCCACAGAGGTAGGACAAGTCTGCATGGCTCCTTAGAATGATATCTGGCAGCTCATTATTGCATGTACATTTTCATTAGTATCAGATATATAAAGAGATAAGGATTATACCTCTTTTCTATTTTTCGTAAATTTAAACGTAAATTTAATATATATCTAATATCAAAATTAAATGTTAAAATAATTAAATCTGTTAACTACTACCTTATGTGACTAATTTGCAGATCATTAGTATGTGCTTCCTCATTTCTATGAAAAAAAAAGAGCCTATCCTAGTAGTATTTTGATAAGGGCAATGCTTGGACCTTACTGTTCTATTAAAGTAGATCACACACGTTTAACAGCATGATTTAAAATTATATGAATGAATTCCATATTACGGAGCAGTGTTTATCCTCTGATAGTCACACCTCAATTTATTGGCAACTGCTGTGGAAACATTATGGCCCATATGGAACAAATGAGAAGAAGTGGCAAGGTAAATGTACAGCCAATAATGAAAGGGTTCAATTTGCCAAAGAAATCTATACAAACAGTGTGAGGCTAATTGAACATTACAAAAGGCTGGAGGAAGAGTGTGAACCCTAAAACACATTTATGTGGGCATACACTTTTCTGAGGGCCTCATTAGCGATGGCACCATTAAAGTTGAGCAGAAATACAATACTGTATCAAATGTGGCAGAGGAAGTTAAAAATGAGGTTAATGAGAAGTTTAACAAAGCACCATAGAGCCATGAAAAATAAACCGTAAAAAGCTGCTTTTGCAACCATTAAAATGACTGTTCTTTCCTGCTTTTCCAGCCAATGTCTCACTGTTACAACAGGAAATGCAGGCAGGCTGTTAGGCAGCAACACAGGCCTTTATGAGCTTAGTTATTACCACTGCTGGCCCACTTTTAATAGCCATATGATCCACCCAGCACACAATGGGCCGTGCCTGATAATATCATAACCAAGTATTTACCATGGAGCCGTTTAAGATTTCCCAGATAAAGCTGAAACACTAGAGCTGCAAATTTGTTAATATCATTAAAAGATGTTACCAGTAACTGAAGCTGAGAGAATATGATCCCTCAAGGCCTCAGTCTGTGGAAATAATTTATAATGTAACAGCTATAAAACATGTACAAGTTATCAGGTTCAAGACCTGTCCCAGTATCTGAAGGCTCTAGTTACACATGGCGCTGCCTTTAATACAAGTGGTAAAACAATTAAGGGAAATGGATTTTCCACTGTCTGCGTGTCAGAAATCAACCTCCCAAGTCTGTCATAAAGGCTCCAATCAGAGTGAGTAAGTTTAGAGGGAGTCAGAGAACTTATTTCAGTTGTGTAGTGAAAAGTTTTCTACACCATGTGGATCGTACATTTCATATGACTGTCAAGTTGCCAATTTGAGAGTCATGTTTTCTCATAGATTACATATATGATCAAAATACGTAGTTCAATGTGTGACTGAAGTGTCAGCCATGCAAAGTGAAAACGGATTGCATGACATTCCCTCCGAGCAATGATTTCCTGGTCATTTCAGTGACGACCTGTGCATAGCATCATCTCATTATAACATAGGTTTTAACCTAACCTAAGACAACAGGAAGCTTGTTACAACACTAATGGCTCAAACCATGACATTAATTAATTGCTTATCTAGCACCAAATGGTTAATACCTATCTGCTGCATGTATGTGTTTACGTTCAGGGGGACAGTTGGGTGTAACTTATCAGCTGTAGTAAATGGAGCATAATGGCCTGGCAGAAGAAAGAAGAAATGGCCGGTCATTGAAGCTGCCACAGTGTTTAGTATCTCCTTTATTATATTCACAGTGGTAATGTGATATGTCACAGTGTTGCTAATACACTTCTGTACGCTGTCATCTGGCTGTAATGCTTATCAGGCCTGTGTTGATGATTTGCCCTCTTGTCAGGGCCAATTATGCTTGGATGTGTCATGGTGGCAGGCTGTGTGACTGCTATTACTGGTGCAGAGGGATGACGTGAGGCAGCCGCACGCTGCCTGGCCTCTCCGCCCAACCCCAGGTTAGCAGGTGCTAGACTCAATCTCCCCTAGTCCGGGTCAGTGTAGGGCGAGAACCCATTTTGAGGTTAAAGTTAGCATGGATTATTGAAAGAGTTTAAAATTTACCCATGACAGTTCTAAACATAAATGTTTGGTGCAAAGGTTCTTTGATAATGTGACCAGGCCAGATAATCAAAAGAAACAGCGGGACTCCACTCCAGTAAAATTACATTGTTAGGGAAAATGAAAAGTAAGCAGCATTATCCGGTATTTATCTAAAGCTTGCTGTATGAATTATCCACTGTTAAGGCATTCCGTCAAGCTTTAAATGCAACCTCGTACATTCTCATTGGAAAAGCTTATCTCATTGCTGACCTTGAAAAAGCTCAGCAGAGATGTAACCAGTTTTGACATGTGAATGAACTGTTCTCTTCTGGTTCCTGTTTGATTGAAGTTACACCAGTATGCAACATTTGCCCAAGGCTTTGATTAGTCTACTCACTTCAACATATCTAAAACATCCAATGTAATACATGCATCTCAACAAAGTATAGCGGTATATGAAAATTCTATTGGGGAATTATATTGCAAACTATAATAATTCCTGCCATCAGGGTGAGGGTGGGACATGAGCTGTCAAATCCATGTTGGAAGGTGTTGAATTTCCTTTAGACCACAATAGCCAATTCCTGGACTAGCACTTTGTAGTGTTTCCCTTTAAGCTTTGTTTGGTTCAGAAACAAGACAGTTTCCCAAAATAAAACTCCTCTCGGCGACCTTCCCTTTCCACTGAGTAGTGCAAATCCCCATTCTCTCTGCCAACAAGGACTCATTACTCCCTGTTTTAAAGAGAGCTTTCTGGTCCAGGAGGCTTCATTACAGCTGAAAAAGACACCCATGGGACATGCTAGGAAAACACTGAAGACCCCCCCTTGAGTAATAAGCCCGCAAACTTCTACACAAGACTCAGTGAAGAACTTACAAACTGTAAAGCGAGCAGCCCCCCACTGTTCCATAGGAAAGGTGTCTTTGAGGTGTGCAGATTGTATGGCTCAGTAGTCAGGAGAAGTTCCAAATGCTCGCAAACTGATTAGCGCTGCACAATGGTTCAAGACAGCAAAGCACATACTTTGACACCACTGACGCTTTCACTGTCAAACACTGCAAAGAAGAAGGTGCTTTGAAGCTTTCTGTTTTTGCCAAATGTCACCAATAATATGCTGTTTCTGTCTTATCCACCAGTCAGTGTGAATTAAGCATCAACTCAATTAATTAGCTCAATCAGTTAAATAGTGATTTAGTAGTGATAGCAAAGACTGATTTGATGAAAAAAAATAATAATAACGATACATGAATAATCACTGGCTATGCATCTGATTGTATAACAATTGCCATGACAAGAACATTTTAGAAGAAGTTATTTTTAGTTGATGTCTATTGAGTGACCTTGTGGGCAGGACTGAAAACACAGCTGCTCTTTTTCTTTGGACAAAAATGTTATCTGAACTAATAAACTTTGGACAGCAGTTTACTTTAAGAGAAACATTAAGGGACCAAAAAACTCACAATTGAATTTTCCCACAAAGTCTTGCAGACGTTTTTGTTTTAATATCGCTGCAAGCTGTGATTCCCACGTGAAAGGCATCAGCGAGCTGCCTCCTCCTGTCACTCACTTCTGAGGACAGAGAGCCTGGTATGTCAATGTCGTGACCCCACGCTCCAGGCGAGTGTATCCACCCACAACCAACGCCATAGTGTCAGTTACACAGGCTGGACCTGATCACCATGCTCAGTCCAACAGTATCGCTTTGGACCGCTAAACAAAATAAACAGATATAAAATGTACATGCAATACGAGGAAATTGGCAATTGCGTCCATGTTTCTTGTTAATTGTATAAACTCATAATTTTTCCAAATAGACAAAAGCGGCGACCTAATTTTAGGTTATGGCCTAGGTTAAGGGCAATGACCCAGATTCTGCCCTCTTCTGTAGACGACACACACACCCATGCACACACACACACACACACACACACACACACACACATACACTCACCCTGCCAGTGGTACGTTATATATGAGTCTCAACTGGAAAATTTAAATCTCTGAATAGTAAAAAATCAAGGAACTATCAAGCTGTCTAGAACCTGCAGTCTGTGAGTTTGCCTCTCAAGATCTGATCAGTTCTGAATGACTTCGGTGTCTGCAGAGGTCAGCATTCCCAACAGTTAACACAGAGGCAGATGGCATCTCCATAAGATTTAGTAACACATGTCAACCGAGGCTCCCTTAAGGGAGCTGCTCGGCCCATTTATAGCATCAACTTCAATCTCATCTCTAACAACAGTGAGGTGAATACCGCTCGCGCTTCTCATGCAAATGCAATGTATCTTTTTTTTCCCACTCTAATGCAACTGTTATTTCTACAATATTCATATCAGTCAGTTGAATCTTTCTTACAAACGTGCTATATGGAACGTGTATGTCACCATAGCACCGTATTCCATATCCCAAGGACAGATAAAGATTGTTTTATATTCCCAGTTTTACACTGTTTTTACACTTTTTCTTTTATAATATAGGACAAGTTTCTACAGAAAGGTATAGATGGATGAAGGATCACAGCATCGACTTAGGAAGCTCTGTGGGAATAAAATATAGTAGCCTCTGTGTACAGTGAGCATGTGCAGTGTTTAGTGTGACAGCCTTAACATATGGTCCGCTACGTGTTGGGCTATACTGACTTATAGTGCGCTGCATTGTAATGATCATCCTAGAGATTGTTGAAACTATGCAGAGCAGTTTACTTTAAACTGCTTGTTTGCTATCTGCATTATGGTCTATATTTAAGATAAAGTACCATGTTTTCCAATAACAGCTAAATTGCTGTAAATCCTACTTCAAAAACAATGATTTATTGTTGATTGAGATGTTTAAATTATTCAGAGAATATCCATGTATTACTTCCCACAAAGATATAGAGACAACTAAAGTAAATCAACATTTAGCTCTCATCTACCTTAATTGATCCCTGACTACAAATTTGCTTTGTTTATGGCCTTGCTGTGAATTAGCTTTGTTTATGACATTGAGGTGCATTGATCGGAAACAAGTGACTCTGCACATGAGCCAAATCCAGACACTTCAACAGGTACTGTTGAGCCATAGGGGACTGCTTATTGACGGGGCTGTAAATGTTCAAGTCGTTTTAATTGATCAGCCCTGGAGCTCGCAGGCTGTGAGTCAGAGGGTGCAAGGGGGCTGTAGGGCAAGGGAACTTAAGAGCCATTAGGCACAAGTGAGTGCACAATCGTTGATGTGAACAGATTATTGTGGCTGGTCAAGCCTTAAAGAACACTGATCGCTGTGATTATCTTTTCACCGGGAGCACTCAAAGTGCACTGACACTGGCAAAACGTTTAAGAGATGTCCAGGATGAAATGTAACTGGAGAGGGTTCCTCTTACCACTGTGGATCAATGCCACTGCCTACCAGGGTAAGTGGCTTGCTGTTGACAGCAGGTCATCTTAATTTTCCTAACACTTATTAACCCATGGACTGTGACACCTAGGCCAACAGCGTTACAATGTATGTTCCTAACCAGACTAAAAATAATTCTCTAATGCTATTTCTGGCACCCAGGCAAGCTCTTAGGCACAATATCCCACATAAACAGGGGACCCAGTGGCTAGAGAGTCTGTCCTGTAATACAACATTCACTGGTTCGATCCCTGTAGCGTATAACATGTCCATCACCAGCCTTCTGTCCTAGAAAAGTATCCTAAACCACTACCTACTCACTCATTATAAGTCACTCTGGATGGGTGTGTCAGCTAAAGAAAACCTAAGTGCAATTTAACTGAGGACTTGTACAGTTGGTCTTACTCGAAACCAGGTAAAAGTGGAAGGTTTACAGTACATGATATCAACAGTCAAAAAGCATACTGTATTGCAAGGTGAATCTGAAATACTATATGTTGCTGTAACACATTCCTTCTACTGCACCTATCACTGTCAGTCCAAATGCATGGATGGAAGGCACTGTGAGTTATTTCTGTAATAAAGAAAAGCGTTATGTTTGCTATGCTGTCACATTTTTTGTTTATCGATACCCACAGCAAATTCTGTTTGAGTGACAGAACATTGCAAAATGCCAAAGTTGGAGAGAGCTTTCAAGTGCAGGGAAATTGAGTATGCAAGACTGACACTGACTGATTTAGCAAATGTCAAGCAGTTATCTTGAGCAACAAGAGCCACAATCATAATCGGAGAGGCTCACTTTCAAGTAGCTGTTGAAAGAGGAGATATTTTGAAAAAAAAAGATGTTTCATCTACTTTCCTGTTCTGCTCGAGTCCATAATTCTGAAGATTTCTGCACTTCTGTTTTCATAATGATAGATATAACCTTGATATTCCAGATTCCTTGAATCACATCATTGGGAAAAATATCTGCACAAACTTTGGATGCCACCTAGAAAAAAGTGCACAACAACATTCTCAGTGTATTTGAGCTGTCACTGAGTTGTCAGAGTACAGTGATGCTGACAATTGATTCATGTGCAAATGTCTCCGCTCCCCGGATGGCAGTCAGAGTATATAAAACTCACTTTTCCCTCTGTGAGAGTGACAGGATGCAGTGAGTCAAGACAACAAAGCTGTCACAAACAGCTGTCTGCACTGACAATTATCAGATTTATTTATTGACAATGATCGGGCAGAACCACTTCATGAAAAGCATCGTGTGAAGACAGGGACATCCTCTCCAGTTAGACAGGATGGACAACTATGATAATACACCGCACAGTTGCACTGAGTGGATGTTGTCAATCACCTCCTCTTTGAAAGGCTATACACTGATGGCAGAAAAAATCTTTTGAGGCACTTGTTCATTACCTTTCACCATCCTCTAAAAGAAAAGAGCTCCCAGTCAAGTCAAATGACGACGTGAAGCACCAGAAATTGAACTGGGTCACTGAAAAATAATATTCATCTGGACGAATTCAGTGAAAAACAGCCACAATAAAATAACTACTGTGTTAAGCACATAATGACCAAAAGGCTAACACGGGTACGGACCCAGAGCGACCTCAGTGCCATGCTCGCTCTCTGAGGACAGCTATAGGTGCATCTCAAGAAACACAGAGTGTAGGCCACCACCCTCGAGTGGCTTATGTACTTCTGGCCACAAATGCAGTGCCCTGCGGTTAATTTAATGATCTCTCTATCCAAAACCCCCTCTGAAAGGTGAGAGTAATAACACTTGTAACCCTACTTGTTTGGCGGAGAGCGGGAGCTGCATGTGACTTGGCTGTGGGGGACATGTGTTAATCCTAGTGGCCCGATAGCACTCGCCTCTATCCGGAGGCAATGGCCCTTCATGTCTCATCATTTCTTTGCTGTGCCCCACTGCTACCCATTACATAAAGAGGCTACACTGTTTGTTCACCGCTATAAGTGCCAGACCTATCCGAAGAAGTTCATTTGTATTAGTGGATACACACAGCATGCTCTGACACTCAGTCCTTATGGGATGGATGTATACTGAGGGCCACCAGCTGATTTGGGTAACAAGGTTTTCCAAAGAGCAAATATTTGGCTTGAAGTGGCTTGCAAAGGGTGCAGAATAAGAAGTATGTAATCTGGTATTGGATTTTGGCTTTGCGTCACTGATTCTCCTACTGTAGTGGCAGATCCTACTTGTCCAGATAATATCAAATCATTCATTGCAATATATTCAGTGATAACCAGAATATTTGAAGGTGAAGGTAGAGTATGTAACTGTCCAAATATCTGTATACCCTTCCCACAGTACATGGAGGTCTGTATTGTTTACTTCTTATTTTTTAAGCAATTTAAGCAGTGAATAATATGAAGAGTGCATGCAGTATGTTCAATGATGATCAAGGCACACCCATTCTCTTGACAATTTACTCTCATTTGCCATCCGTTCATTGGCAATGCAGTGCAAATAATTTCTAAAATTACAGGTCAAATGTCTATGTCCCACAGTTAGTAATAGTCAAACAATGGGGACCAAAGAGAGAAAAGATATGGGATTTAATTTCCTTATTCAAATCAGAAAGCTGCAGCAGTTGACATAGCGAGTGAGTTCTTTCCCTGAACGTAAAACCCTCTACCATCATGAGGAGTTATAATTTTAGGAACAGTAAGAACACCAATGTAGTCTCAATACAAAAATAACTTTTGTTAAAAGTATTCTTTTTCAAAAACAGAGGGAATTATAGCATAAGTAAAAAGTGGTACACCATGTATTACCCTACTCTTTTTTTTTACATGAAGAAGATTGAATTCTTGGAGCAACTGTCAGGAATGAAGAGTGTTAATGAAGCACGTCCGTCACTGATATATGATGTCAGCCCCCTGGATGTCATTCAGCCCTCCAGCCCATCACACAGAGTTATGCCTACCATGCTTTCAGTTGTGCCTTGAGGGTGCTATTTTCACTGGAGTGGCAGATGACTTGCTGTAGAGTTTAGCCAGCTAGACTGACATTGTTTGCCTGCAAACTTTTGAATGCTATGCTGCATCTGCCGCTCAGCCAAAGTGCAAGAGTCTGCTCTAAATGGCCTGAGAGGCGGATGCTCTGAATCTTGTGTATGAGCAGGAATTCTGTCTGCGGTCTATATATGGCCCAGGTTAGTGTCAGAATATGCGTGGGTGCTTGGAATGTTAATTTACAGTGTCAAAAATGTGACTGACATTTTTTATTACATATTCCTGGAAAACAAGCAGCTGTTCATACTATTTATCTCCAAGCTACTGTTCTGAATTGTTCTGTTGCCATATTCATGTTCTCAGAGAAAAGGAGCCTTTCTTCAACTTTATAATTTATTTTCATTCTATAGCTGCCTATCTTCTGAGAACTTGATTATCACTGCCATGACAACCTACATATGTTGAAGTTGTTTATCAGTTTTCAATTTAGTGCTTTAGTACTGAAAACAAGAAAAAGACATTACACTGTATCAAAGCTACAGTAGCATAGGCTACGTACAACACAGCATAGCACATAATGAATTTAAAGGGGCATTAACAAATCTATGACTTTTATCGACCTCTATCGTCGACCAGAGAATTGTACCGCCTGGTCTCGAGAAATTTCCTGAAAAGAGCCCGATGTCTTAAAATGCAAATGTATCTCACTGCCCTGTAATACCTATGTTGGCCACAAAACCATTTAGCACTACTGGGGGCTAAGTTGCCAAGAGTGAGAGCTGTCTGTGTTTTGGCATCAAGTCAAGCTTGTTCCAGGTGGGCATTGAACTCCGACAAGAATGCGCCTTGTCCCTTCTCCTGTTTGTGATATCCATGATCAGTGTCTTATTTGGTGGCGTTAGGGTGACATCTCTGTTTGCAGATGATGTTGTCCTTTTTTGGATCATTAGATGGTGATCTCTGATGGGCACTGGAATGGTTTGAGTGTGATGCAGTCAGCATGAGGGTCAGCAACTTCAAGACTGGGGCTATAATTCTCCCCCCAAAAAAGGTGTCCTGTCTCATTTAGGTGACTGGGTGAGCCACTGCCCCAAGTGGAGGAGTTCAGGTATCTTGGGGTCTTATTCATGAGTGAGGATAAAAGGGATCAGAGGATTGACCGCCATTTAGGAGCAACAGCTGTAGTAGTGCTGGCATTGTAACGGGCCGCGGTGGTGAGGAGAAAGCTGAGCCAGCAAGCTCTCGATTTACCGGTCGATCTTCATCCGACCCTCACCTATGGTCATGAGCTTCGGGTTGTGACTGAAAGCATGAAATTGCAGACACAAGCGGCAGAAATGAGGTTTCTCTGCAGGGTGGCTGGCATTACTCTCCGTGACAGGGTGAAGAGCTCGGCAATCCGGGAGGACCTTGGAGTTGTGCCACTGCTCCTTCACATTAAGAGGCAGTTGAGGTTCGGGCACCTGGTAAGGATGCCCGCCTGTGTGTCTCCAACTGTAGGTGTACTGGGCATGACCAACAGGGAGGAGACCCTGAGACAGACCCAGGACATGGAGGGACTGCATTTCCCAGAATATCCCAGCCTGGGGATCCCCCAGGAGGAGCTGGAGGAAGTTGCTGGGGAAAAGGACATCTGGGCTGCTCCGCTTAACCCTGTTGCCACTGTGACCATGACCTGGAAAGCAGCTTGAAAATGGATGGATAGATGGCTAAGTTTTGCTGATATTTGTATGGCAACTACCACACAGGTTTACACCTCCAATACTTGGGTGGTAAGCATACACTAAATTATATTACATGCTTACGGTCCACCTTTTCCCTCCAGGCTCTAGTTATACCTTATTATGAATGTCAGACTGCATGGTATGCTATAGACTACTTAAGAAAGTTTGTAGTGGCAGAGAAAGGACCCAATACATTTAATACATTGCACTTCAGTGACTTTCTTCTACAGCTATATAGATTGGTAAACAAATCATTCTCAAATTATGCCGGGATGGCTCATTTTCTTATTGAGTCCCAGGTGCCGCTATTTTAATCATTACCTAATTGTCTGGCTGCTCTATCGACAGCATAGAGGCCTCCCACTCTGATTCTGCTGACACTGCCAGGGCCTCCAAGATCTGGGTTAACCTTTCGATGTCCATTGACGCTCCACGGGCTGATGATGATTGATCGAGGTGGCCCTTGCTGTTAGATAATACCTAATCAGCGTTCAGAGTAATTTGTGTAAATGAGACCTCATTATTGATGGTAGGCAACTTTAGGAGCTTTCATGCACACTGAATCTGAACAGGGATTGGATCAGCAATAAAACTTTGCTGTGTGCCTCATGCTTCTCCTGCTAGAGATTGGGGGCAGGCTGGCTGGTTGAGCAGTTAAATGAGGAATAGGTGGGAGAAGATGAGTTGAGAGAGTGCACAATCTAGACAATGAGAACAAAACAACAACATATACGTATACAGACACTATGAGACTATGATTGTTTCATGGGTTGACCATTCTTACCATTAAACTTTTGACAATAAGATTACCATGCAAAACAATGTCACTAATATCCTTAGCCATCAGGCAAATAATTCACCTCATGAAAGTTCTTAATCACTACAGGGATTTTTTTTTTCATTTACATATTTCTCATAATGTGACTGATTTATTCTATTATGAGAGTCTCTTATCTTAATAGAGCTATCTGTGATGAACCAGGGGAAAATATAGTGTCCCTTTTTCTAAGACGACTTACTTTCAGAAACCATTCTGTCAGCAACCTGGTGAAATAAGTCCACCCAGGGTATTAAAATGATAATAGGGAGTGTGGGTGCTTGACAACGCCATCTATGGTACAGATTATAAAAAGTAGCTATTCAATTCAGCTCTTTACAAATTTCATTTCAGGTGGTAATGACTGCCAAAAAGACAGACAAAAGTCAACATCTGGACAGCAAAGCCCATGGATGATTAGGCTGCACCGGATTAATAATAATCATATACAGTACCAACAATTACCTTTTAACCAAAACAGCTGCCCCATCATCTGTTTAATATAGCTCTACTTTTACTAACATGAGGTGGTGGTCATTGCAGTGTTTTAAAATCAAAGTGAAAGTTTCAGGTATGGCGGTGTCTGAGATGTTGATGTTGGAGGATGGATGGTTGCCCCAAGGACATGGCCCAGTCCTGGCCTCTGTAGATGAAGCCCTGCCCCGCCAGTCACAGCACACGGCCTGGGCTCTGACATGACGACACCAGGCCTTGATGATGATTGATCATGTTGTTTTCTTCATTACTTTAAACCCAATCAGTGCTTGCTGTAATTTGAGTAATGATAGCTCATTATTGGCAATTGCAGAGTTTAAGGGCTTCTTAATTTTACCCCACCAGTAGACCCTTTGGGACGGCAATAAGGGATCAATGATTTTCCTCTCTTTGCATACATGTAGTTGGCTTGGAAATTCTATTTCAACTGTGAAGTTCAAATTAATAGCCTCTAATGTATACTAAGGATGGCTTTGTAATTTCACAACACTTAAGGAAGACACTGATGATACTATGAAGCTTTGATGTGACAACCCTGTGTATCTGCATGGAAACAACACAACATTTAATAGCTGTGAAATGAGAGAAAACCATCATACTGTCTGTGATAATTTCCTCCTTGATTTGATCAATACATTATAAATGAGATATAATAGCGCAAACATACCAGAGGAAAAAAGATGCATATTTTTAATCTCATTTCAATATAATTAAGGAAAATGGCCACTAACTAAATATGAAAAAAATAAATAAAATAAAATTTGAAATGGTAGGGGGTATTTCATTTCAGAGCCCTTAATGAACAACTCATTAAACATACAACACTTCAATTACACCGATTACTCCAGCAGATGTACTTACTCTTAATAATTAAATTAATTACAGAATTATAGACGATCATATGAAGAACTGGTTGAAATCTAATTTTGTAATTTTCTTCAATCTCGAGGCAGGTGCAGTACCTTTCCTGATTTACATCCCTAAAAGTAGGAGTTCTCAAAAACATTCTTTGCTGTAGGAGATTAGCAATGGAGAGGGTAGAATTGAGATAATCAAAAAAGGCATTATAAATCATTGATTCATGGTTCTAACTCCTAAAAACTAAAGGGTTAGTGTAAAAGTAAAACATTAAATAAAAATAATAAATAATATTGTATATATTCTATATTGTATACTGTATACAGTCAAGTCAAGTCAAGTCAAGTCAAGTCAAGTCAAATGAATTTAGAAAGCACTTTTACAGTAACTGGAGTTGATCAAAGTGCTGCACAAAGCCAATAAATATATAAAATCACACTGAACTTAGAACATTAACATAGCACTTCCAGAAAAAAAACACAAGACGTACACATAGAACCAGACTAAAAATTAAAATGTCACTAACAATTTAAATCATCACCATAAAACACAATTTTCTGATATCGTAGGCTTGACTTTTGATCCTCTGATAGAATGTAATAGAGTCTTTACCATAGTCACACTCAGATTGAGTTCCAGTGTATTCAGGTGTAGAGCGTATGAAGTTGTCATCAGACGTTTGTCTGATGTATGTCCGACTGTGGGAATGAAAACAGGCTTCATGCAATATGTTTTAAGCAGCAGCTGTATGCTTATAAGCTTTGGCACACATTCGCGTCACTGATAATCAACTATTGATCCCAACCATACAAATGCTGTAAAAGAAAAATAATCAAATAGGACGGTTATTTAAAAGGATTTGCAAAATATGAAACATGACAGCATAATTAAAAAAAAGTATTACCTTATGATACAGACTAAAAGATAATTTACTGGTGAAAGTCATCAATATTAATGTTAACAAGAAATAACACAAATACTGTATTTTTAAAGATGAATACTGCAGTTGAAAGCTGTCTATAGTAGCAAAACAGTGAGACACACTTCCAAATAAAATTGTTTCTGAAGAAGAGTAGATTGAGATCATACATTCTTGCATGAGGGAACCAAGGAGATCTGACCCTAGTAATAAATACTATGCAGGTGTTTAACAAAACAATCACAGCAAAGAGCATTTCCAATTTCACTCGATGCCAACAATCAATCATAGGTCCAAAGATGGGACATAGCAATAAAGGCACCTGCAAAACCATTAATGAGCCTTGCGAGTGCTGAGAGGCACAGATGCTAAGGGACAGCCAAGCAAGGGAATTGTAAAGAAAGGTCATGCCACAACTTTACACGGTGTGATCAGAATCAATAGAAAATTTGGAGATAGAATATCAGGAGTCCTCCAGGAATCAGTGGCAGATAGGGTGATTTATCATGCTAACACTTTGTTATTGCTCTTATTACTCCTGAGGTCACAACATATGTGCTCAAGAAAATCTCCAAGTTCAATATCTCACCACAGAGTGTGAATATGTATCAAAACATTTTATTTAGATGTATACATGCAGGACAAACTTACAGTAATCTTGGTTTTGTTGAGTATTTTTTTCCCCACTTTGATGCCACAACAATGAAGCTACTGTACGGTGCGCTGCTATGAAATTTACTACATAAAAGAATGCTGTGAGACACATAAAAGAATCCACAGTAGTGAAGTCTATAACAATTCTTGTTTGTAGCCTTGACAATGTTGATCCTATGAGGCACTAATGCCCTGAATTAGAGCAGATGAATGGGCCACTCTGCTGGTCATGACAGGGTTTCACTAGCCATCTAGTCTTTCTCTTTTCATCTTATTCCCTTTGGTGAATCCCTGGTCCAAATGTTGTCCCCTTTCTTCTGGTCTCAATTTCTGTTCATCAAAAGAAAGGTGAATGTATGTCCAAATCCTGTGGCCTCAACCACAACATACTGTGTCATTAGTGCTGATATGGGTGGGTTTTTCTGCACACACACACACACACACACACACACACACACACACACACACACGCGCACACATACGCTTGCACAGACACATGCATAGTATAAATGCACAAACACACACAAATGTACCTATAGACATACAGCACATGCATGTTTGTTCACACACACACACGCACGCACGCACGCACACAGACACACACACACACGCACACGCACACACTCACATACGGGGAGTATTTGATGTTCTCCCTGTTTGAAGCCAAATTCTTGTTATCACTGCTAGCTATATACCGTGCTCCATTTCCAAGGTTTTTGAGGGGAGTCCAGGCCTTTCATCTGAGAGCCACCGTCTATACAGAAGCCAACAGTCTTAGAACCAATGACATAGTGACTGATGGCTAACGTTTCAAAATCCTTGCCTTATGTTCAGACATGACAGGTACAACCAAAATACCAGGTGAGTGGAGACCACACACAGATGCAGACACAGACAAAGACGCACACTCAACAGCAGACACCCACATACACACACTCTCTCTCTCTCTCTCTCTGTCTCTCACACACACACACGCACATAAAGACCTATGCAAATCTAGAATCTGCCTGCCCTTCTCTTCAATCTTCAGCTGCATTTAGCCTTTAGATGCCATATCATCACTTTATTAAGTCCTTCTGCCCCCTACAGCACACCTCAACCAACAGCACCTCCCTCCTCCCCACACTGCACCCACTCCTTGTGGCTCTGTAGAGGACCAATTACAGGCAGTGTAGGTAGACATTAGCCCTTAAGCCTTGATGCTGCCATTTCCTGTCTCATATTAGCACAAGCCTGGGCCACGAGCAGCGGGGGCCCGGGGAGGGCTGTGGTTCCACTTGTACGAAACATCTGGGGCTTGGGAGAGGGCTTCGTGTTCAAGCTATGACACCGGGGTTAGGGTATGTTTTTAAAATGTTCCATGCAGTAAGAAGCCCTTTGGAAAGCCTGCACTTGGACAAAGTAGCTCAAGTTACAAAAGTGAAAATGTTGCAGCAGTGTTTTTAACCATAGAACAATTGGTGCTTGGGCCTATTTCACACTTTGGATTTTAGCTATGCAGTGTCTGCTTGCAAATAGTCTCCAAGAATGGATGAGAGTAAAAATCAAAAGAGGGTGTAGTCAAAAAATGGTGGATATTTTCCCCTGTAATCATATTCCATTGGAGTTAAGAGGCAAAGAACTATAATTACTATGGTTATGAAGGGATACAGCACGCATATGGTGTGATTTTTTTCTCATCTAAATCGTAAGCCCCCTGCTGATCTCTAAACTTCAGGTTGTAATATTATGTGAAGAAAGCATATGGGAAAGGAAAACGGGTAGCAAGAGAAATAGGACTCAGCCTCAGAACTACAATATTTTCCCTTCTTACTGTAATACCCACCGATTGCCCCATCAGTCAAACATAAGGGAGAATTATTATGCAATAATTTAAGTGCTGTTGTTGATATAGAATTTGTGTCTTATAGCCCAAAGCATGTGTTTTCTCCTAACTCACTTTTTGGAAGTTGTGTATATGCATGCATATGCATCTGTGTGTGAAAGAGCGAGAGAGTGAAAAAATGGGAGAGACAGAAAAATGGAGAGGCAGAGAGAGAGAGAGAGAGAGAGAGAGAGGAGAGAGAGAGAGCGAGAGAGAGAGAGAGAGAGAGAGAGAGAGAGAGAGAGAGAGGATGGGTTGGGGGGTTGAGGGTGTACTTAACTCTATTGTTCTAAAAATGTTCACTTCCTTTTTGAACACATATTTGATTTACTATTTGGCTGGATTTCAATGCACTTTTACCCTCCATTTTCAGCAGAGGAGGAGTTAGTTGACACTCTCAATTCAGAACTCTACCAAAAGCTGAGGGGATCCCAGGAGAATCACTCATTCATTCAACATTCCCATCAGCCCATTAGACTGGCCATCAGCCAACATAACTGCTTCCTGTTTCTCCAAGACACCTTTTTCATCCTCTGTGTAATTCAGTTGTTTTAAAAACTTCCACAGCACAGGAAGAGGCAGCAGATTACTTTAGCCCGAGGATTCTCATACATTTTACAAACTGAAATATTGAGCCAAATATCAAGAGACTTGTGGTGCATTCATTCCTTCTATTCATACTCAATACAAAAGCACGCAGCACGGATTGAGATTTGAATGTATGGCATGAACTATACTGCAGTGGTTGTAAATGGCAGCGCACCTACAGATCTGGTGCTGTGTCTCAATATGCAAGTGAGAAAGGGGTCAACACATGTAATTGGATTTAACAGATGCCTCCATCTGACTGATTGTCTCTTTGAAAACTGAAGAATGTGTGAGTGCATCGCTGACTGAAAGGAGACAACTTGTATACTTGTATTGTACTCTTGTATTCAGTGATACAAGAAGATAACTAGCTCTCATTCTAGTGTCATGCTAGTAACTGTAAAATACTAAAATCATTATAACAGAAAAAGGTCCTAATCATTCACATTAGGGCTTGTTTATTGCTCATTTGGGAAACTTAAGATTCTGCCTGATCAGCAGACGCATGAAGGGGCATTTATATTAAGAGGCAACTGAAGAGAATAGCACGAGTGTCATGTTTGTAGTACTATGTTTTGGAAGTATTTTCAGTCTATATACAGCAAATAACAGTCTGTCCAACTCAAAGCTAAACACAAATAGTGCAACACTTACTGTAAGTGTTGTCTAGTGCATGGGAACCAATAGATGATTGCCATTACATGTATACATGCTACACATTAGCCAAATTGAAGTATAGAGGGCGAAAAGAGAGAAACAGGATAGTGTTTTTTTATACATGTAGGGCATAAATTATGTCCGATCGTGCAAGCTTGATGCCACCGTTGAACAGCCAGTCAATGGAGAGGGCAGGGAGAAGCAATGGAGCGAAGTAATGTGTAATCTTACTACTCAATGGGCTGTGCCCAGCAACGGGCCTCTGAATGCTGGAAGTGTCAGAGAGATAAATAGCGGAGTGTCCCCCTCGAAAAACATGATTAATACCCCGCCTGGTGACGCTGCTGAAGATGAAGTGGGAGCAGCTGGCTCAGGCAGCGTAGGCACGCAGGGAGAGGTGGGAGGGGGGACGGGAGCGAGCGCAGCGGAGCAGAGAGGGCAAAGAGTAGGACACACTGGCAGCTAGGGGAAAGGGAGGCAAGGCAAGGGCAATCCGGGCCACCATAGGCACAGGGACCCCTACCTCCCCTCATCTCTGCAGCTTTCTGTTTTTTTCTTTTTTACCATGGTTTAGCACGTAAATAATCTTCATGTACCCACTCTCTCATGCACATGCATACCGTTTATAGACACAGATGCAGGATTTAAATGTCGTCACACTTAATTTCTGTATCGCCTCATGAAGGTTGAAGCCTGTTTCCTTCAATAACGCACATCTTACGGGAAATCACGGCTGCCAGGAAACTCATCTCAATTCAATTAGGCAACGCAACAGTTCATGACCTTGCCATTTGGAACATTCCGAATACAACCAAATATCCCAGTAATATATGGCACTTAACCATTTTAGTGTTATGAGGATGAGCGTGCACAGGGGCGAGCACATGTAGCGGCACATTTCACAGGCTGCCATACATTCCTGATGCACTGAAATTTCCACACCCCACACTGTACAATTTGCAATCTGTTTAACGCCATATGTCAGCTTTGTTATGCCTTTGTAAACACTAATGTAGCAGCCTAGCCTTTCCAATTGTTATTGAACATGCAAAGTTTTGTCAGTCAGTGAAAATTTCTAGCCATTGTTTTAAATATGATAGGATCCCCTGCTGGGTGGGGCCTGCTTCGTTTGAAACAGTTGAAACTCCCAAAACACAGTTCTGAACACGTGGAGTTATTGGGTCTGTTCTGTTGTGTAAGTAAACATGTCGAGGGGTGGGCTACTTTTTCATGGTTCAGGGGCCCCAACCCTCCCCTCACACAATTAACTTTTCCAGTGTAATGAGATGATTGATATGCTGGAAGTGTGTGCTTTAAGGAGATATTAATCATTCCCTCTGGTAATTTTAATCATGCGTTCCATCATCCCCAGCTGCTGAGGATCACCTTCCTAGCAAACAAAGGGCGGCCACGCCACTTGCATAGTCATTCTGTTCTAGTTTAACTTTATTTTATGCTGGTTCCTCCCATCTGTTCGCACAAGCCTCCACAGCCCACGTTGCACGTTGACAAGCTGGGGAAGCAGTGTGTGGGTGGGTGATTGTGTGACTGTGTGTGTGTGTGTGTGTGTGCGCGTATATGTGTGTAAACTTTAGAAACACAGGCATCTTAGAAATGGTAAATCTCATCCTCCAGGTCCGTGACTAGTTGGTACATCGCCACCAGCCACCTCCACTAACACGTACAGTAATGCATACAAACAGTGGACACACACAAACACAGTGACACACATACAGACACACACACACACATACACATACGCACACACACATTCACCACATGGTGTGGGCAATATGTCAGAGCAAAGCGTAATTTGGCATTTGAACCAGTCACTATTATTGGAAGTATGAAGAAATGCTGCAGGGAAGATTTGTTTAGATGACAAACAACTTGGAAACTCTTTCCCTCCCTTGACTGCCTTGAAAGTCAAAGAGAGACAAATATATTCCCAAAACACTGATTAGTTCATGTTGAGCGCCTCCATTGTGCTGTACTGTACCTCTGCGTTGTTGCTCCATGTTTTTACCCAAGGCTATGCAAGATTTGGAAGGGTATTCTGCAATCAAAGGCTTTTCTCCTATGACTTTTATTCAACTGCTGTGTTGTCACAATCCAGGCCATAGGGATGCTACTGGTGGCCCAGCGGTGTTTTTAAATACAAAACCGAACAATCAGAGTATACAAAAGCAACAATCAATCATATCTTCATAGCGGGAAATATGCAATCCACACATCTCCAAGAAGAGAAAATATGAAACGTACAGAGACGAGTAAGCTGATAGAGTAACAAATATAACTTTAAAAATAGTAAAAATGCCATAAATTAATCAGGGAATGAAAAGTATAGCAGAGAAATACCAGTTAGTCAAGGATTTACCGCTGTTTACTTTATAGTTCCGCTGTTGCAGTTTTCCTACATGCAATAGCACGTAATACAGAGCAGCTCTACAAGGTTTTATGCAAACTACAGCCTGTACTCAAACCAGGGACAGCTCAAAACTTCCACTTGACAAGTGCCGTAAATACGCTTAATCATGTACAAAATTAATGACATCCAGTTGACAGATATTCCATCATCAATGCAGAAGTTTTTGAAAGTTATTGAAAGGGGCTTGTCTGGATGTGCACAGATTAGCATTGCTTGCATGCAGTCAGAGGCCAATGCAAAGTAGATAGGTTAATCCCCAGGAGGAGTTGATAGGACACATCCCCAAATGCACTCAGCTTCACTGCTTCTAAAACCCATTAATTGTGCCCAATATGAAAAAAGTAATTTAATTTTACATCAAGTCCAGCCTCATCTGTTATCTGTGGCACACTTCTGCAGAGTACATAAAGGTAATAGAGGTTTTCAGGGGCTATTCCCCACTTATTATCTAATAATGATGAATGAATATGCCGGGAAGTGACAGCTGTTTAGACGTTTTGTCTGCGGAAAGGCATCTATTTGTAACTTTCCTGGAAATCAGCTCTTGTTCACTTTGAGGACGTGCGGTAACTTTAGCCCTCCGTCTGTTTCAGTCAGAACACAGAAAACGGGTTTATATCGCAAGACTAAAGAGCATTAGTCTTGGGAGATAAAGCGGAGTAGTAGAGAATATTTCACGGCGCAGCCCTCAATCTGTTAAAATTCCCTATCAGTTTTGGTACACCGAAAAAAAGGCAAAGCAACCTTTGTTCGAAATCTCTCACCAAAGTCTTACCAATGACAGATCTTTATGTAAACATCTTGACAGGCCCTTTGTCTGTTTGTCTTATGATACTCCAGGTGCTCGCAGCAGAGGCTTAAACCGACTGCAAAACCCCCAGCATTACCCTGGGAAAATATAAAGTAATGAAAACAAGAATTTAGTCAAATTGAGTAACCACATGCTTATGATAGGGAGAGTTATTCCCTGTTTGAAAATCAATACTAGTGATATATAGGAGGCCAAAAAAGAGCAGGGGGAAAATTATTGAAGACACACCCTCAGCCTGGCAGGTGTGTTTTAGCAGGCCACCCACACCAACGTTTTACTCGGTGCCGTGTTTGATTCAAAACAAGTGAACAGTTTGTCAGTGTAGTCGATAAACTAACCTCCATTCCAAGGCATTTCCCATATTATTGTGACTTCATCCTTATCGCCATTCTCCGTAGCGTTGACAGACTCAAGTACCTTATAGCAACCGTTTTGTGAGGGCCGGTTATAAAGAAAACATGACGATTGCTGGCTGGCCCCTCATTATTTCCACCTTGCTTTACCCTGGCACTCCTGCTCCACTGCATGAGTAAAAGACAATTAATCCTAATAATCAGGGCCTTCGCCATCATTTCTCATTCTGGCAGGCCTCTTTTTCCATAGGGGCACAGAGGGAGTGCCCGAGCCATGGATCTCTGCTGCACACATGAACCTCTTACAGATGTTGAGTGAGCTGCACGGTTAATCGCTTAGCCATCTCATGGCCTTCACACACACACAAAGATGGAGGAATTAAGGCGGCATTTTATCATGTCATGTCTGCCGTTGAGTAAGAGACTGTTTTCAATGGACTTGTTCTGTACTTGGTTTGGTATTCTAAGCAATGCAAAGAAAGAAATCTAAGAATAATAGGAAGACAGAAATGCGGGCACCAGTTAAAGCTTTTAGTCAGGCTGAGGCACCATTCCAACACATTTGGCATTGGCGGTTTTAGCCTCAGTTATCCAGATATGTGTATTTCATGAAGGCATGAACCTTTTCCGCTGAGGCAACAACTCTCTTGAAATAAGGAGGGTTGCATGCTGGCATTCATGGCACAAACGTGCATTTCCTTTTTTCCAGGAGTCCCAGAGCATAGTGACACCCTTTCATATCGCAACAGAAAGGCTGTGATGCAATGTTTGACTTGTCAGCATGGGGACCTAATCTTCTCAAATTAGAGCCCAAATGCTCGGTGAGTGCTACAGGCCCAGTGTGCGGAAGCAGAGGGAGTGCTATGACCGTCGCAGACAGGAGGCCCAGGCAAACAAGCAGATGCTAAGGGGCTGCTTTAGAATCGGAAAAAAAAAAATCACCATCACAATGCGGCAATTATGGCAGTTGAGAATTCACTAAGCTGGAGCACAGTGTGTTCTCACAGCGTCTCAGCAGCACTCACAGCATCCCACACAACAAGCTCATTAGGCCAGCACATCCTCCCTCTGATTTAGGGTGGAGGAATTAATGCAACAGCACCTGGTCTCTGAGAGCCATCCATCCTGCCACATACAGCCAGCCGCGCCGAGGTTATGCATTATCTTCTTTAAAAGCGTGAAATGTGGCCACCCCTGTTCAGTTTTAAGCTACACCTCTCTTTTTTCCAGAGTGCTATGTGAGGGGCAGGCATATTAATCACACTCACAGCCACTAATGCTAACAATCAGTCAACTCAGTTGGCCAGGCTCTCCATCTCTGGTGACAGGGAGGTTTGTCCTGAGGCCTGCTGATTCGTCCTGCTACGTCTGCCTCTAGGACAAAATACACAACACAGGCACGACATTTTCTTCCAGCGATGTCTCTCCACCATGTCCTCTTCTGGATTAATCAAATGCTGCAAAATGGACATTGAATCTGGTTTTAATAAACACACAAAGTGCACTCAATTAGAAACAGGAAAGGATTAAAATAATTTGAATTTAAAGAATTTAAACAATAATCGAGTGTCAGTAAATATTCACTGATTTAGGAATAAAGCAAAGCACATTCTCACAGCAGATACAATTAGGGGGAAAGTAATTTGGTAAGCAGTGGTATTCTAGACGTGAATTCAACATATGTCAAACAGTCAAGTTTTGAGAAACAAACAGCTGGCTAGTTCAACTGAGAGGAAACTGCCTACTGAGCAAGAATGATCTCTCCCTGAGTGTCATCCGCCAGCAGCATGAGGCAGAACCAGCATGTTTGGATTCCTACTGTACAAGAAGAATATGGCTCTTGACAACTTCAAGCTGACAAGTGTAACAGTGACACAAATTTATACAAAACCTGCACAGTTAATTTCATCCTGAGCGCAGGCTCACCGGATAAACAAATAAATAAACTGATGATTCTATGAATGTGCTGAGCGCAGTTAGCTGTGTGTGTGTGCGTGCGTGCGTGTGTGTGAAGTGTGAATGTATGTGTGTGCGCACAACTGCATACAGTATGCAAGTGTGGGTGCATGTTCTGTTTGTTATTTTTTTCCATTGCTTAAAAAGAAATGCTAATTATTGGGCTTCAGATAGCGTAAAATGTGCAGCTGTGGTGACTGTCAGTGCTCGCTGGACTATTGAGCTGGTGCACAACTTGACAGTGGGTGGAGTTTCTCGCTCATCCCAGAACCACCCAGTGGCATCGCCGTCTTATGCCAACGTCAATCAGCAGGTTGTGTTTTTTTTATTTTATTTATAACATTGTTCTTTCAACATAAGACACAGGACTCTAAGCCCTATTCCGTCAAACTCAAGTCAAAAGGTACTCAAGACATACTGTACCTATTATATATATTTTTTTTGGCTTTCTGAAGAATGCAAGTGGTTGTTGCTGAAACATCACTGGAGGTTGACCCCAGTTGGATTCAAGGTTTCTGCATCCAGGAGAGAACATGCCTTGAGGAGTGGAGGATAGTTTGGAGGATAGCAGAAGTCAGTTTGACCCTGTACTTGTTCAAACATTAGAGCTCAAGTCCGCTGCAGCTCACCTCCACTCATCGGTAATAGCCAGATGGCAGAGTCAGTCCTTGCCCAACACTTTTATAAGCGGGGTCTGCTGCTAACAGCTGCACGCCATGTTCCACTGCTCGACATGACTCTATACCACAAACCACGGCTATTTGTTAATGAAAATGTTTCTTAATGAAAATATTTCTTTACTCTCCATACCGATGGTGATCCAGATTGCTTACTCTTGGGAGCAAACTTCACAGACCAGCTTGACGTCAATTTTGATTACTTCATTTCTGAAGAATTCCAGATGTTTGACTGTGCAATTCAGTCTTTACTCAAGGGGATCGCAGGATAAGTTTGGTTCCTCAGTGACAGCATTTGGAGGCAGTCATGTAAGCAAGTAAAGTAAATATATAAACTTAAGGTAACATTAGAGATACAGTTAGATGTATGCTTGTATGGGTATATTTTTGTAATGCAATAATTATCACTCATTTCAGATCTCAGAGGGCTACTAGTCTCTCAGTTGTTTCCCCTTAAGGTTCCATTTAAGGTTCTATTAAGGTTCTTAGGTAAAGTTAAAGTTGTAAAACTTAAATCGGAAGCTTTTCTGAAAGCTTTTCTGCAAGTGGATTGATTAAGAGGCAGTAACCTGTCCTGTTCACTTGGTCTCAGCTTACTTTCTTGTCTCCAAACTAGCTACTCATTAGAAAACCTTGAAGAAAAATGTCTTGTTAGATCATCAAAACATTAAGTTTGCATTGTGATACTAAGCCTATCATCGTCGTTCCATAAACATTGATTAGTAATTTTGCTGACATCATTTACGGCTCCCTTGGTAAATGAAGATCAGACGAACCTGAATTAAAATTCAGAGCAGAGCAGCTACAAACCTGGAGCCCTAAAATATCATTTACAACATGGTCTCCATCGCAAAATGGATCATAAAAAGGGTTTTACCTTGTGCCTACTATGTGAGGTACGTCCTATTAATAAGCCAAGGACCGCTAATACTAAATTGCATTTTGTGTTCAGAGTGCATTAGCATGCTGAAAAGGCCAATAGAGGATCTCACATTTATGCAGTTTTTTAATATGCTTGTTACCTGCAGGAGCATCCAATGTTACATAAATAAAGATAGATAGATAGATAGATAGATAGATAGATAGATAGATAGATAGATAGATAGATAGATAGCTAGATAGATCAATTCATCCACCCATCTATCCATTCATCCATATTTGACCTAGATTATGGCTACAATCTTGAATGAAGTCATGCATAAATGTATGTAAGATACATGTAGCCATCACATGATGTTTGTCAATCATTCTACAAATACAATAGGATCTTAATTTACGGACTGGGTTTGCAAGTACACAAAATCATTCTCAGGATGGTTTCTGATATTATGTCACAGTATTACTGTAGTGCGCCAGTATATAGTGTAGTACAGTTTTTACTGTTTGTAAAAGTTCACAATTCACTGGAAAGATACATGCCATCGATCATGTATAGCCGAGTTCCGCCGAGTCACACTTGCAGAGTCAGAGTGCACAACAGGGAGATGTTAAGGAGAAAAAATAAGCTGGGGAAAAAAAGGGAAAATGTAAAACATAGCATATGTAGTTGAGCAGGGTTGAAACTCACTTGGCTGATTTCGTAGCCCAAGGGAGAGCTAACACTGAAATGCTCTTTGACCATGAAATGGCCCTGCCCGGTAATGGTGGTTAATGGCTGTGTGGTGCAGTGGTGCTGGGGCGAGGCGGGGGGGAGGCCGACTGGGGCGTTCTGCCTTCTCTAGCAGGTGCCATACAATGAAGGGGAAGGGGGGAAGTTTGGATAGTAATGACATTTTCTTGACATTATAATTGTCAACGTGCTGCTGTTATGGAATAGTCAGGAGACAGGCCCTCTATGTGTGAGGGGTAAATCGAGAGGATCAATAAAGGGGCTTCATCTGCTTGGTCCAATGGTGAGAAACAATACATAAAAACTGGACTCATTTTTTGGTTTGTTTGTTTTGTTGTTTGTAGTTGGAGTCATGACACACCCATAAGCCCTAATAAAGATATCGCATAGTGTATCTTAATAAAATCATAACAAAGCTGTATGCTGAAAAAAATGTAAACTTGCCATCTGATTTAGAATAGAAATATGTGAACTAGGTATTGCGTTTTGCAACAGATTTTGCTTCCCAGTACACTGGTACAGAAAAAAATAAAATAAAAGGTTGGCTAAATGAGCCGTTCAATGTCCAGGACGTGAGCAAGTAAACCAGCCCATAACCATCACATGCCACTTCACTTCACAATCATAACGGGTCAGAACTAATTTCCTAGGTTCACTCATGTCTTTTTTTTTTTCTTTTAATTTAGATTTTGTTGAAGACAAGAATGACAATGACCACAACAACACAATAACACAAACCACACACAAGGAAGTTGAATTAAAATGTTCAAACATTTCAAAATAAGATCTAATAAAGTTCCAGGGTCCGTCAAGTCTATTATCATACTCTTGGAGGACTGAAACAGCCCGCTTCATTGATAGCAAGTCCATGAAGCCCTTCAGCCAACTCTCTATACTGAAACAAGGTTCACTCATTTCAAAGGGAGGATTAGCCCAGCAAACAATATCAATATCATTCAAAGTGTAAAGATTTAGATCTAAAGGCTGAAGATTTGCAGCAAAGTTATGCTATTTATCACCTCACCTGCATATGAAATCCATGTAAAATCATAGGTTTCTTTATTTTAGATTAGATCACGTTTAAGGCAATACACAATTTGTAGCTTCATACTGTACGTTTGCTAGAATCGTTGACAATCTGCACTAATATGGAGAGCTAACCTTGACTTGAAACTTTCATGTATACTTGCATCAAGTTAAGTTTGGTTGGGTTGACCTTTCCAGATTACATTAGAGCATATTTCCTGACTGCCCTTTGTCCTTTGATTCCTTGACCGCTGAACCACAGTTGATACAACTAATTGCTGGTGTCCAACCATGCTATGACTTGAAGTGCTTCTGACTGATATATTGCCCTCATCACTGCAAGGTTTCACCAACTTATCCTCCAGCTAAATTCTGGAAAGGGCAAAACCCAGGGGCAAGATGTGGGTATCAAGCCCTCAACCACACACTGGCATATCATGGGCCAACAGTGGCCAAATGAGGTTACAATGTGAAAGCCATCTAACAGTATAGCATGTGACAGTGCAGAGGTAATGCGTGTGTTGTAGCCTAAAAGTGTCCCTCCCTAAAGGTCATGATTAAGAGACAAGACATGACGCCAACAGACTTTTCAAGTATAACCTTGGCTTTGAGGGACATTCATTGTTGGTTTTCAATTTCAATTTTTGAATTCTGTCAGTTTTTCAGTTACTTTGTAATAAAACATTTCTTGATGAATATCTTGTTCATTATTTACAATTTACAAAACAAATAGCAAGGTTATATTTGAAGGAAAAAAGAAAAGAAAAGAAAATAAATCACACGGATTGGTTAAAGTCACAATTCTTAACTGTATTGCCACTTCTGTTGAAACACTGCTGGCCCACTACCTTATGTTTGGATTATTGGATTGAAGACATTTTTTCACTATGAAATTGACTGACTGAGCAGTTAATAGAAGGACCAACAATATGTGGCATTTAAACCTGAGAGAAATGAAAATGTTCTTTTTCTGCGTGTTGGAAAGTATTTGCATGTGTCAGTAATATTTGCAGACACTGAAGTAAAACAGTCCTGTATTTTGTCCTTTTATTTTGGTTACCAAAGGGTTCAGAAAGCAAGGTTTCCATGTACAGTCGAAGGCAGACCTTTCAAGTATCTGTGTAAGTGTACATAAAATTTATGTGGCCAAATAAATTATGGATTGCCACTTTAAAAATTACTCTGCTGAAGTGTGTAGACGTTGCCCTTGACTTCAACCTTGAAACTATGGATGTTAGATTTGTTGCAAAAATGTAAATTTTTTTAGGGGTCTTCACTTTCATTTGGATTTGCTGTCAGTGTTTTCTGATATGAAGTGGAAAAGGTTAAAAATGGCAAAAGAATGAACGCTCACTTCACCGGCTTCCAGTGGCTTAGAATTATCTCAGTACAACGCTAACTGCTCTTGCAATATAATATCTGCCTCATTATATTCAGTTAAGAAATATGCACACATGTACAGTACATACATGTACACACACAGATACTGTATGTATACCCACAGACACGTACACATACATGGGTATATGCATGCGTGCACACACACACTGCACACAGACACACACACACACTTACAATCATCTAAAACATGACCCTAAGGTTAGGAGCACTGATTGTAGAGCGAATCCTATTTAATCAGGTCTGACGATGAGTCGTGATAAGGAACTGAGTCATCTGCTGTGATGCAGACAGTGAGGAAAGATGGAGACAACTGAGGGTTAAGCTGCAAACCTCTTCTGACAAACCTTGTCTGAGAAAGCTCAAGTGGACACAATGACAAGTGAAATATGGGGTCAACTATCAGTCATTCATCAATGAACCCATCCTGTCGCCATTTGAATTTTGAGCACTAGGCAGTATTAACCTCCATAACCCCAAGTCGCATACTAAGACAGCTTGGCAATGTCTAAGACTGACAGGCACAGTATCAAAGTAACTGTTGGGTGTCACTTTAATAAATGCTTTCAGTCACATAAAGTCATGGATGAAATGGTGCCAGCATGACGATAGGCACTTGGAGAGCTCTTCATAAAAGTCTTATCCTAACTGCTTTACCTTCAGGCTTAGGCAACAGTATGCGAACCACCCAAACAAGAAATGGAAGTATTGTAAGGAAATCACTCCCTAAAACAATTCCCAATGTTTGCCTCATATACCAGCAAACTGTGCGAGTTCGTCCTCTGCACTGTAACAGATAGGTGTGCCAAACGGAGCTTCCAAGGGCCATGGCACAGCTCAAGGCCATTTAATTTAATCCATATGATCCATATGAGTGGATGGAACAGTGTGGCCTTGATGTATTGAGGCGAACCTCTGTGACCTCTGCTGACCTAAAGGTTCACAGGCCTGGAGTGCGTCCAAGATCAAGTTACGTCCAATGGGAGCCGGGTGATATCAACTTACTGCCGTCCCCTTGAGGGAAATTAGACTGGTTGACACGAGGAGCCGTGACTTCTAACACTATACAATATTAACTAAGATACGATATCAACACACATTAACACCGGGCTCCAAATGTAAATAATAGCTTTATCACGTTTGCTATCTTTGTTAAGATAATAACTGGCGACAAGTTTTACTGCGGTGAAATTCGAAATGGCTGCTCTCCTTTGCTGCATATAGCTGGATTATATTCTCCGCTGGTAAATTACTCCCTTTGGAGGGAGAAATTAACCTAGATTTCCATATCAAAGCATTATGAATTGAGCCATTTTCCTTACCCTCCCATTCTGGTGAACAGAGAGAGTGGAGGGAGTCTGTAGAGGTAGCCTGCAGTGATATGCAGGCCATGCAGGGCTCCTTTCTTACAGGAGCAACACTGCAACAGAGAGAATCAGCAGCTTTCTACTGAAGCGAAGAATGAGATCACTGGGCTTTTTGTGCAAGGTCAACTTCGAGGCAAGACACATCATGTTTAAAATTCAGTCCTATCCTCACCGAGCACTTGAAACACACAGTGCCAGCCACGGAAACCTGCTTGCCATTATGCAAAGAGACGGCGGGCTTAAAGTAAATACGTAATCTTAATGAATGCTGAGATCTGTGGAGGTGGGAGTGAGGGGAGACCAAGTCAAGTAGAGAAGGGTCAGAAACACAGGGGGAATAATCCTGTGTGTCAACAAGACACAACTAGCTCTCTCTGTCCCGGTATGTAGCAGTATGTTTACAGTGAGGAGAATTCCAAAGTTTGCTGGGATCTGACATTGTTGTTCTATCACAAAGTAAGCAAGCGACTCCAGAAACATTCTCACGATATATAGCTTTCTTACCATGTGATCATGTCTTTTTGAATACCTGGTCTTTAGAGGTACATACACATAAGGCCTAATTCCAATTACAGACGGAGATAACAGCAGTTTACTGTAAATCAACAGATACTATTTTTGAAAATGAATAATGCAAGGTAATTATGTCTCTGGCTGCTAACAAAGTGATATCCATCTTATAATTTTAGAGTATTAAAAAATAAATTGTTATGTTCATTTCTGTTATTTGGGTTAAAGAGAGCCTGTTTAGATTTCCCTATTTGTCTTATAAATTCTGACCTGTGTCATTGGCCCCAGCTCATCTCAGATGCATAAAGTTAAAACAAAAGGACAGCCATTAGATGACATGTCACACAATATAGGGGTCTTGTTCTGGCCCTGTGCCTGCTGGCTGTGTCCTTTGCTTTGCCCACTTTGCTCTGTGAGACTGCCAGGACATTGAGCCTGACACATCAGAACTGCTGCTCTCTTGGTGCCCTCTTTCATTCGCACTATCACAGAGTCAAAGCCTGCAGAGACGAAGCTGTCCAGAGACTGAGCCCTGCTGGGTTTGACTGGGCCAAGATCCGATCAAGCCTCGAGGAGAGGGTCATCCTCTTCCCTGACTTCAACTTGCTATGATCTCTGAACCGATTCTAAAAAGGCCTCTGACTTGATGTGAGCAGACAGTCCCCCTTGAAAGCTGCCTTTGGTTTGGCTTCTGTAGCCTGGAACGGGAAGAGCAGGGTCAGGCTGCACACAGGCAGGAGAAAGCTCAAGCAAAGGCAGTGAGAGGGGAAAAAAAAAAAAAACACAGAGCTGATAGCCATGCTCCAGGTGCAGATGGCACACTGTTTTATGTGTGGCCTCAATGGATTATGTCAGCCAAGCTACTGGAGGCATATAATATGGAGAGATCACACAAAAACATTGTCATCCAAAATTCAAAGATTCATTAACAAAGGTCATTTCCATGACAGGAAATGCCTAATAGACGGCCAAGACACTTTAAGTCGCCATACAGATAAAAGCAAGCTGAATAAAGAAGCCTTGAAATGAAGATAGAAATTGTAATTTCACAATTGCACAATAATTTTGTACAGTAAAACACACAGCAGGCATACAGTACAGGGTTTTGCTGACCGTGTCTGATTTGCATGAGGTGAAAGCCATTTACTTTCATTTAACTACAGCACAGTTTTTCAATGAAATGCTTCATCCAAATGCTTACAGCCCAAGATACAAGATTTATGATATAGGTGAAGCTTATGGTGTAAAGAAATTAAAGTGAACATTTTGAATAAAACATCACTTATAGACCGAGTCAAAATATTTTATTCAAGGGTCCAATTATTAACTAAGTAATACTCCTATTGCTGAACATAGTGATGATATGATCAAGGAAGACACTGCCCCTAAGGAGCCAAGGCTGCTGCAACCCTGAAAACCAGCAGTGGTCAGAGGTCGGAAAAGGGGAAGCAAAGATCCAAGTCCCATCCCATTGCGTGACATGCTGCCTTCGCCTGCTCGCCCCAAAGGCTTAGTGTCAGTGTTAACACTTCAAACACTCAATATCTTCACAAAACACAAAGGACACAACTGCTTGCCATCCACATCATTTCTTCCAGGAACAGAGATATGGATCCATCCCAAAGGTCACTGCCAGTTGAAGTTTCAATGATTAAGCAATGCTTTGTTGTTTGACTTTTCCCCATAGGAATATCTACTTTTGGGTGCAAATTGAGTAGTTTGTTCAATATTATGAAATGAAATTTAATCATATTTTATATGTCAGCTTCAAATTGTAATGGGTAGGCGGTCATTTTTATTTGATAACAATTTTATAATTTAATGTTTGGATAACCAAAATCAAATGTCAATGAGAAAAAAAAATCAATGCTGTCAGAAAAAAAGAATGCATCATCTGTGCATCTGCTGCACAGAGAGGATGCTATTTTTCATCATATAGGCAATGCATATCTGAGTAAATAGGCCTACTACTACTGTTGCTCTTAAACAAGAGAACACTGCTGCAAAGATCCACACAATAATAATGTGTAATTATGCAGACGGCAGTTTGAGTGGGTGACTATAACACACCTACTTGTGTTACAGAGGTCATTTATTCTCGTAAGGATGATAGCTTCCTCAGGAAGTTTCCCTCTCTCACCATCCTTGAACCCATGAGTGCTGTGCCTGCAAGCATGATAGATGGCTGCGCTGCCACTGGAGCCAGAACAACAGCGTGCTCCTGAACCAGGCAAAAGGCAGTATTGTTACTAGACAACTGAGTCCGACTTCTACTCTGTTACACATTTATGGAATCATGCACCAGAACACGGGCGCAATCGTCGGCTAATCTCACAACGCTGGGATCTGATTTCCAGCAGCACTGACAATTCAAGAATCAATCTGGCTAGCTTCCTGTTTTCAGCCTGCTGCTGTTCATACTCTGGGTGTAACTCAAAGCTATAGGGATCTCCAGTTTCCCTGGAATGTGCTCCTGCTCCTGAGGTGGTGATAAAACACCTTATTTTATGGGTCGCTGATTACTCACTGTACCCTGATGTCTGTGCTGATACTAATCTTAGCAAGCACAAAACTAGAGGTCCCTCCATATTTATGCTATGGATTTGCATTTCCTTCCCATTTTTTCCTGTACAACCAAAAACATAAAAGAAATGAAGAAAAATCATCAAAAGAGTTGTTGATAAATATATAATTGTTTGTTCAAGTGTGTTTTGCACAGTATGAGACCTTCCGATTGCTGCACCAAGTAGAATGCACTGCAGGCAGTCTCTTGAGGGAAGGTCTCATTTTCTGCCTCCTGCCGTGAAATATTCAGTCCGGTCTGAAATAATATGGGACTCATTTCAAGGCTTAGCACTTTTCAAATATGCTGGCAATAATGGACAGGGCATCACATGAAGCACAGCCTCTCATAGCGAGGGGAGCAGAGGTTTTGAATCCACAGCCAGGGTTTCATATAACACCGTAGATGGTTGCAGTGCTGTCTACATATAAAGCTCAGTGATGAGTTGTTGCTGAGATGAGCTTATGAATTCTTGTTCAAAATTTGATTCCATACTTACTGCCAACACTTGAAATTAAGTCATGAGAGCTCTGTGTATTGTAATACTGTTTTGGAATATAAACGTCACAAATTTATATGACAATATCATTTCTAAATACATAAGTTGAGAGGCAGTACAGAGCCAAATTGTATTTCCATTTTTTTCCATCTACATTTTGCATATAATCAGGGAATCTGAATTTCATTCAGCCTCAAAAAGAAAAGAGGGGAAAATCAAGGATGCACCATCAAATGCATAGAGATGGAGTGCAGAAGAATGTTATAGTGGGAGGCTTTGGTGAAAGGATTCAAGGATTTAACAATCCCACATCCTCTCAGCCTGTCCTTCATCTCTAATAATCAAGCTTGGCCACAGAATATCCCTCTGGATGGGAAAAAAACATGTTGCCTGTCCGCCTCTCACTCATCTTTGGACTGCCAGTCTTGGGTCTTCCTCTTGAAGTCTTCTGTCACATTTATGGCTTCAAACACTAAGCAGAGCCTTTTTTTTTTTAAACTGACTGCCATGTCTTTAAAGCCAGATATCTTTTTTGTACTACATTAGCATGAGATGAAGGGCAGTGCGTCTGATGCAAAGGAAGCCCTGAGAAGCCTGGACCACAGACACTGTGAACTTGTTTGTTGCTTGTACACCAAAGGGCACCAAAGCAAGCTAACCAGATTCAGCTCAGGTGAACTATAGCGTATAGGGCAATATTACGCCAGCAGACCCATTGACAATGACAGTGTACCTAAAGACAAGGCCAATGCATTAATTTGATGCCAGAACAAACTGAATGAGCTCAAATTTTGATTGGTTATCCAGAGCGCATGGGGTCAAATTGTGATCAACTGTCTTCACACAGTGTAGTATATTGTATCTATGCCTGTGTGTGGTGTGTTGGTGTGGGGAGGCACTAGGTCCAGTATGTGTCATGGCAGACTGCTCTCTCCCTCCTTTACAAGGCAGAGGGCCACCCAGCTACACACAGTCACACAGACAGGCAGCAGCCTAAACCCCACAAAGCCACAGGACCCACCTCCATAAGACCACAATATACGCTCAATTATCCGTTATTAATTAATCTATCAAAGCTAATCAAACCTTGTATCCTCACCTGTACACAAGAGTAAGTTGCAGCAGTTCTCAGCAAAGCACAGCCACCTCAGAAGTCAAGCATGTTGCTTACAGTATACTGTGGGACAGCCTGCTGAATTATATTAGCATGCAATGTGGCCTATTATCTAAAATGTTACAGACTACACCTACCCACAGCATGATGCTTTCTGGGTAGAAGAAAAATGCCTTCAGTGTATAATACGTGGCGGAAAATAACTGTGTTGCTATAATAGATTTTAGGGGGATGCACGGCAATACAAATATCACAGCAAATAAACTATACATGATATATTATAAGAATATTATAGAGATACCTTAGGAAATTTAAAAAAAAATGCACTGAATGACGATAAGATCACTATTAATTCAGTATTGAGTACTACACTATAAGTAGGAATATAATAGGAATGTAGTGATTTTTAGGGATAACCCACAGCAATAATGCTTCCAAGCTGCAAGAAAATGTCTTCATTGTATGTTGGTTTACAGTCAAACTTGATTATTCAAAATGCATATCCTGGACACATTTTGATGAAGTTTAGGACACAACTTGGGAAAAAAAAGGGTTTGTGGCTTTATTGCAGCCCGGAACGCTGTGCTGAATGTGAGAGACACAGGGAACTGAAACCGGAGCGTCCACTGAGCGGCGCCGCAGCCCGCCATTTTGCAGCCAGCTTCCTCCCTGCAGCAAGCTGCAGGCCAACCCGCTCCCTCACTCACTCACTCACTCCCTCCGTGTTGGGTTACAGTGACAAGGGCTCTGTCTGAACCACGACTTTTAGAAAGATAATATTACAGGTAGGTGCAAGCCACGGACCGTGTCACTATCGATAGACAAATTAAGCATTGAAAAACAAGACCGTGACCCAGAAATTCTCGCTTTAATCGGGTCACCGTGCTCGTTTTCAGCAGTGAGTGATAATGGCATCTCTCACTGTCCTTAGCATTTTGAAGTCCCCTTACCACAACCTGTAGCTTTTGGGGGCAATGAAAATAGTCAAGCTGGACGCCTTGTATTTCCCCCTGTTGATGCCTGGCTTTGTATGATTTTCTGAGCCTTGTACACCTGCCTGCTGACAACTATCAATGTGTTTTTTATTAGCTAAAGTCAGTTTACCCTAATAATGAGCAACTACATGAGGATTTAGCCTATATCAGTAGAGCTGAAACCAGGGAAGTAGTGGTGGTTAAACCTACCTAAACTCTGCCCATGTCTTTATTTGCAGAAAAGAGTTTACCCTCCTTTTTAGGCTGAGATAGACTAAATATTTTCCATTAAATTCATTGTATGCATCATAGTAAGTGTTGTCAAACTGATATAAGTTATGAATGTAGGGTCATTTAAAGGAAAAAATAAAGTCATGCATCTCTGAACATATAATTGATTTATGTTGACATTGGATGATGCTTACTAACTGGAAGTCATAGTTTACACACCTTTTTAATCACCACTACTATACTGACTACAACATTCATATTCTACCTCTGGTTAAATGCACCATAAGCTAGAGGACTGGTTACAGATTTGAGATTTCAGCATGTGAGAAGCAGTATACAAGGGTAAATCTCTCACACATGTTTAGCTACTTGCCGGAGCTTTCTTTCATGGATGCACATGGGACCGTATTTTAAGTGAAAACAGCCTGAACAGTCCGAAAGCGGCCCATGCAACTGCGGAGTGTGGAGAGAAATGCTGAGATGCAAGCTAACATTTCTCTGAAATAGGCCGCACAGAAAGTCTTTTGCTCCTACAGGGTTTTGTTCAGGGTTCCACTGAGAAAGCCCAATGCAAAGTGGGCCTAAAGCCAATTGGGATGGATTCTAGGGTGGAACCCAAACAGATGGGAAATAGTATAAAGGTGAATACGAGGTCAATCTGAGCTTCAGTAATAAAGCTGTGGGCACTGCTCATAGCACTGTTTTAAAAGTTGACTTAAGAAAACAGATTGTGTGGTCAGAATAAACTCTTAAAGACCATATTGGTCCATTTTTTTTTTCAGGCTTCTTTTGTCTAGATTGCCACAGGCGGATGCAGCAGACACCAAATGGTCAAAAAATTGTTATCATTATGTTTGTCTGGGAATCAGCAGAATGGGGGTGTTGATTTCCAGTGGGTGGGTTTTCCTTTGTCCCTTTTTTGTGGTAACCCAGATTTTCATGTTTAACAGGCTAACAGCTGATCCATCCACCAATACACAATTGATACAGAGGAGGTTAAAGCACTCTGAGCACATGGGACCATACTGCAGGTAATTAATATGTCAGCTCAATGATGAACTTTGTCAATACATCTATCACTACACTACACTGGAGTAGCTGATGTGGGACGTTGCGGAGAGTGTAGACTGAGAGCACATTTGTCCATTAGTAAACACTTCATAGTGTGTGTTGTGATTGGGGAGGTAGCGGGGCTCCTCTCTGTCCGGTTGCAGTCATTTTCACCCGTCACCTCCTCATCGCTGTAAAAACACTTGCTGTGGTTTGCTAGATTAACAGAGAGCCCCCTAATGGAGTAATTACACAGAGCCAAACATCTATTTTTCACCTGTGCTCTGCCATTATTCTCTGTCCCCTATCCACTCCATTGGAAGTCACTTACTCTCCTTACAATGAGTTATCATTGACTGCCATTTAGACGTTCTGGAGCAATTTGTCTTACTGAGGCCACGCGCTGGCCTCATTGCAAAGAACAATCATTCTCCCTCCAATATATAAAACATTCATGGGGAAAAGGAAGAGAAAATGCCCCACAAACAGATAGTAGAGAGTGGCTAATAGATACTATAAAGGTGACAGACAAGGAAAAATAATGTAGGAGATTACTGGAGCAGGAACATGCCTGCACAACCAATACAAAAGCTTCGGGGACTGTACCGCTGAAAAAATGTGTTAAATGGGTAGTATGGCGGCTATTGGTGGTGGTAATTGCTGTTGTTACAAACTAACTATAAGCCTCACTTTACATTTAAATTCAAATTCTAAATCTTTGAATTTCCATTGTAATTTTCCTTGTACGTATTTTGCGGTCATTTATTGTCACATTTATTAAGTGTTTGGCCTTGTGAGTATTGAATTGAACTTGGTGTTGCTGTGGTTTTTATTCAACTGAGGAAAATGAATGGCAGCATTTACTGTAACATCCTGGAGGCCCAATTCTACTTCTTAGTAATGCAGCATCTACTTCTGTTTTTCTTCGGTGCTTCCTTGATTGCTTGCTTGCTATTGATTTTTTTTGCTATTGCTATTGATTGATATTGCCTTGAAGGTCCCGGATTCCGTACCCCTAGTTTCTCCAGCTCTAGATAATTTGTTTTTATACAATATGTAAAGCGGAAGCCTTTTTGACCTTCTGACCCGTAGATCACTGTCAACTTACCCAGTCTCACTGTGAATTACCCAAATCAGGCCAATGATGGTTATATTGAGAATAATAAATAGCATTTTTTAAACTATTTACCAGTTTACCAGCTTTTCACTGATGTACAGTATCTTTGCTCAAAGAAGAATCAAAGAGGTAGAATTCTCTCCTGTCAATGCAGGTACACTTTGCTATTTGCCCTTTACTGTTTTCACTTGTTTCAACATAACTTTTCTTTGTAAAAATGACGTTTTGGAAAACATAAATATCTCTTATATACAACAGTATCTATTGATTGATTATTGTAGTATTAATCAATTCTACAAGGAAGTGAGACACATCCAACCTTCCTGAAAGAAGGAAGTCTACTCTTCAGACATTGGCTAGTCTGCCGTGCACAATGCAATACACTCCATTCCCAGAAAGGGTTAATCACGTGCTTAACTCAGTGTTTTGTTAGATTAGTCTCTCTCACTGCTTAACACAATGACAAATAACCATTATTCTTTTTCTTGCACTGATAATCGGGACAACTTAAACATTTCTTACTAGCACAAGTGAAACCATTAATCCTCTGTGATGTTGCCGATAAGTGGTGACTTTGGAGTAATGGCCTTGTCACCTAAAAAAGAGAGCAAAATATATGAACAATTAAAACAAGGTGTCCATTATCATGTGCATCCCTACTCCTTGTGTCATAAGGAGTATGAGGGATCTGTCGTTGTTAATAGACTGAATATTGGAATGAGTTTTTGTTCATTTCATTATAAATAAATGGGAAGATATCCTCCATGCTAGACATTCTCAGATTAAATTCTTGGAGGTACTAAAAGTGATGATTTATATACAGTATATATATGAACTATATATCTTTTAACCATATAACTTCCGCTGCATATCAATTATCTTATGATCACTTTATTTTTTAAGATTATTTTTTTTGCCATTTTGCCTTTATTGGATAGATCACAATAGAGAGAGACAGGAAAGATTGGGGGAGGAAAAGGTCCTGTTTCATGCAATTTTGCCTATTGTTATTGAATGAATTGGTTAATTTTCCCTCCCCTCCTATGGGCAACAAGCAATGTCAGTCATTTTTCTTCTGTGATAAACTTCACTGATATTGTGCCCATCCTATTGTGTTTTGCTCCAATGAAACTTTCTGACAAGTTATGATGTTCTACAGCTCATGAAGCATGGTGGCTAGATAAAAACCAAGATAGTGGTTGGAAACATTAACAACTAGGGAAGTTCTTAAAGTCGAGTGTTGAAAGTTGTGAAAACCCCTATTGATAGGCTTGCGTGGATAGTGGTGTACACAGGTACATGTCCAAACAATGTGCCAATAATGTGACTAATACCACACTTGCACACAAGCTTTAGGGAAAGTGTGAATACTCAGAATATGACTTTAATTGAAGTAAAATAATTAGATTAAGGCATTGATTTGTGTTTATTTAGACTACTGTGTTACAACTATATCTATTTCTCTAAATTTTCAAACATTCAATGGATGTCATTAGGGCTGGACGATAATTCAATATTATCGTTTATTGTCTTTCAGTGGGATTATATTGTGATGATATGGTGATTTTGGGATATCGAGACGCACAATTCTGCTGTCTGAACTGATGAGAACAAGCTAATTTTATTTAGAAACTCAGACAAAATGAAGTATGGTAGGAATATTATGTGAAAATTTCAGTTTAGTTTGACATCACACCAAACATTACCATTCGGTTCAATATGATGAACATTAATTTGATTATTTAACGTGATTTCGCTTATGTGAGCCATATCGTCATACATATCGATATCGAAAAAAATCCTTATGATTATCGTGATATTGATTTCAACCATATCGTCCAGCCCTAGATGTCATGCCATATGTGATTATGCTGTTAAGTTGTTGACTCAGACAATCTAACTGGACTACAGTGTGAGTGTTGTGTGTGGTATACCAGTCACCACCAGTGTGGTTTAAATACTTTCAATGTGGAATGGAACTGGAATAGAACTGTTTAAATGATAACTGTTTAAATATGAGCTAACAAACAGTGCCATGAGGAAATATATAAAGACCATGCATTAGGCTAATTGAAATTCTCCAATTTAATCCTCTTCCCTATCATATGTTTTATTTGTCATTATGTCTGTCTCCACCACTAATCAGTTGTTGATATAGCTGCCTAGAGGTGTTATAGTATAATTGACAGGAAGATAATAAACATGCATAATTGAGATTTTGATTGATTATGATTTTAGATTATTTGCTCATTTTCATTTAACAATGACTTCAGGTAACTTGACATGGGGGAGGATCGGCTGGCGCTCGGCGTCCTCCACACCCCCTTCTATAGATGGGTAGTAGCTAGATAGGTTTTGCTCCGCTTACAAGTTTGTATAGAAATGTGAAAAGACCCTGATCATTTTGTGGTTTGTGGTTTGTGTCAGGCTAAACTGACAGCAGTTCGACATCAGTCCGTCACCCGGCCCCACCAAGTGGACCAACTTCAGTAAACTACCTCAAACTGCTCCTGGACATTTGACATTGGTTGGAGCATTGAGAACTTGTTTTGAACTTTAATTGACATTTGAGGATTTATCATAAAAAGATACTCTTAACCCACTTCCTAGCCTTCTTAGATTATGCTGTCCAAAACTGGATCAGTAAGTGTTTAAACTATACTACTTTTTGATGCATTTGAAAAGAGGAAACATGTCCTATTTACTATTTAACATATAACATTGCATTCTACATGCCAAACTCACAATTCCCTGGCAGCAGCACAGTCACAGCAACTTGATACTCAGTATTTCTATGGCTGGTAGCTCTGTTTTGATCAAAGGGGTTCAGGGGCCTAAGTTTCAAATCCCCCAAAGCCCATTTTGGCTACTCTTTATTTAGCCCATTGGCATTCTGACCCCATGCTTCTCAGACTTTGAACTCAAAGCTTGGAAAAGCCGTATCGCTTCTTTAAACACATTATCAGTGGTCTAGGTTTAAGAATATCACTAATCATCTTAAGGTTTTAGTGCAGTGTGGCAGCATCGTTAAAGCTTCTGGGCCCATTTACTGCCATGCACCCACTCACTGTAAGAAATTTTCCGTGAAATTTACGGTAAGTTACAGACAGCTAGTGGGTAGCAAGTTTATGCATTTCAGATGAGAGCAGCTTATATCCAGACCACTGCAGTAATTTACTGGCAACAAATTCTAGGGTGGTGCTGTAAAAATCAAATATTTTATCAAAATGTTTCATTTTACAACTCTAGCTCAGAAATTGTAAGAAAAAAACTGCTGTACTGTAATCTGAAATAGGCCAGCCTGCTGGTGACCAGATTCAGTATTGTTCATTCAGTATACTGCAATTTGATTAGCTTCATATCACTATAGCTCGCTGTGTTAGGTAGTTCCCAGTAAAAATGAAAATTTTATAGTAAAAAGGGAATTCCAAGGCACTCAAAGTTAAAAAGGCTGAACATTTTTATAGTATTTTGACAAAGCACTTGTCATTGGCAGAGTACCCAGCTCTCCACTGCTAGACATGATTAGGTGGATTCAGTCATGGCTGGCTGCAGTGCTGTGGATTATGTTACTTGCATAAAGTGTGATACTTTTCATTTCTGTTAGGGTGTGGCATCTCTTTATAATTCTTGTGGGATCCTCCATGTAGCAGCTCGAATCTACGTCTGTGCAGTATTTCATCATCAGCTCTGTTCCCTCTGACAGTCTGGGGAAGTGAACCACCAACCTTACTGGCCTTTTGCTCTCATTGCAGAGCTACAGGTTGCAGTGCCACTGATTGTTACTTGTTAGTTAGTTCACTATTTCACTACCCAACCTCCAAAATGGACATTTCTAATACATTGACACAGTGCTTAATAGGTGCACTAAAGATGTTTGCTAACAATAACAAATAAATAACTTTGCATTTACTTTATGTGTCAAATTAAAACTTCCTCATGCAAGTTTGATCTCAGTTACACATCAGTCTTAGCATAGTGATGATGAGAACTTTACCTAAAGTGTCATGTCAATGATTATTTATCCTACATGTGATTGAATATTTGACGTGACTATAAAGAAATTACCATGCTCTGTGTATCTTTTTAAAAGAAGTGATTGAATTGGTGGATTATACATGCTGAAAAGCTTAGAGGAGGTGTGATGAGACTAGATTTCTATAGAACTGTTTGTAGTTCAGCTCCATTTTTTTCCCATGATTGGAAGAGTTAAATCAAGGATGCTTTGCAACATTTTAAACAATGTTGACCAGTAAAGCCGTGAAAGTTGCTTGATTTTTTTGCACATAACTGGCAATCCTTTTATATATTTTTTGTTTACTGTTTGTCTCAATGAAAGCAGTAGATGTTTGTATTTGCCACAGTAATTTGTTTGCCACAGTTATTTACAGTAACACCCTATAATAGTATTACACTGAAAAAGCCATCCTCCTGCAAAGCAGTTTGCAATAACATTACAGTAATATTGTTGCACAAAGTGGCACTAAAAAGATACAATATTTTACCACGCTGATAATAAAACAACAACATACTGTATGGTGAATTTTTTTTTTTTACAATTGTGTATTAAAAATGGCTCAGAGAGTTTTGTCAGCATCAAAGAAAGAACAACAATACACAGATTGACAATGATTTGTGGAATGCATTTGAATTTTGCAAATATTTTATTCTAATATTTGAAAAGAACACTTAAAAAAGTTCTATGTGGTGGTCATGCTCTTTGTTTGAGCTAAATTAGTGTGGATTCCAATGAGAATGTATTTTTTTTTAATTAGTAACAACTCACTAATCAGCTATGTTCCTGAACACATTGTACACTATCTGGTGAACAATTGTCCATATGTCAGGTGCATCTGCTTTATCTTATTGAACACTTTCCCGCCACCTGCAGTGCAGTATTTAATAGGTGTTTGTTGATTTTACTGATAAATACGTAATTCAAACTTTCAGCATGATATACGTTCAATAAAAATGTCTTGTGTCTCGTGATCACATAAGCGCATCTCCTCTTTGTGCACTGTCTTGAAAATGTGTATTTGATTGTATGCAAGTCTGTTTGTGCCCCTTAGCTACTCTCACACCTCTTCAATCTCATCAGCCCTCATGATTAAGATTTGGCACCTTGAATCACATTGTCTTCATCTGGAAATATTTCAGCTGCATTTCTGCCACTCTAAAGGGAGATGAAGATAAAGGAGAAGAAGGGGAAAACACACCCTGTTGTGTGAATCCTAGAGAAGGCCTTGAACCCTGCCATTCATCCCTTTCACTTCATCAGCTGAGTCTAATTGCCAGAGAGGACAGGATACCCAGGGCCCAATTGTTCCTTATCCTCTTTGGAGCCTCTGAGGCATGAAAAGCGAAAGGCCTGCTTTTGATCTTTTTTTTTGTTAGTTTTTTTTTTTCCTCTTTTCTGTCATCCCCTACTATCCTTTCCCCCAGAGTGAGACACTCCTTTCACACTGTGCCCCCTTCTTCATCCACGCAAAATAATTATCAAGCTCTGCTTCATCAAATAATGGTGGATATTGAAGGTCATGATGGGGCGGGCCAGAGGTCTGGAGGGGTGGCCCTAGGACGTGGTGGAGCTCCCAGCCCATCTTAGAGGCATGCTCCTTAGCTCTGGCTACCTTTATATACCTTGACCCCGGTTTTCGTTTGTCTGTCCTAATGAGACCCTCTCATGCGGCCAATGCAATAGGGGTCTTGCAATGGCAGGGTTGGGAGGCCAAAGTACAATGAGACACAGGGCTGCGCTCAGACAAGGGCGCATCTGTGCTATCTTATTAAGCCTTGGAAAAGAGCTCAAGCGTCTCAACGTCCCATAGGCGCTGAGAGCAGATCTATTGACACCTACTTGTCCTTTGCGGTCAACACCTTTCTGTGAGGAAGCAGGCACACACAAGTTCTTATTAGAAGTAAATCTTGGCAGACTATTTGGAGAGGCAAAGTGCTTAACTTGGTTTGGGTGGCCATGTGGCATCAGCAAGAAGAATGCTGTGTAATTATGATGAAAAATTCCTTGGGACTAGGAAATTGACAAAGGATGTCAAAGGCCAATTTGTCAAAAGAAAACTGTCTTTACATTTGAAAGATGCGGGTGCTGGTCTCTGTGTGAGCACCTATCAAAGCCACCAACTTCTTTTTGAACACTTACTTCCACACTTGATCTGGTATAGGTCAGGGACCATAGGCTGTTGTTAATCGTTATTTTGAAATTGTGTATTCATAATAACATCTTGTAACAAGATTCATCATAATAACACGATTTTTTTGCCCTTAGTTTTACCCTAAGCCATTATCCATGACCATGAGTGTGTCAAATAACATTAAACGTGTGAAATGTGAAAATGTTAATAAAAAACCCCTGTTGATTTAAAAATATTCACAGTATGTCATGGGCATGTTAGAAACAGCGATACTTAAGCCAGTCAATGTAACTACCTCCCTAACGTGCCAACAAAAGGGACAGCAGGATATACTGTAAGTAGTGGGTTAGGGTTAGACAAAATGACAAACAAACACACAAGTAGGCAAACAAAAACCTTTAAGCAATCATGTAAAGCACGCCTAACATCTGAGCACTGTGAGAGAACAAAGCAGGGCTCCTGTCAGTGCATCGATCCACTCCTGAAGGCACACACATCCATAGCGCTCTGATTGCTCCCTGCCTCTCGCGCCTTTCTCCCCCGCGCCTCTAACTCTCCTCTCTGGCTCCTTTCTGAGAATGTGCTTATTGATCTGGCCTACTTCGTTGGAGTTAACTCACTGATAAAACCTGACCAAGGGCTTCCAATGGCCTGAAAGAGTTTGGAGGACTGGTGAGAAAGCAGTATAAATAATAAGAAAGGACTGCGCGCTGCACTGACAGAAATGTTTATCAAAAGCATATAATTCAGTTAACTGTTTAGTTTATTCAATGCACAGCCCCTAGCTTTGACATTTGTAACGGCTTTATCAGTTGTGTGGCCATCTCACCAAGCATTTAGTGCACTAAACAAGGCACAGGTCAAGTTAAAATGACTTGAGATGGTGGCTTGACTTGCAGTAACCCTTATTATGACTAAGAAACAAACTGCCCTATAGCTTCATAATATAATCTAGTCCAGTTGACTTGAGAAGCTTGTAACCAGCTGATATGGAGATTGTTGTAAAACCCACTGGATTAGTAAGAAAATAGAGAGACAATGAGGAATAGTTGTGTGACTTTGAGCACAAAAAAACAACAGTTTACTAAACTCCTTGGATCACATAAAATTGAGTAATCTTCTAGGAGTACTTTAGATTATAGTAGACTTGCCATATACAAATTTGAATCTGATTTGGGGAGCATATTTATGCAAACCATTTTCCATTTCTTAGTACTCACTTACTTGCTATTTATGTTATTAGGGTGTGTCATTAAGTGGTTTGTTTTTGATGAACACATCAGTGGTATCCATTTGAACCCATTCACTCTTACTCTGCACAAATATAGTTAAGTGTCTGAGTTAGAGTTGTCTAAAAAGCTTGGTGGTGCTCAGTGTGACACTCTTGCATATGTTTTGGTGGAGCTTCACAAGGCATATTTACCATTCAGTTGACTGAGAACTCACCATAGACAGTAAAATGCTGAATATATTGAGCACAGTTTAATGTTTCATCCCTATTGCAGCGAGGTAGCCAGCAGCCTACTCAATTTGTTATTGCAATTGAGTTAGTTTGGGGTGATGTATTGTTTCTACTGTTACATTCCTTCACTGAAAAAACAACCAATTATTGATCCAGCATGACTACAGTGTTTGCAATCCCAAATTGGTGGAATGTTAATGTGACTGAAATATGTCTATTGACTTGACCTGACCCGGCTTAAAATACCCATTGCAGCTAAATTAGTTGGGGATATGATTTTAATCAATGGTTTTATTTTAGGCTGTCTGTATTAAGAGAGCTTGATTACACATGAGGAAAAAAACTCTGACAAAATATGCAGCATTGTCTAACATGCAGTAATACAGACTATTGTTTTGCAGATACCCACTTTAAAATATTAATAGTTATTTGAGATTTGTTCCAGGATACACAAATATATTAAAATCAATGTATTTGTGTGTCAGTATGTGTAATCATGTCTCCAGTGCGTGATTACATTGTATGTCGGTTTGTGTATATTTTTGCAAGTGTGTTGTGCTGTCATGTTTGTAGCATTCCATGTGGGAGGGTCTGTTGAGAAGTAAGCCATCTGTAGTGTTCTGCCGAACGACATGTTGTAAAGCGAGATTTGAGAGTGTGGGGAGACTTGACTTGACAAATCTTGGCACATAATGAGACAGAAGGGAGTAAAGGCAGAAGTCTGTCCAGAGATAAACAATTAGATTTGTCCCTGAGGTAAAGGCCAGGCAATGCAAGGACTCTCAGACTAACAAAATCAATATGGCTTCCAGTAAGAACACTCGGGGGTAGAGTGATGAAGAGGTTAACGTTCATTTCTCAGATTAGGACACACAGACACAATGAGGAGTCGTGGCTCTTTCAAAATCAATATGGCTACTAGCGTGAAAGCTGTTTGTCAGTGTTCTATATATTTGAAATTATGCATTTGATATTCAACTATCTGTTATATAATATTTGCCTAATGAGACGCGATAACATGGATCAAGAGGAATGTCGAACTGAGCTAGTCAAGCCAGATTTCTTCAGCAGCCGATTTTGAGAGGATCTTAAAGGAGACAACATTTGGGAATGATACTTTCACACCCCCAGAAAAAAACATAATGGAGCATGAGCCATAGACAGTGTGGGCAGTCCCTTTGCGTCGCATCCCCTCTTAGGCCCTGCCCAGACTTGCAGGTCTCATCTCGCATCTCACCACTGTTCCCAGCAGGCCTCACAAGGGTAGCACTGCCAGGGCAGGAGGGTTGGACTGTTGGGGGCGTCCCGCGCTGTGCCTGCGCTGGCATTAAAGAAGACAACAAAAAGCGAGGGTGAATGGGGGGGAATTGCAAGTTGTGCACAACTGCTGTTAGGCGGGGAAGTCTCCTCAGAGACTCTGAGGCGCTGACCATAAAGGTGTGAGTCTGAGCCGTGGCCAGCCCGTCGCCTCATCTCCATGGAGACAGGGACACGGCCCCCCAGTGGGCTTGTCTCTGCTGTGGCCTGGAGCAGTAGGAGCACTTGGGGATGTGGCCTGGCCATCACCTGGGCTCCAAGGGACCAGGAGGCACTGCTCCAACGACCTTCAACAACCTGCCAGCCTGTCATCTTGGCCTGGGGAATTAGAAGAAATAAAAAAATCAACTAAGGATGTGTGTAGAGACATTGTTTACTGGGCCATTGTATCTTTGGAGGAGATTCTTTGTTCCAGTGGGGATGAACTACAGAGTGCCGTACTTTTCAGAATATAGCCTCACTTGATATTTAAAAATTTCCTTTGTGTATATTATCCTTTTGTGACACGACTATGTTGGGAATTTTAGACTACAGTTATGTACTTTCTGATTGGATACTCAAATTGAAACATCTGGTTGAGGAGGTAAAGGGTAAAAGTAAATTATCATAATTAGATGGCAATATCATCATACTAATTCTTGTACTTTAGACTGATTCTTTATTTCAGAAAGCAGATAATACAATGAAATTACTGTTTGGACAGGCCCCTACTCATCATTTTAGTCTGCAAAGAAATCCATTGAATTTAATCTGCAGCACCTGTTGTGATTTTAGACTATATAGCCCCCTCAATGTAATGCTAAAACAATACTGAGGCAAAATGGCAACAACATTTCATGTGTTATTGCAATGTAAATTGGTGTGACCTGGTGTTCATCATCACCTCTCAAAGCTAACCACAGTGTTGTATACACAGACTAACTGAAATAGTCATATTGTGTATCTTTAAAATATAATCTCAAGCACTTTATTCCACTTAACCCACACCTTTTACGTCCCAGTTTTTGTAACATCAAGATATGTCAAGTTTCAGAGAGAAGGACTTTATTATTTCTTATGAAACGATAGGTAAACACAAACATCAGAACAGCAACATGCAAAATAAAGAAGCTGGTTGTGTTATTCTTTTTCAGGTGGGTGGAGATGAGAGTTTCAAATTTCAACATGATTCCTGTAGATACATAATCAGGTAAGTAAGAATCATTCATGCATGGTGTTTTAGACTAATGTTGATGTTGCTGTGATAAATCTTGCTAAACGGGATCTCAAGTCTTCTACATTTTAGTGTAAATCAGTGCCATCCGAACCATTTCCCGGGAGACACTCGTGTTGCATTATCTGACAAACCAATACAGGGGATTCTGTGGAAAAATCTGTGCCTTCTTCCTTTCAGCCAAAAAGAAAGAGGATTTTGAATGGAGTGGTGATTCTTTATGCAGAGCCGAGACGCGACGCCTTCCAGACGGTGAGAGATGGCAAGCCCTAATAATACAGAGCTGTACAATAGTTCTGACAGGCGAGCAATAAAGCAATCAGGGTCCCAGGCATTCCAAATCTCTTTACCGCCCACCCTCTAACAGTCTGAGAGATGGGCGGCTGACCTGTGAGCTGTCAATCATGGGGGATACCTGCTGGAGCCTGATCAGGGAGAGCTGAGGGCACCAGTCCATCAGATCTGTTTTCACACTCCAGACACTAACATTGCAAGCATAACCACAGACACAAAAAAGCCCCACCGCCTCACTCTTAATTAGGAGAGGTGGGGGGAGAGACTTGTTTGGTTTAAATGGGTGTGGGAGTGTCTTAGATATAGGGGGATAGTGAGTGGAATCCCAGTGAGACAGAGAATGACCTTTTCCCTTGATTTAGGAATCAGGCATTGATCTGTCACGCTGTTTTGTACAAGCAAGAGCTCTTTCAGCATTGCTTTTCAGCATGTGTGTATAGCGTTGTGTGTGTGAGCGCGTGTGTGTGTGTGGTGGGTGGGGGGTTGGGGGGTTAAGGCTTGTTCATTAGCTGTCTCTAGCCCATTCCAGCAAATAGATCACCATAATACTGTGGTTAGTTAATGGCTTTCTGGTGTTTCCTCTAGAGTCTTCCTGTCTGAGGGCTGACTGCTAAAACTCCTCCACTGTCTTTTCCTCCTTTTTTCCAAGTGGGGAGTCTGGTGTTCTCCTGCCTACCTCAGACAATTGGCTTCAGCCAATGGCCAAGTCTCTGCACAGTCTGGCTGCACGGACTCACATTAGAGACCTAAAAGCAACATCACAAAAAACATGCTGATCCGACTTTCTACTTCACTGATGACTGGAATCATATTGGTTCTCCACAATTAAAACTCAAGTAGAGACTTTGGATAATATTGCCCAATTTCTCCATGGGGATCATTAAAGTTTCAACACATACATACATACATACTGTAATGACACGATATACATTGATATTAACATATCTTGTGTTGGAAAGTAACACACTTGTAAGTCATCCAAAAGAAGTAACACAAATGCGTTAAAAATTACTTTTTAAGAGTGCAGTATCCTATCAAATGGACACCCTAATGAACACAATATAAAAAAAATGTATTGTAAAAAAAAATATTCATGAAAAGAGGTTATGTTATCACATGTTCGTTCAACTAATTTACAAAAGCCTACTAGACAAGCCAAATATAAAGTTGAAACTATATACTTTTTTTTTGGTTGGTATTTTTTTCACCCAGCACTTATTGTATTGTAAGGAAAATTGTTATGCATTTGTACCTCAGTTAACTGAAAAATGGCTTATTAGCATTGCTAGCATTCTTCTCAATGAACCAACGTGGACCATTTGCTAAAACCTTGTTAGTTCGCTTGAAGTGAAGAGTGGTCATTAATTTTTAGTTTTCCAGGCAATTAAAGGCGTTGCCCATTATATAAGTATCTACCAATAACACAAGAGCTTGGCGGAGAAAAATAACTAAGGCTAAAACTCAAAATGTCAAGGTATCTCTCTAAGCTAGCTGTAAATCACATGATTTGGAGGTGATTGTTGAAACAACTAAAAATAATGGGAAGAAAAACTTGATAAGTAAATTGGTAGCCATGGCTTTGAGAGTAATTTCCCTTTTTTGATACACTGGCACTTCATGTCAATTTGGTGTCATTTAAACAAGAAAAAAAGTAAAAACTTGCTTAGCACTAGTTACATGCTTGCCAGCTGTGAGTGTCTTGGCAAATACTGTAACAAGTGTACATGACATGGACAGTCATGGACAAATACAACACCTCTAATCTTTTAGCAACACCACTTATTTAAACAACAAAAACTCTGGAGTAGAAAAACGTTAGAAGCCTTGAATATCATCATGACGTCTGAGTGAAGAGGTCTAATAGGTTAGACATAGAGATAAGTAACTCTTAATGATAATGTCATTTATGTAAATGACATTATCATGATTATGGGAAATAAGTATAATAAAATGTTTGTGGATGTGTGATAATGAATTGTGCTTGAGAAGTTGCAAGGGTCAATCTTGACTATAAATAAAGTATTATAGAGGAGAGGGGATTTGATGAGGTTGTAACAAGTATGACTAGTACTGTAATTACATACCGGTAAGCATTTTAATTAGAATTCTGTGCTACTTTCTTAATGTTTTGGGCTCGTATATTTTCTAACTCTTTAAGACTTAATTGAAAAAGAATGTATTATATAGATGTATCAAACATTTGTCTAGGTGAGGAGTAATTGTATGCATTGATTGTAATTATGTTGGTCGTCCATTAAGCATGATTTCATAAATTGTGTGAACAAATTAATATGTGCCACTTGTCATATTTAGTTAATTTTACTTACTGTAATTGCATTGAATTATTTAGTTTAATTAGCCTGATTTTTTGTTGAATAAAGATATATTCAGTTGAATCAGGCATTCTGTATGGTAGATTCCTTAAACTTGCAATAAGCGATATCAGACCTTATAACCAATCCTGAAACTAATGTGTGCTATGTGGAGATTTCATTGAGACATAATGATATAAACCAATATCCATACACGTGGGTCAGCTGTGTTGCTGTTTTCACCTCTTTTCTAAAGCTTGTTGTAATATTCTGGTCCGGACCGAAGCTCTTTCTGGTCCGGACCGAAGCTCCTTCTGGTCCCTCCCGTAGCATTCACATTTTTTTTTTTAACTAGCTTGGCACCTACCTTGCTTTATAAAAAAGTGGCCCTCACCCCCTCCCATCCCTGAAAATTTTCGCATAATGGCTCCATGAAGCGAGGGAGTAAACTTTGTAAACTAGTAAACTTGCTCTTCCTACCTCTTCACTTTCTCCTTCAGCGGGAGAAAGATCTGGCAAAGCGAGACTGGTAACCACCGAGACTTCTCTGTAAGTACCTTACCTTGCCTTAGCTATTAGCTTAGCCTTTATGCACGGTGCTTTGCAATGTTTGTCCTTAGCTGGCAAGTGGCTTTGCTGTGAGTTGCTGTTTTTGTCACCCTCTGGTGATCAGAAAATTTAGCTTATTGCAGCTTAAATCAAGTTTTACTTTAATTGACAAGGATATTGGGAGCTGATGAGCTACGTCATTGTCAATGTGCTGATTTGAGGGATGGTTATAGACCTGGATTTGTATCACACCAACACCACGGTTCAGAGAATATGGCAGGCCATTTAATCATTTATTCCCTAAAAAGCACTAGTCACAAAAAATTAGCCACTAGTGCAGTTTTATTTTTCAGTCAGACTGGGATAAAAAAATAAAAGAATTCCACTACACTCACTGCCCCGCTTCTCACAATATGGACACACATAGAACAAAGTATTATTAGAGATATAGCCTATTATTTAGAATCGTTAAAGTTAAGTTAGCATTTTACGTGAAATATTTAAATTCAAAATATAATTTAAAAAAATCATCACTTATACCATTTGTTTTTGACAAGGTTTCCATCTGGTTTCTATCTGCCCATAAACGTCACATCTTTCCCTGTCATATTTACCCCTTGTTTATATTCTTCATGTGCGCTCAACTTTTCAAAACTTTTCGACAGCTTCTGAAGGCTATATAGCTTGAATACCAGCTGTGTGGCAACGTTGATGTTAGCAAAACTGACGGATGTTGCACTGTCAGTTCTACTGCGTCCAATCAAACAAAGAATAGAGAGTGATGGATCCATAAATGAACTTCATGCATTTCATCCATTTCTGTTTGGCCACCCCCTCATTCTCTCCCAAAATGTTGAACTCTAACCATTTCGACATACTTTCAGCTCAATTCAAACTTTAAAATGTTCACGTACTTTATGAGATGTGCAGATGTATTCAACTTTTTGATTGACTGTATACTTTTATACTAAATATTTAACTTTTCTTTTTAATTTTTAGCCCCGTGACAGCAGGGGCTCTATGGACGGTATTGTCGGCCGGCCGGTCGGTCGGTTGGTCACGTGGCCCGCAGGGAGTTAGACCGCAGACTCTCAAGCGGGAGACCCGAGTTCAATCCCCGGCAGAGACGCTTCCACAAAATTCAACGTGGCAGGGCTGTTAGACTCTTAGTCTTGTTTTCCCATAGATTTGAATGCTGGAATGTTCAGAAATGCTAGAGTGAACTGGCGATGCATCATTGACTGGCGATGCAGCAGTTCACTCTAGCTGGACCAGATAAAGTCATGGGTGTCAATGCACTTACTCCTCCTCCTTGTTCTTCTCCCACTATTCCTCCAGCTTCTCCTCCTCTTCCTAATTCTCCTACTCTTACTTCTTCTGGAACTACTACAACTTTTCCTACAACTAGTCGTCGTCCTCCTTATGCTCCCACTATTCCTCATCCAAGTACTCCTCCTCCAAATAATCCTAATAATATTTACAATAGAAACTTGCAACAGATTAGTGACTAATGACTATATATTGTTCCTCTCCAATGATGCAACATTAAACGTCTACTAATTGATCAGATCGACTCCTGTCTGTTCCTGTGCTCTGGTACCAACATCACCATACAACACTGTACCTGGCCTGTAAAGGTTACTAAGCATAGGTATTTCAGACCTATGAAAATCCAAGAGGCTCCTCGCAACTCTTGGCAAGCTTCAAAAGCAATGCAATCACTGAAAATGTTATCCATTTTAACCCTGTCTTCTCTCTACTAATGCAGTAAGGCTTGTTCAAGAGTTGGTTCAACAGCTTAATGAAAATTGAATATAGTTCTCTCCAATGCTTCCAACTTGTACAGAATGCGGCAGCTAAGATTTTATCAGGTGCTAACAAAAGAAATCACATCACTCCAATTCTGGTTTCATTTCATTGGTACCTGATAGTTTCACAATTGAAAAGATTTTGCAGATCACTTTTAAAGCACAGAGGTTTTGCCTTTGTTAAATCTCTGACCTCTTAACCCTGTATGGGCCTGAGTGCGGCCTTAGATCTTTGGACAGGGGGCTTCTGGTCATTTGTGAATCTAGATTCAAGACTAAAGGAAACTGGGCCTTCACCATCAGAACACATATTCTTTGGCGCCTATGGAGCCCATCTCCAAGGAGCTCAGGCAGGCAGAATCAGTGTCGCCTTTCAAATCACTTCTGAAGACCTCTCTCTCCAGACTTGCATTCATGTAATGATGTTTCTTTTTCCACTGTTCTTCCACTATATTGGTTTGCTGGTATAACCTTACCCTCCTCCCCCATCCCTTACCCTATCCCTAACCAGAGTTTGTATCCCGCCCGACCCTATTGTCCCTTTCCCTAACCAGGGTCCACATGCCACCCTCATCCTAATGGCTATGTCCTCATTTTTGCTGCTGTCCTTTTCTTTGCTTGCGCAACTTTGTGTCTGGGATTTTTATATGTATTGATTGCGAAGCCCTTTAAACCCTATAAACATTGTTTTAGAAAGGTGCTATACAAATGAAGTTATTGTAGGCTTCACAAGCTTATCTGCCATTAGAAAGCTAATTAGTACATTGAAAATGAGTAAAAATTGGATGCAGGACATATTAGACCATAATTCAACATACATTAATGCATTCACACAATGCAAGTTGTGCAGACAGTACTACTTAATTATAAATACTGTAGAATGGAGTGGACAGTAAAAGTTGTGGGATTACAGTCAGTTCCATAGATTGTGCAAACAGGGCTAGATAATAACGAATAACAGGTACAGATGCTAGAATATGCTAGAATATGCAAATTTAGAATTAGTAACAGCCCTGAACTAGAAAATGGACCTATAAACCCTGAAAATGACCTTCAGTGCTGTCTCACTGTCACAAATTTGGTCGGCTGTTTACTGGACAAACTCCTGAGGGTGTTGCTTGATGACATCACAGACTTGAGTCTTGGCTCGTTTTGCTACTATAGCTTTTGGAAGAGCTGTTCATGTTCAGAAATGAGGGTGGACTGTCCAAGATAATAGGCATAGCAAAAGGAAATTATGTTTTAGGGTGGATTTTCACATCAACCACCTTTGACAATGGGTGATGAGTTTTGCAGAAGTCTTGAGTAATGGGTTTTTCTTATACCTTCCCTCAGAGGTCCTCTGCAGATTCCTATGCTTGGCTAACTAGAGCACTTCTGGGGCCAACTTGAGGCTTCTAACGCAAAGAATGGCTTGTCTTGTTTCTTCCAGATCTCTGATGTCATCTCTTATAGTGAACATGTATGTGATCTTTTACAGCTGGATGGAAGGTCCATATGTAGTTCACATCACCCTTAGGATTTTGGGGTCACTGGAAAGCAGGGTGTATTGGACCATTCACCACATCACGTTTCACTCAAATCTGTGTGGAGACTGGATTTTTCCATCCCATTCTCCTGTCCGTAGACATCAACATCTTCAATTGACATCATGTCTTTTGAATGTAACGGTTTTTGTTATGCTATGACTAAACCAAGACGTTTCCATTTGAGGATTTTACCTGATGTCCAAACTTTGAACCGTTTGGTTTCTATCCAACGTTTTACATGTCATTACGTAAACATGATGAACTCAATAGCTCAATGTTTTTGCAAGTGTCTATATTGTTTGTGTAATTCATACAGTGGATATAGAGACCCACTATGCATAATATACAATCGTATGCAATTGTAATAAAGAACTTTGCTTACAACATAAGATCAAATAAAGACAAGATTCCTCGTATTTCAACTGTGAACCACTATGCCGCCAATCACAATTGCTTTTGTTTGCCAAGTATAATATATGTTAAGCAACTTATCTTGGTGGAGTTTGTGCAAGAAACTGGACCATGCACTAACCATACTTGTTGCCATCTTGATAGTCTGTATGGAAGCTTGTTCATTTTCTTATTTCCCAACTGCAGCATGAACACAACAAAACAAACAAACCCGAAAGCTTGCCCCAACAACTTCTTTCCTTAATTGGCAGCTGATACATGAACAAGAGGTTGTCTTGGCTGAAAAAAGCAACTGCTGAGGCGTTGCTGGACCTCCAGACCTTTGTGACCAATGGCGTGTCATCCCTCACTTTGTCATGTTTAACTAAAACCAATCCCCATTCAAAGCAGCATCCATCAGTGTTAGTTGAGAACAATGACAGATTGCCTTTCTGCTGCACTCAAAGCATCTGGATCCTTTCTCTACTCCCCCTCTTTTATTTATGGTAAACAGCCTGAATAACAGCTGGGCAATGGGAATTTACAAGTTAATCAATTGTTAGTTAGGAGCCACAGAGATGCCCCATACCCAACCATCTGCACGTTAATGTTCATTTACCATGCTAATTTTCCCATAGGCAACAGTCTATCTATTGATTTCGTCTTGAGAGATTTATCCACACTTAGTATTATGAAATGTTTAATATATGATGATACAATTTTATGGAAAATAGATGTAAAATGTTGCACAGAGTTTAATTCAGGGATAAAACGTTAAGTTTCCAGAGTAAGAAAAAAAAAAAAAAAACTCTTGCAGACAATGAATTCAGTTGGTGTTAATAAACTTACACACATGTTGTCAAACTCAGCACAACACTACAAAAGCAGTTACCCCGTGGTCCCATTCACATTTTATTTTTCCAGTGGGATGTCCTGGAAGGCAGATTTCACACATTGATGGGGAATCTAGGTAAGGACTGTTTACACTGGACACTGTGCTTCCTGTTAAAGTGAAGTTGCCTTTGTCTCTCCTGCCAGGTATTTGTGCCTGTGGCAGGGTCTTGGTCTTTTGTTCCCTCCTGCTCCTCCTCTGCACCACAAGAAGGCCCAGATGCACAGAGGCCTAGCCAAACAGGTCAGTGATGAGTGGTCCTCAGCACGCAGTCAGCATTCCACATGATTTGGCTCTTGTACAATGTCAGCATGTTCACACAACTAACAATTGGATCATAAAAATAAGTGGGCAAAATTATTGTTTTCTTCCTCTGTTGCAAAAGAAGAATATTTTTTACTTTAATGTTGTAAATATGTTAACAAATAAGAAATATTATTTAAAATGAAGTCTATTTAAATTAATCAGAAGATAATAACAGAGAAAGAAGAAAATGATAACAGTGATCAATCAGACAATAGAACCTTTAAGAAATGTTGAGATGCTTGTCTCCTCTCATAACATCACAATGGAAGAGAAAAATCTTTGGGAAAATGTAGAAATTGGGCAATTTTTCTATTAGATCTATTTTGTTTGGCCATGCTATCTTGGCAGCCTTGAGCCAGTGTTAGGTTAGGGCACCATTTACAACTGTGCTGTGAGCACTGGTATTCACCTTTACCCATTTCCCGATTGCAGCGAGGAAACCACACTCTACTTTATTTATAATCCAACCAACCTCAGTGTGTAACTCTTGCCCCTTCCTCCCGCTCGCATCACACAGTGAGGTCACTTCCCTCTGCACTTCCACCACTGCTCTTGCATTCCAACATGGCTCTAGGACAGCAGCCCAGCAAAGCTCTATACTCCTCAAATCACAAAGAGGCCCAGATCAGAGCCGAGCTGGACGTGAGCCAGGATCCAGGCCCTGACAGCCCAGGCAGCTGGGGGCAGCCTATAATAAGTGGGAGACAATGAGAACTAGCTCACCTCCCACGCTTTGCATGTGGATGCCGATTCAGAGTTGAAATTAAATGGTTTCATAGGTTTTTCATAGACCATACTAATTATGAAAAGAAATCTAGAAGACAAATGCGTTTGTTTGGTAAAGGGGATATACATTGAGGGTAATTTCTTTTTAACATAACACACTGCGAATTGACAGAATATGTATTGTTAAATTCACTGAAGTGATTTTCAAGTGAAGGACAAAGATTGATTATCAATACACACACACATACAAAGAGGCATGCTGGACCTTTTCTGCTTTTGAATTAACCCAAACCTTTACCAAGTGCAAAACACTGTTTTGTTCTATCATGTCATGGCAAATTAATGTCTGGGCCATTAGGTTTTTATGTGTTGCTTCCCCTCTGTATGAATTTATTTGCACTGGACTGAGTCAGTTGTTAACACTGGAAAACTGTATTTAAATTTCTTAACAGGCATCAAAAACATTTATGGACAGTATTTTTTTTTGTGCACATGGCAAACCAGACATATTTAAGGTATTCTGTTTTAATGAATAATAATGAACAGATCACTGTGAGGTAGATGGTGTTGGTGCTTTAATGGTCCCTTGTAGCCTCTTAAGCCTCTGGTGATAAATCTCGCACAGACTCACCCGTATAACTAAAACCCAAACCTCATTCAACTTCACATCCATCAGTGTTTGGCTGAAAGCGATGACAAAGCACTTTCAATTACACCAGTAACTGACTCTGGAAACAGTTCATAGCAGGGTCCAGGCTGGGAGAGTAGAGGAGAAACAGAAGGGGGAGGGCAGAATAGCTGGTAGGGCATCCGTTTGACTCACTCCCAAATAATAAAAAGGGTGGTGTGACTCGGGGACACAAGGGTTGCCGCCAGCATTGCGAACCCAAGGACAATTCACCTATTTTGTGTGCTGTCACCCCTGTAGTCTGATTTATGGTTGGGACATCCTTCCTACGACCCGTTCGTCCATCAGCTCGGCGCTATAAGGATACTCTGGTGATTAGAGGCTGAAGTATCAAAGCGTCCTCAGCCAGGGCCCTTGTCTAGTACCAGAGGGCCTTGCGCTACTGAATGGGGAGTGTGGTAGTTGGGAGGGAGAGTGTGTTGCAGCCACAGAAGAGTGCCATTCTTAACCCTGAGCACCAGAGGATAGAAGAGCTTTTTGAGAATCCATCAACTGTAAATGGTTCATTCCATAACGTTGGTGTTTTCTTTTCCATTTTTCATCCCAATTTGTAATTATATTATGTGGAGTGTGTGCTCTCTAAAAGTTAACATGGCAGTGTTTAATTGGAGTGATTTTAGTCATAATTGCATGATCCTCTCTACCACTTTTGGCTTCCACTTTGTTTGAATAAGCAGGCTAATTTCGGAATCCATCCTCAAAATTAATCAGTATAGCATACTTAATATTGAAGTTCAAAAGTGAAATAATTGAGAAAATGTAAATCTGCTTTGAATAATGGAATGCTTAATCATCAACAACAACAGCCACAACAATGACAACACCAGTCCAGGAAACATCTAATGCATTGAAAGAATATCACTGTGAACAATAGATAAGTGATGATCGTTTTTTCCTCTCTTTTAAAATGCTTTTATTACATAAATAAAACAGAGTCTAATCCTCCAGAGAGACTGATCTTTTAAAGCAGCTCTGACTCCAAACCCCCTGATGAAAGGCCCACAGTAACATCAGGAGTCCAGAGCCTTTGCTCTCTAACTTCAGGCAATTATGACACAGAGGAGATCTTTGCCTTCTGCACTCCAAAAGAAGAGGAAAAAAAGGCACGCCTTTTTTCCAGGCTTAGTTGTAAAAATAAGCTTGCTCTCCTCAATTGCAGTCACCCCATGCCCTTTGCAATAGCAGCAAGGATGTATCGGAACAAGCCATGGGGCAAAACAAATCACTTGTGATTTACAGAATTATAAAGATTTTAATAGCTGCAATGTTTCTCTCTCAGATTGGTCTTTATTTCCAGGAGTCAAAGTTTCCTGGGTGCCCCAGGCTTTTAAAAAGCAGTAATTGGCCAACAGAGAGACATAGCATCTCCCTGAGTGATTGAGTGTATTTGTTGCTATGAACTTGAGGGTATCACTCTAAAGATCATGGGTCCAGGTTGTGAGAGCCTGTAACTTATCAAGCACAATTCAGTTCACATCTACAGAAGTCAGACTACTTTTGCATTTAGTTTTGTTCAGAGTGCTAACCTTTTTGTGCAACTTGAGGTTTTTTACTAATTAGTTATGTTTCCAAATAACTCAGCATGAAGTAAGGGGCTTTGGTTAGTGAACTAAGGACAGACTTGAATTAATGCAGAATAATTGTTATGATAAAGAGCATGACTGTAATTCTTGTGTGCAGCTAAAGCAGCAACACTTATGAAGACTATCTTTGAGAAATCATATTGATGTATGAATCAGTAGTTTTAGAATATAATTGAATTTTTTTTTTAATCTGTTTCCACCTGGCCTTGAATCAGCACACCACTTACATGAGTTGTCATACTATTAACCAAGTGAAAAATGTAAAAAAATTAAATAAAATAATAATAAAAACATGAAAAAAACAAGATATTTATATACAAAATTATATATATTAATGCTAAACTATTAAAGAAAATTTGAAGCATTTTATGTTTTTTATTTCATGCCTCAAGAAGAATATTTCAGCATAGAAAATCTGTTCTCCCCCACCTAATGTGTGAAAATGCTACCATATGAATGTCAATTTATGACATTGGAATAAAACAAAGTCAAAATGTCATCCTCATTAAAGGATGCTTATACTGTAGCTTCAAAGTCTGGCTTCGCCTTGAGTTTTCAGTGCCAACTCAGCAGTTTTCCCATTAATATTACACAAATAGCGGCAAAAAACACAACTGTAGCATCGCAGGTCTTTGTAACCCCAGTGATCAAGTAGCTCAACATGATTTACAGCACCATGTCTCACTAAATCCTATACAGATTCAACCGCACTCACTTCCTCTCTTGCCTGAGACTAAATGCCTGGTGGACTCTCGATAAAGAAACCGCTCTGCACCGATCAGCTGTCATCTTTAAGAACGTAGGACAGTAAACATATGAAGTCCATACAGTTTGAGCTGTGTTGTATCCTAACATGTTTTCAGCTGGGAGATCAGAACTGTCAGCCATGATCTTTTTGCATAATTAGCAATCCTTCCACTATATAGACTCTATAAACTACATATGCTGCTGAAATGCTATGAAATGTGTTGCAGTAGGTTTATATTGTATCTCTTTTGTTGTATCTATTGTATCGTTTACTTAAATGTATCGATTGTATCTCTTTGACTCTTCTTTAGATGTATTATTGAATTTCACTTCACTCATCTACAGAACAATTGTCATAATCTTGAAAGCATGTGCTTCCTAACTGTTAGAAAAAGGCAGGCAGTAGCTATATTAAGGAAATCCACCAGGGAGACATAATCGAGTTTGACTCTCTACTGGTGGTCTCCTTGTTAGTGTTGTGAGTGTCAGAACTGACAGTGCAGGTAGCTCAAATGCCACTTAAGGTTTTAGCTTCAGTGGCTTTTGGAAAGAAATGACCGTGACCTGTGTAGCTTGAGCCCACATCCCACACCCTTTCTGCCTGACAGCCGCTCAATGGCAAGTGTCTGCCAGCATGCCGAGGGGAACGCTGCCAAGCAGCCGGAGATAGAGATGATTACCACATCCCTCTCTCCCTCTCAGCCTGCTCACTGAAAACTGATACCTACTAACAAACTGCTGTCAACATGTTAGCAAGGCAGAGAGAGTGAGAGCAATAGCATGTGCAGAGGGAGAGAAAAGGAGAAAAGGAGATGAGTGTGGGAGAGTCAACTAGATAAGTCCAAACAAGCAGTCAGGATTAATGATATTGGAACAAGTTTTTTTTTTTGCTGTTTTCACACCTAACACTGTTATGATAGGTGATAGACATGAAGAATGCAATCAGCTGCATAAGGAACTAGCCTGGTTAGACAGGCACACACCTACAGAGTGATGATCAAGTGATTAATGTCAGCATGAAAGAGATAATAGTAGACTGATGTAGTCACAGAGGTCACACCAGTTTAATGAAATTATGTATGTCCATATGCAGTTAATAGAAATATTTTCTCAGATAAATCACTGAAACTCTACCATTTTCACTTTTACAATAATGTAAAAGTGAAAATACAATTGTATACCTGAGGAAAGTCCGGAAGACTGAAACATTGTATGCATTTTAAACTCATTCCTGCAAGTTAAGGCAGTGGTGTGCAGGATTTGTTTCCCTACTTTTACAATTATAGACATTGTTCATGTTGAATGGTAAGTTGTCAAGATTTGCTACTTTTAAATGTATCTGTTTTTGGTTGTGCAGATATGCAAATCACTTTAGACCTTTACTCCAATCACTTAAAACTTAGGCTTTCCTGCTGGGCAGAGAATGAATGCAATTCTTTCAGAGAGGAATAATAAATGTCATTGTTTTTGAATAAATCTCCCACTGTGCCACTTTGGAGACTCAAATTTAAGTGAAATAAAGGAAAAATCACAGCTGACATATATTTTTCTAATTGTAGCAAAGGGGGGACAGGAAGCAGCATGGAGTAGCTTGAATCATCGGTAATTAGAATATCGCTGCATGTAATTACAAAAGATTTTGATTGTCTGATTTTCGGCAGAAGGCCCATTTTAGCTACTGTCTTAATACACATTTGTTTTTGAAGATTGGGAATGACAATTATGATAATGTGCATCCCAGCATGAAACATTTTTGTCAAAGACAAGAAAACGGGACCTGTTAAGTAGACATAATGCATATGTAGATTCTTTGAAAAATGCTAATTAAAGGCATTGTAATGATGTATTTTGTCATTTATTTAGAAAATATGAAAATGAAACTTTATTATATTCTAAGATTATTTTCATGGCATTGCAGCTTTACTGGAGAGAAGTGTGACAGGATACAGAAAGGGGATTATACAACAAAATGGATCCAGATTTTTCATTATTATTTCCATGTATGTCTAATCTAAAATCAACCCATTATGCAGCTCTCTCTTTTCTAAATACCATGCCAAATTGTAGGTTAAGAAATACTCACCAGGTATCCATTTTCCTAGCAACACTTATGGTAAAAGCTTTCTACATACAAGATAAATGTAAAATACCTTAAAAACGACAAAACTTTATTTATCAGATCATCATGTTCATGATCTTCACTCTGAAATTGGGCTTTGCAAAGTTCAGCGATGTTCTTTTTATTTGTTTACTTCAGTTATTAAATGCCACAAATTGAAAAAAAATAATAATAATAGGGACAAAATGAAAGTATCTAATTCACTCTGGAACTTTGTTGAGGAACAAGATAAGTATTTCTCTAAAAATCAATTTTCGAGAAGAGACAATGGAAACAAACCTAAGTGCTAGTTTGAACCAACCCCATAAGGCTTCCAGGGAAACCACCAAGCCTAAGAAGCACTTTATTAGCCAGCAGGGGGGGGTCAGGAGGACCAGCCCTATCATTGATTGAGGTTGGAGGATGCATCCACAGCTGCACTTTCTCTAAATTTCTAAGAGTAAATATGCACCTTTGAAGTGGGGGGTGCCTAGGAGCACTCCTCTGCACAGATTGTGTGGGTTTCTGTGGGGAGCTGTAGTTACGGGAAAGATCAATGGACAGGGCATTAGGGGGAAGAGTACACTACACTGTCCAGCCCTCCAGCCTACAATACAACTCGGCAGCTCCTAGATGGCCAGTATTATTGAGCTCAAGGCAGTTTAATTCTTGATGCTATTTTCTCAGACTGAAGAATTTCAACCTTTCCAGCTGCAAAATTTATTGGAGAAAAAAAGATGAAATATACTGTGGACAAGGAGTTTATATACCGTATATATGAAACTACAATTGGGTTCGTATTGTTTTGGTACCACGGCAACTTCTGTTGTAGCCGTGATCTTGAGTAAACCCTTACTGGTTTACAGAACAAATTGATTTTAAAATGGCCCCTGGCTAAGCACCCGCACCCTCTCACTGGAGCATGGTCATACTTTTACAGTAATGTGGCAAAAACACATGCTTTGGGTCTTATTATTTCAGTTATGGCCATTATCTTGTTACATTGTAGCTGGTGAGAAGCATGTGGTGCTCACACAATGTAGCAAATTCTGTTGTGGCCATTGACTTTTAGAGTTCATCTGAGATTTAGAGTTCAACTGATTTTTATTTATTTAGTTATTTATTTATTTTTAGGGGGGAAAAACAAAACAACAACAAAAAACCCTAACTTTGCTTCACGTGAAAGGCATTCTCAATCTTCAACAATATTTTTGACTGGAATACGCCTGTCTGCATAATTACTGACTGGAAAACTCCTCTGTCCACTTCATAAAAGCATGGAAAAACCCATATCCTGCTCATTGTGTGGCTGGATATGCGTACTTGTGGCAGCCTTTAAGTGCATTAGATTTGTGCTGAACACACAGCTTTCATATTGTGGTTTGTGAAGACTTTGGAAAAGCCTTTTGGGGTAGCCACACGTCTAGATGAGGTTAATCTGCTCAGAGCAAGGGTGGCACAGAGTGATAAGTGGACAAAGATTTTTTAGACCTCTTCCCTCTTACTAATGCCTTATAACTCAGTCTCAAACTCAGTGCTGATTAAATTCACATAACACAATAGTGAATAAACTCAAAATTCCATATTGTAAACATTGATAGCAGTTGAACAAAAAAATCCATGGCCATTTTCTTGACAGTTGATTGTTAGTACAGATAGTGTCATAAATGCTGTGCGCCTAGATGAAGATCAGAGGACAACACGTATCATCTTCGCAAAGCGTCTGAGTCTAGTGGGTCTTTGCTCCCAGGTGTCGGCAGGGTTTGGCTCCGCCGGGCTCGGAGATGCAGCCAGAGAGAGTTAGCATTTACAACCCCCGTCACACTCCACAAAACACTGTGTCATTCAAGCACAGCCTGTGTGGCAGCTCTGGAATTAACGGAGACATTGACATCTTCCGGCAGAGTGTTCATCTAATACTAATGCTAAGCAACCAGAGCAAGTAGCCCCCACATGGAGCCATCGAACCCTGCCTCCAACAAGGGTGTCTGCCAACCAAAGGAAAATCATACTGGCTTTTTTACCATTCATCGCTCGGCTCTGATAGAATTCACAACAATTACTATGATATCGCCGCTGCATGGTGTCATCCCTGTTTTTTTTTATACTTTTAAGAAACTTTCACCCATATATTCCCTGCCACCATCCATTCATTCTATTTCCCAGGTGCTTAATTCAAAGTTGAGTAAGATTCTGACATCTTGCAGGAAGCGTCACCGCTGTATGCTGGCACGAATGTTCAGCTCAGGGCCTCCAACAAAGACTGTTTACATATTTCTACTGCAGTGTTATCCTCAAACATTTTTTTTTTCTTCCAGATTCATAAAAACTACACAAAAACACCCCCCCGCCGCCGCCACACACACACACACACACACACACACACACACACACATCCTGACCCCTATAAAGGGAGATTCAAGGGAAATATAGAATCTGCAGCATCAGAGTTTAGTAAAACAATGTGTTTTAATTTTCATACGCCTTCCCACTTTTCAGAGGATTTTATGAGGACAGGTACAGGCAGAGGAATTAATTTCTTCATGCTAATTAATGCATAAATATTTACCTACAGTATATTGTATAACTAAGTGTTCATGGAAACTTGAGGTGAAAACGAATACTTTGGCAAAACAGCAAAGTGTTGTTGTATGGAGAGTAAACATACACAACACTATATAATGCACAAAAGGCCACAAAATTCCTATATGCTACTATATGTATCAGAGAATGATGATGGGTTCATGAAGTGTATGGAGCTATCTTTAGAGGATTGATTTCCCATACTGCCACGCAGTTGGCTGCATTTATATTCCATGCCTGTGGCTCCATGACCCCTGGTTCTCCTTTGATGTGGCAGGCAGAAGCACAAACCGGGATGAGGCAGAGAGAGAGAAGGCTGAGGGATAGCAAAAGGTGAAACAGTCTACAATGGGAGGGGGGGGAGGAGATTTTTCTTGTGGTGCGGGTTTCTGGGAGGGATGAGAGGATGGGATGAGGGAGTGTAAAAAGACTGGTAGGAGTTTGCAGGGAGCACCGCGAACCAATGAAGCCATCATCTGACAGATCTGTGAGAGTTTGCAGTGAGGGTGGGTTGGTGGTGGGTGGGCAGAAAGGAGCCGAGGCCGAGGGAAAGGGATCGGGTGATGGTGGGGGGTTGGGAGAGGGCATGACGGTGGCGCGAGCTGATAGAGACGTCAGCGCCGCTTCAGTAATCTCACGACGGCTGGCCGCAGCAAGGGGCCATCGTGGGGCCCACGAGAGCAGAGGCATGATAGAGCAGACCACCCTGACAACACTAGCAGGGGGCCAGGCAGTACGGACAAATCAAAGCGGGAAGAAGTAATTTTTGAGAAATTACAGAAATCTCCATGGAAATTAGCATGAAACACTTTCTAATCTCTTGCTTTTCACCATGGACGATAGGGGTCAGTGCTTCAAGTTCTCCAGTCCTTGCTTTCTCTTTCTCTCTCGCCCCATCCCTAATTTCATTATTCCCTCTTGATTTTTTTTCCCTCCTGCTTTTTATGTACTTCATTTTACAGCCTGACATTCTGAAAAAGCCCCTCCCTCTGCCCATATTCTTCAACCATTCATTTGCTTGAACCCTTTTCATTGACCACAATTAAACGTTTAGATTTCAAAGGCAAATCAAGGGAGAGCCAAGCCATGCCCTTGGAGTGACACAGGATCAAGCTGTTGGGTGCTTTGGAGCCTTAGATGGGGTGAATCCCAGAAGATTTGTCCTCTGCACCCTTCCTTTCGTTCCTCTGGTGTCTGTCAGAGCTCAGAACGCTGCTCAAATGAATGGGAGGAGTGAGGCACCCCTAGGTGTGACCATGCGGTTATTGGTCATCAACAGCATTTACAGCAATACAATGACACCATAAGCCGTAATTCTTTTCACCACAATTGCTCTCGATTTGAACAACAGGGGACAAAATGTCCAGTAGTACTTTGAGAAAATGGTTGCGGAGCAGTATTGTCGATGTGTATATCAGAATTTTGAATTTTTCTTCTCCTTTCTTTTACTTTTTAAATTTGATTTGCACTGAGCCCTTGCATTATGTCAAAGCTGAGTCTGAAAAGTTATCAGGAGTTTACCATGCTGTCAACTTTTTTAACCTCTATATTTACTGCTATGATGAGTATACCGCCAACCTCCTGTCCTGTATGGATACATAAAAAAAAATCACATTGAGCAGTATAGATGAGTTTCCAGTTTGAGCAAATGAAAACTCGCACTTCAATCAAGGATCTACCAATAATGATTATTATTTTTGTTTAAACTTTGTTTTTTTAGAAAGGGAAAGATGAATGCATTGTAACTGGGAACATATCTATAACATATGTAGCTTATAGAAAACAAAGTTTTAGTTTGTCTCCATTTTGGATCCGTCGCAGCTCCGAATGGTCATATCACTAAACACTGTATAAAACAGAGCCACTCCCTGCTTAAAACACAGCAGTTGCACAGAGAGCTGGACTTTTTTTATAGCGAGAAATTGCCCATCTTTGTGTTTGTTCTTTGGACATGATGGGAAGAGAGAATATAAAACTTAGGTAACTAAATTAAAATGAAAAAACTTTTGTGAGCAAAACCAGCGCATCTAAGGAATACAATTAAAATAAAAAATAAATAAATAAAAAAAGTTTTTGCTGCACATTGTATCAAGTTATGTTATAGAAAAACTGCCCAAATAGTGTAACATAATGATCATCTACCTCAAAACAGAATAATAAATGCATAAAATAGTGCAGTTTTTCAAAGTCCACATACATAGTAAAAGAATCATCGTGTTTTCAGATGATTTGTTTTCAGATGATTTTAAAATGTTTTCTCAGCCAACTGCCTTACTATTGGGAGACTGTAAGGAGAATGACTTGCCAGAAAATTCAATCCAGGCATATCCAAAGGGACCAGGGTCTCTTGAAGCCCCAGTACAAACACGATCCAAAGGAAATTATTTAAATTGGGTCATATTACTATCTTCCTGTACTACAATACAGAAAATTAATTGCATTCAATGACCATATAACATTTTATAAACATCTAAACTGTTTGTAACAAGATATATTTGCTAGACAGTTTTCTTATGCTAAGTTTTATTATTAAATTGATACATAGTCATATTTTGAAAGTGTATTTTCTGGTTGTGCTGTAATTGTTATCCTGAAATGTTTGTGAATGATATTCCTGAACTTCTGATCTGAGATCACTTTCACACAACTCTGCCTTATTAAACATAGATGCACACAAATACACTAGTAGGTAAAGTAGACAAGATGGGAATAATGGGAATTAGGTTTGAGACTAAAATAGTGGCATTTGATTAGCATTACCTTGTATGCTGATTCATGGAGAAGAGCTACAGAGTAACAGTGGTGGAGAGTTAATTAGAGTGGCTTGCAGACTTGGCACATTACACTGACAAGCAGTAGAAGTGCGTGTAAGATATAGAAACCTTTCTAACCTCTAGTTAAACCTTTTCTTCCTTTCTTATAATTTGCCCTCTAATTAAGCTCTAGACTTGGATTGTCTACTTTGTAAAACATTCACATAAAATTGTGCTAATTGCAACCAAAGAAAATGACATTACTTTCCAAAATCACAATCTATGATATTGTCTCAGATATGTCAAAGGAAATTTCACCTACAAAACTATCAGCTGTTGAATTTATGGTAAAGTTACAAATTATGTGAATGTTTATTTACTGCACTAAAAATTGAGGACTTTGTAATACCCACAACTGAATTTGTCTCATTATTGCAATATGAATATCAGAATTACATGTTACTTGTTTTTTTTTATTACCTTTCTTCTTTTCATTACCATCCAAGAGAAACTTCAGATATTTCAAAAACATGGTCCTCTTTTCCTAAATTCTTATGCATTTTGGTTTTGCTTTCAGCAGTAAGATGTACAGACCAGGTGGTACAAATTGAAAACTCTTTCATTTCCCATGAAGGTATGGTAAATGCATTCTGAGGGAAACGTACCGCGGAAATAAAGATATGATGCTGAAGACCTCATTTAACCTAGAAGGTACAAACATTTGGCAGGGCCTTAACATAGAGTGTACCTGTTTCTACTTGCGGTTCTACCAGTAATAGATAGATGGCACTGCATCCAAGGTAGAGCAAAGGGCCACAGACTTCTCTTTACCATCTTTCAGGGTCTTACTCTCATTATCCATCCGAAAATTAACCTGTCAATTTATCAATCAACACCATCTTGAGTTTTCTGCCTCCTGTTTGGCGACTAGCACTGCGGCGACTCTGACGCACAGATAACCAGGAGGTACGTGTTTGTTAGTGTAGTGAATGAGTGCATTATCACTTAAATGACTGCTATGAATCACAATTGCTGCCAGGCTGTTGATAAGAGGTAAATACACAAGAAATTGGATTTTAAAGTATATATCTATTTATGTATTCTTTTATGTGTCAAGAAAATAAGGTCAGTGCCAGATGGACAGCGTTGCTGTTTTGTTGTATGCCGCTGCTTTAAAAGTACAATACAATCTAAAGCCAGGTTGCATTGTCAAGGCTGATTCTTGCAGTTTACCACTATTACCATCATCCTGAAAAGAAAGCCGTTTTAGAATAAATGACACGCATGCATTGAATTTAAAAACTGTAAACTCATGTGATGACCAACACAAAAAAAAAATGCGTGTTGCAGTACAATTCTTTCCTACCTACATCAAAATTTCTTTATTTGACTTTATTTGATATCAAGTGAAACGCTGAAACAATACAAAATTTAAATCTAAACTAACATCATAACACAGGTGAACTAAGATAGTGGCCATAGAGATGATGATGATGATGATGATGGTGTTAAAAATAAAATATAATAATAATAATAATACTAATAATAATAATAAAGGCTTCAGTCCCCTGCAACCCTGAAAAGGATTAAACGGGTAGAGAAAATTAATGAAGGATAATAATGAAAGCCTATTATTATGATTATTATTATCATTAGTAGTAGTAGCAGTGTTGCAGCCCTCATCACAATGGCCTCTTTGATTTCAGTTATAATAATAAGAATAAAAATATTATACTATCAGATCTTTTCACCTTGTGTTATAAATATGTCCCACATATTGACCGCTAGATCAAAATTCTGTGCAAAGAATTAACAAAAACAATATTCATTATTTCTTGATCATTTCAAGAAATAATACAGAATTGCAAGTGTAAACATCAAAATTATAGTTTAAAAGTGTTCAATGATATTGCACACATTGCTTAATTCTTTTCTATTGACTCTGGAGTTAATGGTACATCTGCTCTTAGAAATATCTAAAAGGAGGAGGATTGAAATATGTGTTTGCATGCTCAGCATGCTACAGAGTTATAATAAGCACTGGGACATGTCTTTATCTCTAAATGGGTTATAATGTGATAAGCTAAACTAGACCCTCAAAAATCCCTACCAAGTGCAACCGCGGGTGGGGGACCTCAATTGCTTCAGTTCATTCTGCTTTTTTTCAGGTATTTTCTTTTGCTCAGTACAGGTTATTAGCCGCTACATGACTGGATAGCTTGAAAATGGAGGGAAGCGAACAGAACTAGATAGGACTCCTGAATAGCGGGAGGGAGTTTTCTTTTTCCAATTGTTGTTATTTGCAAATGGCTTTATTGTGTGGAGGTGCTGGAGAGGAGGGGGGCGCTAGTGAGGAAAAATGGTGGGGAGTATTTTAAAATGCTGACAAAAAGAGGAGAGAAAAAGGAACATAACATCTGGTAATTTGTTTCAGCAAGCTTAGCCTAATGATGTAAGCAGATTACTTTCCAACAGAGTGGGAGAGGGGCATAGAGGGTGGGTTTTTCCCTTTTCTTTTTTTTTTTTTCTTTTTTTGTACCCCTTTTAGGTCTGCCCCATTTAAGAACGAGACAGAAGCCACTGCCATACCACAGGGCTAGTTAATATTGGACGATGCATGCTTTCTGGTGAGATTTGCTCTTCCATGCCATTTAATAATTTTATAACCAATCGCACGCTCAAAAAAGTGGATATTGATCAGAAAATTGCTTGGCAGGCAGTAGAGAGGGGCTTGGGGCTAGTTTTGCCAGCTGTATTAGAGCCTTAGAGGGGGAACCTCCCTGACTACTGGTGGTGGGATATAAGCCACTTGAGGTTGTGGGTGCCCCTGGCCCGGTTTGCTCCCTCTCCTCGGAGAGCAGAGATCAGTGGTATGCCCAGATTGAAAGGGAGGGCAGGAACCCGGTGTGATGAAGGACACTGGCTCCCAGTCAATGTGTGGAGGAGACTGAGGATGAAACACACCATTAAGACCAATTTAGAGACTTGCTCTAAATTTCAGCAGGACTGATCGATCCTGACAGGAGGGCATCGTACCGCCTGCCAGATCACTTAAACCACTGCCCCTTGTCTCACGTTGCTTAATGTCATGTCATTGGCTATCATTCCCAGTCGAACAGTGAGCTGCTGGATTTAGTTTCAATTACTACTTGTAGGATTACCCTTTATTTTTACACCTCAGTAATCAATGTGGATTTTGATAATAATGTCATAATGCAATCTCAGTATTGCATTCTCTTCTTTTTTTTCTGCTCTTAATCCAAAGTGAAATCCATTGAGACTAGCTGTCTTGTTGGTTTATTGATTTTTTTCCCTTGCTCTGAGAACCTGGGACAGAAACTTGAGAGCCAAGGTACAGAAAAGAGGGCAGACGCAGCCCCCTATACCTTACCCAAGGGGCTTTGTCCACACAACCATCAAACAAGTAGTGTGCATCATTTATCTACCAATACTGATGCCAATACCAAGAGTAATGTGTTATATAATGCGTTATGCATACATCCCAGGAAATATTAAAATATAAATCTCTATTGTATGAGTTGTGATATGCAGCAATAAGAGCAGCTTTACCGTTCTGGCTTACGTCGTATGTTATTAGAGTACTACTATCTGCCAGTGCTGTGCTGACATTTTATATGCCATCTATTTATTAGTTGGGATGTTCATTGAAGCGGCTCAGGTTAAGTATCTTGCTCAGTGTCTCACTGGAGATATTGAACCTGCAGCCCTCTTGTCCCAAGTTCAGTTCCCTAACCACAACCAGTTTGCCCCTTTGAAGGATGAGGTCTCAGGAAGAGTGGTGCTATGTATACCACACAGACAGTGATCTATTCTGTGTCTGATATCATGTTGCTCTATGTCACTGACTGATGTTACCTGCATCCCCTCCCTGATGATTAGATCCATGACTGCGCCTTCAGTTCCCTTATAAAATCAGTTCCTTTCTTTTAACCCACAAGACACTGAGTCTTGTTCCAGAGAAAAGAGAGAGGGAGCAAGCGAATGAGTGAGAGAGGAAGAATAAGTGAAGTTATTTTAAGGGATGATATTGCTTCATTGTGTGCTGTCATTCTGCCCTTGACAAATGTTCTTCATCTGAGTTGGTGACATGCTCCACTGTATAAATGGGTTATGAGCTAGAATATAAGTTATGTAAGTCACAATGCTTTGGGACATCTGCTAAGCACATTCATATGTAATGAAACATAATGTAATAAAAATAATGGCGGCAACATAGAAGATTTATCTCCCATTATAATCATCCTTGCTCTGCTTTATTGCAACCTTCCACCTGCGCCTTGACAACAATAGGATTTTGGAGAAAATGGAGAGCCATCTTTTACCTCCCAAATTCTTCTCCACACCATCAAAGGCGTACAGACCTGGTAACCTTCCAAAACGTTTTGAAATTATTTCTGTACTTTCTTCACAATGGTTTTGACATCTGTAATTTGCAACTGTGTATCATTATGTACTATATAGTTACAGATAGTTTATTTTTTTCCAAGACTAAATACCACAAAACGTATTTTTTTACTTTATGAAAAATGCTACACTAGCGATATTAAAATGTCATTCTTCAAATTTAGGATAAAATCGATGACTAGGCAGTTAATTTAGCCTAAGATAATTTATAAATAAGTAAGAAAATGTATATCATAAGAAATAGATTCAAAAAAAATTTGTTAACAGCCTGTTTTTTTTACATTTCACAGACTAAGCTCTAATCAATTAACACAAACTTAAAAGTATTAATCGAGTACTTCAGTGTACAAATATTCAGATATTCTGCTTGAAATTTGATTGGGTCCATCATCAGGGAAGTGAACTAGTCGCCTATTGTACCTCTAATGATTTGCCTGGTGCTTATCTTCAGGGGCTGTCTGTGCCACCAGCTGAGGCGTTAATACAAATATAGCAGATAATTTGTGAACTAACCTGTTTTTAAGTGCCAGTCCCCAAAAGTGTGACTGGCAGGTGGGGAAACATGGAAGGAATAATTAGATATTTGCTGTTACAGAACCATCCTGAGAATTTGGATTTTCCAGGTGACATGACTTTCAAATTAAAGGAATCAGATCTCGGTCTAAATTATTAGCTTTTTTTTCCCCTTATAAGGAAATCTTTTTTTTTTTTTTTTTTACAGAAATCCTCTTACAATTTGTTACGACTTAAAATGGAAAGACAAATAATTGCATCTTTAATAGATTAAGTTATTTTACAAAAAGAACATCTCTTTGAAATATCTCCTTAGCTTTAGCTGTTTTCTTTTAAAGAGAAATAGTAGGGCAATTGATAAAGTCTAAGCTCCACCCTCACCGCCTCTCCATTTTGTAATCACAGGCAGTTTGGCAGCACAACGTAATTAGTTTGCACGCCAGATTTCCCATGAGTCCCAACCCAGCTCAAAGCCAATCCCTTCCTCATCAGCAGCCCAGAGACTAAACACCTACTTTATCTGGTTCCCCCAAGGCTGTCCATCCATGGGGAGTCAGGGTGCCCTCAAAAACATTGCCAATGAAGGCTCCAACGCCTCAGGCTGATATGGGTGAAACTTCAGATGGCAGATGGCACAGGAGAGGAAAAAGACCATATCTTTAAGGTAGAACTGCCAAACAAAAGTGGAACATTATATCCTAGAGCCTTATATCCTAGGGCCAAGATTAAAGCATGAAATATATGTTGAGAGAAGCCACAAATGTCTTCATTTCAAAAATTGTAAGTGATCAAAAGTGTGTGATGTGTGGAGGCATGCTGCAGGGTATATTTTATGCTGTTTTCATCAGTTGACAATAAGTCAGGGAAATGTTTCAAATGTCACCACTGATAAACAGGGACATGGATGCTGAGTGTCATTCGCTACAAAAGATATCTCTTGTATAAAATGGAAGTACTGTGCTGTATGTGCTTTGCCTTCTTCATATGTGCATCGGTAACACAACATGCATTCTACTTCTTATAATATTTCAGTGTGTGACAAATATACTGTATTGTATTTGAACAAAAGCAAAAATCGTGAAGGCCACAGTGTTTTTTTCTCCATCTTATCCAATACACTCTTTTCATTATAAGTATTTGGAGATGTGCATACATCTGAATTACCTCTGCCAGTCAACAGCAAGAAGTGATCAGGCAGTTTTTAATACCACTAGGCCCATCTGGGAGAAGGACCCTTTTCATTCGACATACTTGGCTGCTTGTCGCCTCACCATAATGGGTGCGCTGAACGAGCTCTGAAGCAATAGCCAATTAAATGCCTTGAAGGGGATGCCTCGAGGCCCTGCATGAAAGGCTTCAGGTGTGAAATGCTTGTTTTTCAAGAGTGCTGCAAATGTTGGCTGCTTTCAAGTTTGCTATTGCCCCGCTGGCTTCCCCTTCCAGCCCACCCCAGCAGCCCTTCTCATGTGGAGGAGGGGTAGAGGCTAGAGGTGATGGGCAAGAGAAGACCACTTAAGTACAATTTTCTATTCAGTGTTCCAAACCTGTGCACTCTCGTGTTTTTCACTGCTGCCTCGTAAGAGCGAACAGAGTTTCAGATGATGCAGACAATAGCTTTTTAGCGCACAATGGAGAGAAGAGGAGAATCTGAAGGGCAGACGGGGGGAAATATGGATGAGACACAAAGTCTGCGCATGAATCCAAACCAAAGTCTGTGGTGGTTAGGCGATGGGATGGGGGGGTGGGGCGGCGGGTAAAGAGGAGGTGGATTGTTTGCTAATTGTGGTCATTTCTGACCAGAACATGACAAGTTCAATGGCGACTTTAAAGCGTTATAGAATACAATAGAAGCTTGAAATGCAATTGTAAGAGAGGTTTCTGCTTAAGAAATTTGTTTTCAATCCCTCCAAAGGAAGGAACAAATTTCATTCATTGTTCAAGTGTAAAAATAAGCTGCCTTGTCTGGGTGCAATAAATAGTTGTTAGCACCAACAAGTACATCTAAAGTGTCAATATGTTGGTCTAGATTTAAATATTTGAATTCCAAAGTGCTATATTTCTACTTCCAAATTGCATTTCTCACAACCTAGAAGTTGGGAAACAGTGTGAGATCATTGAGGAGTAACGTTAAAAGCTGCCCATAGGGACTGAGAGGGAATAAATCCAGGGGATATTAATCTTATTAGGATCATACATCACCATGGTGTCAAGTGAGGAGACAAATGAATGGGCGCCTGTTTATCTGAGCTAAGCTATGTGGTTTACCTAGCCATCGCTCAGGGCACATATTGCCACTAATAAATTGGTTAAGTCTGAGCAGAGTGATTGTAATGAAGTTAAGGGAGTGGGCTGCCGGAGCTCTCACCACTACAGCCAGCCATTCTCGCATCCCCCTTTTTATCTGTCCAGATTGGGAGAGCCCCTTCGATAAGATGAAGAGGGGAGAAATCAAAATAAATGGAGTCCATTAAAAGCAGCAATGCATCAACTGCTTGATAAAGTGATTAATAAACAGGCTGGGATTGTGATTGATTAAAGCATTTAATCAAACTGTTAAACAGGCACTATTGGCAATGGTGCATAAACGCCCTATGTGGCTTAAAGATATAAAACAGCACTGTATTTAAAACCATTGTCTTTCCTGTCTCAAATTATATACCTATGCTAATCTAAAACATTTAAAATCACTTATAATTTTTAGGTAAAAGAGCAGAGCTCACGCAGTTTTGCATCACTTTAATGATAATGATGATTTGTAGACATAGGTCTACTTGTGGCTCTCTCAAACCTTGGCTCCATTTTTTCCCATTTAAACAAAAGAGCACTGATTGATTTAAGTGGTAATATGGACTCATTAAAGATGTTTTAACTATGCCTGGATACACTTGCATTAGACTTCCAAACACTTACTAATCATTGAATAAAATCACTTGCAAATTCTGAGATGGTGGTGAGTGGGCAATGAAAGGCTGGCAACAACATTTGTGAGACTTAAATGTCATTCAAACTCACTAATGCAAAGGGAAATACATAGAACAGATTGACATGTTGAGCTCGGTAAAGTTCAGCCTTGATGTATAGCACATTAAGAATGGAAATTACGGATGTTGTAATTATCGGCAATGAGTGACCTCATGTGTGGTAAAGGGTGTCAGGCTAAAGTACTGTACTTTGCTTTTTAGATGTAGCACAAGAAAAGATTGGCATACATCTCCAAATGGCATGCTTTTATTGAAAATGAATGGGCCATATTGTTGTGAAAAAGAAATGCGAAGAATAATTTCTAGTCAGAGCAAATGTATGTTGTTCATTCACCTTCATGTGTTGTACAGTTGGGAAGACTTGAGTTTATTATATTTTCATGGTTTGGAATAATCAGTTCACACTTACTGAATGATTTCACGTGAATGCACTATTGCCTACCAAAGGAGTCATTATATTTCGCAAAAAAGAAAACACAATAAAATCGGTACAACCCATTGCTTCTTTATGGACTTCAAACCTGCAAGTATTGTGCTTGGTTCCTAGGGTTTAGCCTGAGCTGGTCCAACGATGGCTTACATGTATAAGAACAATACTAGTCTCGCTTAGCCAGACCATTCTCCACACTTTTCGCTGCACCAGCGCAGAAGAATGGTCTAGCAGAGCCCATTTTTGAGTTCAGATGGAAATAAACAGTTGGGGTTGTTTGTTTATCAAGCAACCGATCAGTCGTTGTTGTTACAATTTACAATTACAATTTCCCATTTGGCAGACACTTTTATCCAAAGCGACGTACACATGAGATTTTAATGCAATACAAGCAACACAATGATGCGGTGACGGCGCCCTTCCAAAATAGTGTTGTGAGGAAATGTTGTGGAACTAGCTTGCACACCTGAAAAGAGCCTTTTTAAGCTATCGACTGAATTCATTGTACAGGCCTTCAAGAATGCGCGATCAAACTCTTCCGCACAGTTAACCATCATTAACTCATTAGCGTTCTGCTGCTAGCTGGATGGCTAGCTTTGTTGTTGCATGTTGTAGGGGGATTTTTAAAGAGTTAACACACAGCACAGAGCTGAAGGAGAGGGAGCCGGTAACAAAACGCTGGAGCCAATGGGAGGATTATCCAAGCGGCGAACATCCTCTAAGCTAGACTAGAACAATACAGAAGTAGTAGTTCTTCTGTATTGTAGTCTGTATTGAGTCTATGGTAAGAGTGTATTAGGGAGTAGCTTAGTGGGTAAATGGGCGGGGGAACCATGTACTCACAATGTTATGGGTTTGAGTCCAGCTCACAACCTCTGTCACTTGTCATCCACTCTCCCTCTTTCCTTCTTTGAATAAAACTATTCAAAGAAAGAGAGTGCATCAAAGTGTCTCTCTCTGAACTTTACTTTGTCCCAGGCCAACAATTTCACTGAATCAAGGAAAGTACCAGTTCTGCAAAAAGGCCTGTTGGATTTGTGACGGGGGCTAAGTCCACTGACTGCTATGGGAAAGCCACCATTTTCAAACCCACATTCTCATATCTGTCAGCCTGAAGTGTTTCAAATACAGGCTGCAGATGCACATGCTCACTGCATGCACACACACAATGTGTTTTGCTTATAAATTGGCATGGCAAGATACAGGCTAAAGAAACAGCAACAACATTTGATATTATTAATAGACTTGAATTTGTGTTTTCAGACTACTAAAAATCTGATGCGCTGCCGTTAGAAATGACCAGATATAGTGTATGCTATTTAATCTGAAGTCTCCTACAAATGAATAGAAGTCAAATGAACGACACATGAATGACTTGTTAATTATGCAAATGGAGTGCTGCAGGAACCTGGTAGGTTGCGGGAACTCTGTCATCTAAAAGGGTATGGTGAGTGTGATAATGTTGCAGCTTGGCAAGGCTCTCTTGATGTAATGACAGGTCAATTTGACTGGCTTTATGCTTTGCACCCTGGTTCTTTTCTCTGGGTCTGGTGCGGTTGCCCCCACAGCCTCCCCCACCCCCCTTTCTCGTGTCCCTTGGACTTTGATTTCTCCTTTGTTCTATTGGCTCCTCTACTGACACTTCCCAAGAATAAGAGATGCCACACAAGCATGACCCTTTCACACCACAGAGATGACCTTTGTCTCTTCCATGCATGACCTCTCACCTAGAAGCTGACAGCTTGATTAATTGAAGAATGTTATGATTTATGAGTATCTTCTCAGCATGATTAACAAGGCAACAGGTGGCACAACCAAACAGCTACCAGGAACATTTCTTAGAGAGGGGAAAACAATGGAGGATTATATTTAGAAACCGTGTTTTGTCCAACAATGACTCTCAATTTGGTTAAGCCATATATCATTTTGACTTTTTTGTCCACCACTGCAGTCTGGATATCTTTAACTACACATGGAAAGGTTTCCTTTGTGCTCAACTTGTCAGCCCAGTCAGACGCAGAAGATGTCATATCCCAAGGATGTGATTAAGTTAAATGTTTATCCAATATTCTGACCAACCGATCATCCATTAAAAAAAAATTAAACATTTATACCTTGGACTATGAGGATCCGAAGAGTGGAAGATACTTTTATAGCCTGATTGAAAGCTTGAAATCCACTTGAAAATGCTTGGTTTGTATTTCCTTTAAAAAAATGAAACAAAGAAAACATTCTTCAAGTGGATTTTTCTATATATGAAAGGCTCTCACTACCCATGGTTACTGAGGTTACAAAGTCTTAATGCAAGGCTCTGCACAGCAAAGAATGTCATTTAGAGAGGAGCATGTAAGAGGAAACATTGTCAGTCGTGACACAGGGCCACGTCCAATTGTCTACTCAAAGCTTTGCTAGTTAACTCACCTGACAGCTTCCTAGATAAGTCTGTGTTGTAGTCAAGACACTTACTGCGCAATGGGAGCAAGGGGTCCAACTCAGGTGACAAGGGGATGGGGGTGTTGAAGAGGTCATTTGAGACCTTCTCATCGACTAAGTCAGTCAGAGAGAATGACTATAGAGTGGGATAGCAGTCTCATGACACAGTGTCACCGGCAGACTGTCCAGCTGAGCGAAAGCGCATGGTAAGATGTGGCCTTTTCTTTTGACATGGATTTGTTCTGACCTTAGCTTCAGGCTGTGACAACTGATGGATGATTGATGGTGCTGTTTCAGCAGTGTCAGTGGAAAGCCAGGCACCTTAGAGAAAGCGTTACTCTGACCCACAGTGACCTGGCTCTGACTTGTGTTGGACAACAAAAGATAGTCAATGAGAACTGACAACTACAGTTTGCGTCCATTGTTCCAGCTCCTGATAATTGTCCAGAAAGTGTTTTGTGTTTGTTTGTTGCCTTCAACCAGTATCATGGTACTGATAGACAGCCACATTCACTTTACTATCTGCAGTCTCACAAGATTTTATCGTGTACAAACACTGTTTGTTGCTATCAAATCATCATGTCAGTGTTGCTCAGTGACTGAAAAGTAGAATGAGTATGGCAGCGATTATATACTAAGACCCAAATCAGTATCTATTTCATACACATAATGCTGGTGAAACAACTGCACCATGTCAAGTTCCAATAGCTGACAGGTACTGGTTAAGAAATGTCCGAGCACTGTGTTTACTGAGAATTCCCATCAATGAAAAATTAATTATCTGAGAGTCAGCAAAGGTTAATTTTGGTCAGAGACCTTTCGATCCAGAGGAGCTGACCCCAGCGGCACCGGTCGCTGCACTTGTGCCTAGCTGAGGTGACACATGCAATGACCTGTGACATGGGCAGTGACAGCAGAGTAAACTGGGCCATGCTCCCCTGCCTCACCGCGCCTGAAGAGCTCAGAGGGCTCCCAGCTGAGTAGGGCAGGTTAAACCACTGTGCTGCTCCCGTGTCACCAGCCCGGCCCATGATCAGCAGCTCGGTCCTCAACAAACCCTCCCCGCCCCTGTTGTCTCCTAGAGACAGTGCTGCCCACCGCTGGTTGCCCCATATGTTTGGGCTGCACACAAGGTGGTTTCTCGGATACTGTGGTTGCTAATTATAAATTTAATTTGCATTTTAATTAGAATGGTGGAAAATTAAAGCCTGCCAGCTGGAGAATTTCAAAACGCTTTCTCTCCCTCCTTTTTCACTCCCTCTCTTCTCTAGTTTAGAATGAGCATTACTCTGTCCCTTATTCATTTGTATTAGCACAGCAGTTGCACCAGTATCTACTCCCTCCTCAAATATCCCTTCCTACTCGGGACAGTCTGCATGTCTATATTAGAAACTATCATTTAAGAGTATTCCTTTCATATAGTGTAATGTGATACCTTTTGCTAAGCTTGTGTGGTGACATCTCCCATGTTCACCAACCACTTATTTACATTCATTCTCTAATGAAATATAATTTTACTCGTTTGATACCTCACTTGATTTATTTAAGCTTATTAAATTCCAGGAATTGTATTTTGATTCCAATAAGTTATTGAATATCTTCTTCTTTAGTAGTTTGGCCGGTAAAACAAGGTCCAAATTCCTGTCATGGTGCTCAATTGACACACTTAACGCATGCTGGGAAGTGAGGGATCTGCATGTGTGGGCTGGTAATATCATTCAGTTTTGGTCATTATTTTCCAATCTCCATAATTCGTCCCGTTCCCCATGTTGTTCCTCCATGGTCATTCTCATTCCCTCTCTCACCTCCCACGGGCGTCCTTGCTCAATAATTGTCATTAATTGATTGACAGCTCTGATAGACCCAACTAACCCCAGTTCTGCTCTCATGTCTATGTTTTAAATGAGAGCTTGTACATCCAGTGACCTTGTCTGCCCATCAGCTGTCAGCGAATGTGACGCCTATCCAGAGAATGTCTCACCTTAGCAAAGTAGACCATCCTAAATGATTGTAATTGGTTTGTGAATCCTTCTTGTTTTGTATTGCATTGTTCACGGTAAAAGCTGGCTAAAGTTTTGTTGAAACTCTTTTAATGTTTTCATGAAGGTAGATCTAAAGAATGCATTTATCGTTATTATCCTCTTCTTACCTCTCGCTTCTAATTTCCTTCAGACTTTCCACCATTTAGTTTTGCAATGGAAGTGAAGAAGAAAGGGTGTATGGTTCCAGAATTTTTTTTTTGTTTTTTTCATAAATTTGAGGAGATGTTATTCAAGAGTGTGCTGTTAAGTTTTCATGATTCAAAGATGTGTTTTGAGTTCTTGTTAACACGGGCTGCTACAACCTTAGTGTATAGGCCTTCCAAGCAAGAACTCATCACAGCAGGACGCCCAGTTTCATCTCAAAGTGTCATTTCTCTAAATTCATGTCAAGTTATGTAAATATGAATGTCGTTGTACTTTAAATGAGACAAATCAAACCCTGTTTTTCTTTGACACGATTCCAAAAAATAGTAGCACAGTTAAAGATGTGTATCACAGAGACAAAACTGACTGTTGGAACATTAAAATGCGAGTTCATACCTCATTCCAGCTCAGTTCCATTTATGATTTTGTTTGTGGCGTTTGGCATTCCAAATAAAAGAACTAAACATTTTAGCCTGTGAACATAAACAGTAACAATTTTACAGTAGACACCCCCCCTCTCTTTGAGACAGCTGAGGCACTGTTAAAATAGGCTCTACTTTTTTTTTTATTGCAGTGTGCTGTTTCCATGCATGTACTATGTCCTAGGCGCATGTAATGTCTGACATTCTTCCAGGTTGTTTTGGTTTGGGAGGCTGCCAGCCCCAGTTTTGCACCTCTTTGCAGGCCCAGTTTGATGTGGTGTGAATAACATTCAGACATACACACACGCCCTCATTAGCATTCATTCAGGGAAGCAATGCAGGACACCCTCTCTGCTCTGAGGGTGGCATTTGGCAAGGGCCAAATACACCTGGCAAAAAGTCTCCATCTTTCCCTAGTCCATCATATTCATTGCATTTAGTTTTCCGTCGCGCACACCAAAACAGTCTTTGTCTCATACCAAAACATGTTTTATGGAAGCTGATTACTAGACATAGACAGTACACATTTATTTATTTTATAACAATTGCATCTTAATACATTCAAATTACATCTAATCTTATTAAAAATGTATAGGCAAGTCTGATGTGATACAGTGGGGGAAAATGCTCTGCAGACTAATGATTAAATTAAAAAAAAATGAAAGCATAAGAAAACAGTCCATTCAAATGACCCTCAGACAATCTGGCATGCAACAGCTTCTCACGCTAAGGCATGGATCCATCAGTCTAGGTCTGGAGCAACAGTGGCTATGTGAAAAAGGCTTGGCAAGAAGAAGGCACGCATTCTCCAGATCTGAATCTGTGGACTGCTGTGTCTGTTACTCTGTATAACAATCCCTCTGTCTCTTGACGTAAGACACATCCATTCTGTTACTTCATCTGTAGCATTATTGCTCAGACATTTTTTTAGTTGTTACAATCTGTCCACATCACACCGATGCCATTGATACTGAGACTCCCTGTCATTATTGAAAAATATAAGGATATACAGGATCTTAAAAGACACACCCTCTGTTCTGCAAAAAATGCCCCATTCTCTCTCAATTAGCCATTTAAAACAGAGAAAAGGTATTATTAAGTAGGTAGGTATTAAGTATTATTCCCCCAAATGGTTAAGGCAGGGTAGTTTAGTTGGCATTCCTCTGCTGAAGTTAAGTGCTATTCTGGGCTACAGGTTTAAGAAAATAGTATTGCAATAGTCAGTCAACAGTTAAGATATGAAGGCCTACAGATGACAGCAATTCAAGTTTCTCCTACTTTTCTTAACACGTATAGAAATCCAGTAAATGTATTCCTTTAGCTGAAAAATTGTCATGGCAGTTGGCTATTGAAGACCCCTTTTTAAGTTTATCTTTGTCAATTGTCAAATATTTGAGTCTATGAAGTGGTGTGATGAGGTGCAGAGACAGATATTTGAAGGGATTTTAACTCATTTGAGCAATTACATGCTTAACTGGCCCAAGATAATCTGTCATCCAAAGCTTCTGTCTCTGGCTCTCCCTCTCTTTCCCTATCCTCCACTCTCTCATACCCTCCTACGTGGCACAAGAGAAGCTTAGAATAGTGGGATTTAGAGCACAAAAGCTTACCCTGAATAGAATGAAGGCCTCAGAGAAATTAATTGCTTCTAACAAACAGCATGACTGCTAGCATGTTTTGTGTGCCATTCTTATCAGCCTCCAGAGGTAGAGGGTGGACGACAGGTCTGGAAGGGGTGAACCTTCGAACATGGAAGTACAGTCGTTTTTACTTATTTTTGCATTATTTAAGAATCTATAAGAGCAAAGGATTCATGCAGTGTTTATTTATAGGTGCACAATGAATACATCTTGTAGAGGGTAAAATGTCTATGCTTACTGCATTTGAAAGGCTCAGTGCAGTCAAAATTTGAGATCAGGGAAGTAATTTAATTGATCCGTACAAACTAATGACATTAGAGACACTGATAAATATATACTAATAAACATGTAGTTCAGTGTACAAACATTGAGACTAATATATATGGCCATTGACTATTCATTGCAGTATAAACAAGCAACTAGATGATGTGAAAAGACTGCATGTTTTTCCTCCAACCTAAGAAGGCTTAAACTGTATCCCAGTGATTTTTCTCAATGCAACGATTCTGGCTGAGGACAAAAACTTTGTTCAAAGGTTGACCATATTATCATACATAATGTTTTATTGATAAGAGTCAGTGCTTTCCATTCATCAAGAAAAGAGTTTGTATGTGGATTTTGTTTCCTCCTACATCATATGCAATGTTTATTACTTAATATCCTGTTTGTATCAAAGCCAGAACAGCCATAGACAACATGTGCACCATTCATTTCCCCATGAATTTAGAAAAGAAAAAAAAAAAAGTTGTCTGTCTGTAACAATTAATTAACTGTAAAGTAGAGAATTGGAGAGCATTCAGGAAAGCATTAGCTAAGGCAGTTATGGGATTTGCTTTTCTGAGGGTGTGTGGCATATTTGCCCCAGTTCTGTTCTCTGCTTGCTCCCACTCCCACATGTCACCATTCTGTCTACCACCACCAGCGTGGCATCTATCATCCACCACAGACGCCACGGCACCCCACAAAAGAAGGCTGGAGCATGCACAAAGGCATTTGCATTTTTGCATCTCATTATGGTTATAATTGCATGCCAGTGGAAGCAGTTCGCTCTCCATTATCTCGCGTAATTTTATCAGTGACGTTTGAAACGCATGTTTAAATGTCAATTATTGACTACAAAGAAGGAGTGACCTTTGTGGAGTCATCTCTCTCTCTCTCTCTCTCTCTCTCTCTCTCTCAGTCTCTCTCCTTCTCCTGCTCTCTCTCTCGCTCTCTCTCTCTCTCTCTCTGTCTCTCTCTCTTTATGGTCTCACAGTGGTCACTCCTGGTGTCTGTTTTGGTTCCTCTCAGTGCTGTGGTTGCTGTATGTTGACTAACTTAGTTTATCACATTTTATGACAACAGTCAGTTGACATGCATGCTGTTAATAATGTTAATATGCTCGCTGGCAGCAGCCTTTCTGAAGAACATCCCATCAAAACAACAGCTATAATAAAGAAGGCGATGACGCATGCCTCATATGTGTAAGTGATAAGTGATGAACTTAATATCAGCTCTACTTGCATCCATTAGATATAGGAAGATTTTCGCAATACAGTGGGTACATGCACCATGGCTGGCCCTGTACCATCATCACCCAGTCATCAATAAATACATAAATACAAATCAATAAATACAGTCACAATAAATGTCATTGTAAATTTCAAGTAGTCAATAAAAATGAATGAACAATCAGCCTCATTTTGGGATCTTGTATTAATTTGTGTTGAATGCTTACAATCTTTTTGCTTTGTGTAGTAATATCTTGCATAGGTATCATATTTATCATCAAGTTAATCCATGTAGGATTTTCTATAAATATATGAATTGATATGTGATAATGGCCACTTTGGATGGTTTTCTACCATCTACTGTAAGGAACTTTTCATTTAGAACATGATATATTGTATGGCATATACTGTATATAGCATCAAGGAGATGTCCTATAGATATATGAATAAGAAAATCATTCATGTAGCATTCTTAAACATGAAGTTATTTTTCTTTGCATAGCTATTAATATCAGATATATTGTGTTCCCAAATGCATGGGCAATTTTGCCTAAAGTATCACATGTTCTCGGTTTTTGCAGTGATGTTTGAAGATTGAAACGAGTTTAGTTTAGTTTGATTGTTTAGATTCTCCTTTCCTCTTCTCATTACATGGAGGTCATCCTTTGTTTTTCTCCTGAAAACTGAATAATAGATGAATAGAGAATCAACTTTCTTCTAAAATTGTCATTCATTACTCATTTGAGTTGCAGTTGGTGAATAGAAGCATTGCATTTCTCTGTGTACTCACTCTACCTGAGAAGACTGTAGCCAATGGATAATTTTCAAATTCCACATATAACGACACACAGCACAATATTGTTAATACGGTATACAATAAAACACAGTTGTAGGCACTGCATATTATTGCAGCAGGATGGGAAAGCGTGTAATGAGCTGACAACCAGAGGAACCATAATCTTTAAGAGTTTATCAAACTACTTGCACCTTCTAATTAAAGGAAGCACAACCCACCAGGATACATTTACATTTGATTTGATCTGGAGCAGAAAATCTCCCTATTAGCATCCTCCTCCCCATGAATATGACAGTAATTGCAGTGTTACTCTGTTCCTGTTGTCTTTCTCTAGCTGAACACATTTAGCAAATTTACCTCGTACTGTAGGTTATTATTGTGCCATACAGTCTGGGGAATCAAATAAATCACTTAGGTTATCTTATTAATTAAGTCAAAATAAATGTGCTAGAGCTAATTTATTCTCTCCAAATACCATGGGATCTCCCACTGCAACTAATGGCATAGTCTGACATTTTACAGTCTTAACAAATAACTTGAAGTAATTCATTTAGATTTTTCCAATTAGATATCATTTCTTTTAGCTATAGCAGAGTATGTAGGTAGAGTTTGCATCAGTGAGTTGTGCAGTAGTGTCGACTGAGTTTTGTTGTGTTTTCTTTTGAAATCCTACCAGCACTGCCTTAATTATGTACCAGTAAAACTAATTGAAACTTGGGGCATTTTATGAGCAAGTCTTAACTCAGATTTCAAATGGTTTTTCCTTTAACTGTGTGTTAGAGTAGAATATCAGGATTATACATATTAGGTCTGTGCAAGTAAGCACAAAGCATCAGCTGACTTTATAACAAGCTGAATAGTTCATCACATAATTTCATATAGCACAAATTTGCATAACTTTTCACCTCGTATGGGCGGAGAGGACCCGCCAGCCTCTTCATTGATACTCACATTAGTGATTTAGTGAGTGTTCTCCTAGCAACAGTCCAAAGCAGATGACGACACTTAGAGCAACTGTATAACCCAGGCATATGACAGTGGTGAACCTCGGTGCCCCTGCCCTCACCCGCCCCTCAGGCCCTCAGTGGAATAACACTTGATCCATAGCTCTCGAGTCGCTCTCCACGCCTCCCTTTTATGGCCCGTGGGCATGTGAAGACCTCGAGCCAGCCGTGCTTATCTGACCCTAACCTTGGCGTATGGTGACCTTGACCTGCACCTCACCCCTTCCTCATCCTCAGGGCTACATCTGTTCCTTTCCCCAGGACACCCAAGTAGTTAGTGATATTGAAACATCACCTTGGGGTTCCATTTGTTTTCTCTGGAGAGGTCAGCGAGGGGTTGTCATTAGGACTGAACTTGATCCTCTGCTTCCCCATAAATTGGTCTGTCCATGCTAGGAGTGCACACACTGTAAATAATGAGCTTATAATGCTGAGCATGAAACGGAATCTTAGCATTGACACTCTATACTTTTCCTTATAATATTATATAGATCCATTTGAATACAGTCAAATGTGTTATGTTACCAAAGTAAAACTACATTCACATTTAAAACAGAAATGTAGCTTTTAAGGCAGATGGTGTTTGTTGGTGTAGAAGTGGTGCTTCTCATGCAACCTTATTTGATATGAACGGTTAGATCTGATAGCAAAAAAGATGCAGATGCGAAACTATTATCCTTGTTGTCACTATTCTCATCAAGCAATTATAACTGCTTGAAATGTAGCTCATTGCATACATTGCTTTTCACCTGAAATAATGCATACATTGTGTCAGCCACACAATGCATTTGGGTGAACTGTCATTTCAACTCCAATGGTTTGTCCCAGGATGATATCTTGATTGTGATGCCCTTTATTATTTTGCCTAGTGTTTCAGCAGTTCTGTGATTTGGCTGACCTTTTTGGGACTCTTCCTTTTATTCTCCCCAGCAAAAACACACGTCCTTGCCACATGGCTATACTGCAGAAAGACAACGTTGATATTAATATTAATGAGGATACATAGACAATGTCAGGTTTTAATGGATAATAAATTAAAGGATTCTCATTGATTGTTAACTATGCGTGCGCAATGAACATCACCCAAGGCAGGATACTGTCTTTGTAAGCAATGATATTTTAATAAATCATATGAGGGATTGAAAATGGTTTATTCTTTCCTGCCATACAGATCAAATTCAAGACAGACACCATAAAAGAAAGATGTGTTTGGGAAATGAAGGAGTAGAAAGAAGGCCTCATAGCGGTATCGTGTTCGCTAAGTAAGTGAAAATGTATTTTCCATCTCTATCAATCCCATGGTATCATATCACTCCGGAGTCAAGGGAGAGGCTAAAGGTTACAACTCTGAAACATGGCATTGATCCTAACACCTGACAGCATCTCTCTCTCTCTCTCTCTCTCTCTCTCTGACTGTCTCTCTCTTTCTCTCTCTCTCTCTCTCTCTCTCACTCTCTCTGTCTGTCTGTCTCTCTGTCTCTCTCTTTCTCTTTCTCTGTCTGTCTCTCTCTCTCTGACTGTCTCTCTCTCTCACTCTCTCTGTCTGTCTCTCTCTCTCTCTGTCTCTCCCTCTCTTTCTCTTTCTCTGTCTGTCTCTCCCTCCCTCCCTCCTTGCTCTTTCTAATGATAATACAAGTCATTTGCTGTTTTTGTTTCATATTACTATTCTCCTCACCATGATATATTAAATTATGAATCCCAAAAAACAAACAGAAAATATCTTAGCATTACATTATTATTACATACATATATATATAGTTTAGCGGTCAAATTATTCTCTTCTCCTATTCTCTCTATTACATTGGTCCCCAGGTAAGGCTGAAACCAAAGGTGTTGTCAAACCCAGTGTTCTCTGCATATCATAAATCAGACCTAACTGACATTTTTTTAAAGAGAATGAATATCCACCCACTCTCTGTGGAAGGGCCATGGTATTTGTATGGTCAATGTGACCTTTCTCCATACCCTCTCAGATTAGGTGCACGACATAGAAAATTGCGCTCTTGCTGCAGTCCATAAATCATACCGAGCCATTTTTTTCTTTAAAGAGGTATGTAAATACCAGTGTACTAGCTAGGTAAACAACACTAACCCTGATACAAATGGCTCGAAAATTGAAGAAAAGCACCTTATTTTTCAGCTGAAATTGCTTTTGAAACCCAGTTCTGGCACATGGGATGAAGGAGCCATGAAATGATTTGTGCTGGGGGAATAGAAATGGGTTGATGATAACCACACTCGACACAGTTCCTGTGTTGGGGAGTTCTAGCAATGATCAAAGATATCATTGTTGTACATTATTTCCCCCATGCAGACCCCAAATGCATCTGTATCTGAAGTGACATCCACCCCCATGCACTCAGAGTATATTTCCTTCTAGGGGACAAAGGCCCTCTACCACAGTACAGCCTGGGCCAAGCTTAACCAGTCAGCCCTGCTGCTGTGATGCAAACCTTCAGAGAACTTGCCTTAAACGTTGGTTTATATAGTAAAAGCATTTGATATGATTCAACATAAGGCCATCTACATGAAATACAAAAAATGAATGGATAAATAAATACGTACAGTTTGAATTCTTATACTATAGCTTGTACTGGCTGATATGTAAGGGCTATTGCCCTTTCACACGATGCCCAATAGAAAGTAGATGTCTATTTTAAGAGAGGTCACATTTCCAAGTAAAATAGCAGCCCATTACCCATCTGAAGTTCCCCAATTTAGGAAAGAGCAAAATTCCAATTTCCCAAATTACACTGAATGTCAGAATAATAGGACACTGTTTTGTTCAACAACAGAAATTGAAGAGAAACACCATGCTGTGCCAAAGAAAAGGGCTTTGCTGTAATCTGCTACATCAAATTAGTGCATGATGATCGTCTTTTTCCGTCTTTGTTTTTTTTTATATTAGAGCAAACCAATGATAGTTTTAACATAAAGCATATAACATAACATTTATTTATATTTCATGTGAATTCAAGTACAGCACTACCACGAAATAAAGATGGAAACCTAAATGTAAAATAACAGGTTGAATGGGTCCCACTCAGTCCTGTCATACAGTGTAAACACTAGGTTGCTGGGTTTGCAGCATTTGCAGCAACTGCGGGGCCTCCTGTTCCTTGGTCTGTCTCCTCGGTATCCCCATCCATGTGTAGCTGGACTTCTCCGAGCATCAAATCAAGACAAAAGGGTATTCATCTAGTCAGCATGTTAACCAAGCATAATGAGGCAGTCTGTATCATTTGGCCACGCTGTGATTACGTCGTCAAAGCCAAAAAACATGGCCATTGCAGAATGCACTGTTAGTTGCAGCAATATAGTTACCATTTTTTAAAAATCGAAACAACATCTTGGTATGGCCTTTTTGGCAATGCAACAGCACCTACGATGCCACACATTCTGTCTCAAGGAGAGCTGCCGGACACAACCCATGACAGTCAAAGGGACAGCTAATTCCCAACATCTGGTACAAGCTGCTGCTGTCCGTAGTATCACCATGATCGTGGTTTCGCCATGGTGGACACTGCTTGGCAGCGTGTGGCATCAGACTGTTGAAGAGTCACCCCCACCGTGTTCTAAGCAGAACGGACGGAGAGCAAACTGTTTCATTTCAGCACGGTGGACCATTGATGCCTGCAGTAGATCCCCTGTTATCTAATCAAACAGCACTGGTCAGTTATGATGCCAACTCCTAAATCCACAGCCGTCTGTAAAGCCGTGGGGGGAGATTAACCGCTACAGCGCCAATGTCCTACATTCAAAGACTTCCTCTTAAGATCTTTTTTTCCTGGGAAGTACAGTTATCCATACAAGCAAACACCGACAGACACACACACAGACATGCAGCCTAAAGTAAGAGTCCTTCATGCTGTAATGGGGCTATCACAAAGACCACACAGCTTGCATTTTGGAAGAAGACTCGATGCTTTCTAAACCCTCTTTGTCTCCGGCCACTAGAATATCTCAAAGAGGCTTGAGCCTCAGCCGTCATAGAGCATTGGAGGATGTGTTGTGTTGCCATGTAGGTGCTGCCTTATGTCTGAGATCCCCCTATGAGCAGGAGAGGAGAATGAGAACTCACAAAGAAAGATGGCCCAAGACATTTATCTTTCCCCTCTTGCGGTCTGCAGAAGCCCTAATAAGTCCATGCGTTCTGCAATTACCCTGCTGTGTGGGTGCACTTCATTATGACCCAAGAAGCAGAAGCTCTCACATAGCAAGCAAAGAGCTCTGGGCACTTTTTTAATATTTATATCACAGTCTGGTGTGGCAGTAATGATATTAGGGAGCTGACGGAATTCTCCACCCAGCTGGACATGTTAATTGAGAAGGCAGGATTTAAAGGCAAAGTTCACGTTTGTGCAGATGGTGGGACAATGCAAGATGGCAGACCTAGGTCAGTGTCATTTCCAAGCTATACCTTAATGGCAGCAGTTATTTTTTTTCCTTGTTCTTTTTTTTTTCCTGAAGTTTGACGCATGCTAGTCCCCGAGGTCCATAGCAGTCTTTGGGGCCTGTCCCTTTACCTCGATGCCCTTGACAGAGGACTATATTTTCTAGTTGATATAATCACAAAATTACCAACTTTGTCCAACCTCTATTTTCAGGGTTAGTGTGTGTGTGCACAAACGCACGCACGCAAGTATGAGTGTGTGCATTTGTTGGGTGTGGAAGAAATTGAAGCATGAAAATATGAAGGCAATAATGCTAATTAAAGTAAAATCAACGTTTTCATGATGTGATTTATTTATGTTTCTTTTAGCCTGGACATATCAGTTCTAAAGCAAGCTAATTTATAAAATTGGCTATCTTAGTATTAATGAGCTTTTAGGGAGAAGTATTTTAATGAAAAAATGAGTTTGATTGAGCTATTCATCTACTTCTGTTATCAACAGCTGGTAGCAGCTGTATTACAGTGGACATCTCTGCCCCCGAGAAGTGTACCTGAGAGTTTATATACCTTTCACAACATATCACATGGAACAGGAAGTAATTTCACTGGAGCCAACTGCCGTGGGGTCTAAGTTTATCTCCTACAAGTACCTGTCCCCTCACTCAGGGACCTATCCATATAAATTACATGCAACATTATGTGGTGAGAGTGTGGCCATGCAGCAATAGCATATGTATGATTTCATGTGTACCGAATAATGATACAAGATTTCAAATAGATTATTGTGACTGATCATATTATACATATTATATATTATATGTTATATATTAGAACAATGTAAATACTAAAATTGTTCCCCTGCATAGGCTTCAGTGACAGTGACAGTGGAAATTATATCAATTTTAGCAATAGACATCAGTGCCATACTGCTGGGAAGTCTAACAGATGGGCTATCTTTAGCGAGATGGATACTGTCGCACCACACATCTACATCAAATTAGAGTACCCAGAGTGAGTCCATCCCCCACTCTGACCATACACCGGAAAGCAGGTGTCTGCTTAATAATTTGGTCAAAGATCAGTGAGTTAAAGGTTGAGGCCAGGGGCAGAGAGGGCCGGGGTCATCCTGGTGGTAGGGAGGTGGTGAGACATGATCTCCTCAAGTCTGGAACAGCCAAACCCCAAGGTCATCCATTAGTGCTCTGGCCCATTGGTGCTGGAAGACCCACAATAAATTTACTGTGCACCCTTAACCCTTTTAATACTCACCATGACCCAGATGAGGAGATCATCTCCCTAAGGGAGGGGCATATTACATTATTAGCACTGTGCATCCATTGACAGCTATTATATTCTAACAATGTATTATGGGTGACTTCATAAATACTTCAACACAAATATTAAACAATACAGTACATCGCTATCATTTTTACAATTTTGTTAAGTCTTGATTCCAGTATATTACCAACAACAATACATTGCCATAAAAAGTCTACTCCTGAGTTGAGTTACTAATAATGTGAGTGAGATTGCATCTTTAATTTAAATTACTGCAAGATATTTTAATATCTAGAATCCTTCCCGTGGCCATCTGTGATCAGTTTCAAACATGCAGATGATAGTGTCAGTGCCAGACCAAATTTTTAAAGAACATTGAGTTATGACTGATCATTATCTGCTCTTTGAAACAATGTACAACATATCTACCTTTAATGCGATGCATTTTCTTATTTTAACAAGAGAAGGTGAGGCTGCAAAGAAGAAGGAGGACGAAATGTCAACAGTGTCAACCACTCCCTTTAAATAGGACTCTCCTATGATCCCTTGCTACCCTGCTCGCTCAAACCTTTCCAGGTGTCAAGACTGGGCGTCAGAAAAAGAAATTAAAGTGACATAGTGTTGACAGGAAGAAAAGACATTCCAGTTTTCGCCCCTCTCAGGACAATGGGAGAGCCATCACCCAGGCTGAGACACAGGCACTAATGAATCAAGCAACACCTGAACTTCTGCAGTGCAGGGGACTTTTGGCCTGGGGCACCCATATAGTGTCATTGATAATGGGATCCTGTATTGGACTGCTGTTGATTTGATGTCTTCCTCAACCTCTCCCATGGCCTGCCATTTTGACACGGGTTAATTTTGCCCCTTGCTCATAGACATCCTCTTAGAGGGTGTTGCACAAGTGTTAGGTCTTCATCTTTTCCCGTCATATCTCCCCTCTCAGAGCCTAAAGACCGAGCAGTGTTATATTAAGCAAAGGCCGTTCAGCTGAATATATTTCAACAGCAAGGAGTGTGTCTGTAATAATGCGTGTGGGTGGCTGAGGATTTGTCGAAATAAGATGCAGTTCTTTTTTAGTTTATTTAGAATAGTGTTAAGTTGCCATGGAGCATTTTATTTCTTATACAATATTTTGTTTTATAGGTAGTAATGATAGTATTGGAAAAAATGGCTTAGACAACGATAGACATAAATATGGAAAATTTTAATGGTAGCACTGTTCATAGTATTGTAGTGTAGCTGTAGTAAAGAACAGTTATTTACTGGTGTATTGTTCTCAAGCTGAACATAATAATGGTGTTAATTAAAGTGAATAGCGAATTATAAGAAATAGTGATTTTAGTTCATGCAGTTTCTCCTAGCTTAAGTGAACAGCTGAGTGCACTGTGCATGAGCAATATGCTGCATGACAGTCTAGTTGCTGGAAAAACAGCACCAGTGACTTTTTCACTGTTAGGGAATCTTCCATATTCCCCACACCCCCCACACTACACACACACACACACACACACACACACACACAATTTTCATACATCTTTTGACTTTGCTGTCTTATAGGCTGTCTTTCGTTTGCCCCCCCCCCCCCCCCCCCCCCCCTCACACACACACACACCCCACGCATCCCCCCCCCCCATCCCCCTCGCGTATGGCTGGTGGCTCCTTTGTGTGACCTGTTCTCACACTGTTCCATCTCCACATCACGCAGCCAGCCTTTCACAGCAGCAATTCAACAGCAACAATCACACACTCACGCCTCAAAAAAGACCTCTTGCTCCCTTTGCCAACCAATTAAGGGCCATCTGGGCTTGGATGCAATAAGAAAGCTATTACACAATCATAATAATTTTCATATTTTCATGATATTTTGATGTGGAGTCTAAAATATTTTTTAAAAAGCACAGCATTGTTTCTGTGATATGTCTTTACTTCCTTGGAAAAAAACAAAAAAAACAATTTTAAAACAGGCAGTAATAGTGCACTCATGAATATTTTGTTTTGTTAATTTGCGCAGAGCCAGTGGAGGGCCAACACAGTTTAAAAACATGACAGTCCTTGCCATTGCTTTTGAAGCCGCCATGCAAGTGTGTGATTCCTGATGAACTTGAGGTCATAGATTCCCAGTGGCTGCGTAGGGCAGGGAATGGAGAGCAGCAGGGTTCAGGCCTTGGGTCACTGAAGCTTCAGAAGTGGCCAGCCAGCTTTGTCCCAGGAGGGATGATGGTGACGGATTCACTGGTGTTTTCTCAAGGTCCACTGAACCCTGCAGCAAAGACTCCAACTTAGAGCCTACAGAAAGAGGGAGCACTCCTCTCATCTCCAGTTCACAGAACTCCAAAAGAGGGGCAGTCTGGAAGGCTTCCAGGATGCCTCCAGATACACGAAATCCAGCCGCAACCTCATGGTGGCACTGCCAAACCTCATTTCCCTCTCTTCTTCCACATATAATCTGCAGTAGACATTAGGCCTGTGACATGCACAGTAATGGTTCATTCCCCCATTGTAGGGAAGTGTTGAACCACTGTGTTGTCAAGTAGGCTTTATAAGAAGAAAATATATGAATAGAAACTCAACCATGTTTTTTTTTTTTTGTTTTTTTTTCTCACTCTAAGTTAAAAGGCTTACTTACCCCTAATCAAAATGGCAGGCCCATTGGCATGGTATATCCCAGCTGTGGCCCTGGCGTGGCTTTTCCCTTCTCCCCGTACATTGTTCTGGGCAGCACATCCAAGAGCTCTTGCTGTGTTATGTACTTAACTGAGGTCAGAGTTGTCATTATCTGGGTCTTGTTGGCACTAAGGCCTCCTCTGATGATAGGCCTCCCTTTCAGACCTGCAGCTTTTAGCACTCCCTAAGAGTTAACCTCTGTGAAGACCAGGCAATCGACCACCTGCAAATGTAGCCCAGGGCTGGAACTCTGTTTAAAGTAGTATGCTTTATGACATTCTGCCACATGTGTGCTGTTCACTCTGACCTTTTGTATGTTTAGCACAGATGCTTCGAGATTTACCTCTGATCTTTTTTTTTCATTTTTTTATTGGGGATTAGTAAAGTTTATATGTACAGATAGGAGACTTATGTTCAATTGCTAATTAGGTGCCTCAAAATGACAAGAGGCCAGAACCATGTCATCCAAAAACAAGGCAAAATCCAACACCCAGATTCAAGCGCAATAACAAATGATATATACATATGAGCTCAAGTAAAATGTAACCATTATTTTCTATAGTTTTTTATCTAGTATCGTGATTTCAAAGCTTGCACAATATTGATAGATATAAATCTTTTAAAATGGATCCTTTAAAGAATTTTGTCATGAGTCGGTGGGGAAAAAAGACAACAGAGGCTGTCGAGGTCGATGTGTTATTTCTTGAACTAAGCACTGTAGTTTCCATTCTAGCAATATTTCCTCATTCATGTCAGCCCCATGGTGTTATCATTGAAGGAATTATTTTTCAGAATATACTGCATTTTGAAAAGATTTCATCTCTTCCCCCTGCCTCTCTCTCTCTCTCTCTCTCTCTCTCTCTCTCTCTCTTTCTGTCTCTCTCTTACTCACACACACAGCCACATACACACAATCAGACATACACAACCCCTCTTAAAACTGGCTCTCCCCCCTATAGCAATTTTGTCAGAAGTTGACAATGTCTTGATTTAGTTGTCTGGCTGTTCCGGCCAGTTTTCCCTGCTGCGCTAATGTGAACAGGACATCCCGCTGGGCACCAAAGAATACCACTTCACGGCAGCCGCATAGCTGGCAGCTTTTATTTATGGCGCTACCGAAATGAATGGGTATTAGTGTCCAAACATTTCACCATGCTCCTGCAGCCACACACAAAAGCCACTGATTTCCAGCAAATCTGCACTTATTTTATTCAAGAAGACTAAAGCTAGGGAGAGGGAGAGAGACAGAGAGACAGAGAAAGAGAGAGAGAAAACATTTATAATGACTTAAAAGACCTCAAAAGAAGAATAGGCATTGGGTTTGAAAAGGATTTACGAGACAGAAATCGAAAAGAAAAAGAGGCACCTCAATTTCATTGCATTTTCCTCAAAGTTGAAATGGAAAATATCTATATCCCTAAAATGACTATGGCTCGGATTCACAATAACTGTACCTCCTCTGCAATCACCAAGTTTTCAGTTGGTCTGTTTTACCCAGCACTACAAAGTGTTGTATTTTATAGGATTATACTGACATGAATAGGAATTTGCTAAAAATAGTCAATAAAAAGTATCTTCACGCATTGCTCTTGTCACCATGTTGCAATCTAGACTGCATGCACTCTTGTTAACCTATGAATTGCAAGTGGACGTTTCCCACTAGACAGCAGTAGCAGTGATGACTCCTCTTGGCTCTTCTGGAGGGAGCAGGCTGAGGCAGTGTGGGACTCCGGTCTCCTGGCCTGGCTCTGCACTTTGCCTGGCCTCTGTGTCCAGGACCTCATCAGCACAGAGTCCGTCTGTCCCCGTGTCCCTGCCACTCACCCCCCTGCTCTTCATTTGTCATTCCTGCCCTTCTGCAAACACACTCGGCTGACATTTTGAAAAACTCTGGCATTCACCCTCAATATGGATTTTTGTTGATTATAGCTTTCTGTCTGTGAAGATTGCACGTATTATTGACTTTGCAATCCCACGACTATTTGCACAGCTTTTCTCCCCTCTGCATCTCGGTGAAGTCCAGCAATAATATACTCCCTAGTTTCTCATAACCTCTTTCCATTATCCTTTCTTTTTTTCATATTTTCTATTTTTTTCAATCTGTTTTTCCCATATATTTTACTAATCCCCTTTGGCCTCGACCCTTTCTTTATGCCATCAGAGATCAGAGTTTCTGCAAAGCTTCGGTCACTGATGTCATTAAGATTGGGATCTGATACACTAGATGTCCGTTGGTTAAATGCCCCTGGCCTGAACTCCCTATTGTCCCCTAATTCCAAGCGGCAGCTCTGTTTCACTTGCTGCATAATAGCCCACAGGTTAAAGTTCTGCTGCTTTTGCTTTGAATTTACATCTTTCACAGGCTCCAGTCTCTTGTTCCGAGCTGGCGTATTTTTTTTTTCTTCCTTTCATTTCTAGCGAGCCTCATTGCCTGCAGGCAGCAAGGCTGTTTGCGCTGTAGCTTGCCTGACGATCTCCCACAACCAGGCATCTTTTGGAGGGTCAGAGGAGAGCAACTTGACTTAACAGGTCAACGTAAGTGGGCTCCGCCCTTCTCCAGAGGGGAAGCCATGGAGCCCTCCATTAGGAGCTGACCTCCACGCTGCACTGGTCTGGCCCCAGCCAGGGTATCACATGGCTCTGCCTGAGACAGGCTGCTCATTAAAGCCTGCTGCCCATAGCAGGATTAGGCCTTTTCATGGTTTATCCTCTACTCTGACAACTGACAATGGGCTAGGATAGCTGCTTCAAATGGAGTGTGCATATGAATCATGGAATTATAATTGCTCTTTCATGATGAGAATATTGGAAAATCTATCCACATCCACAATGCAAAGAATTAATTGGGGTCTGTTTTCAAGGGCACATTGCTACACTATATGATTACAAGAAAATAGGAAGGGTAGTAATGAGGCATTTCAAATACAGCACAGCATCTTTTTACTGTTCCTGTATGCAGACCACTGTTTGTACACACACACACACAAACACACACACACACACGCACATACTCACTGACCTCTTTCCCTGCCTGTAACCCTTACTCACTGTACTTTTACTCAAAGTTTCACTGCAGTTAATACACAATGGAGTGCCCTGTTTACTTGTGTTGTGATGTTTTCAAAGAGCAACCCTATTAACAGTGGTGGCCCATTCCCTACGACCCAGTCACGGCTATACGCAACGGTGTGCAGGTTACGGAGCGCTGAGGCTGGGACACCAAGCGGGAAGCCAAGATGACACTGCCTCTTGAGCTGCGTGGGAGGGAGAGGGCTGGTGATAGCAAGGCAGCGGAGCCACTATCTGCAGCACCAAGCCCCAGTCATGCTTCCTATTTACACCGCAACACTGGCTGTTTTCATTATTCATATTTCATGTGGTATCATGGCATGAAAGAGAGTTATTTCCTTCATGGTGGAGGGCAGGTTATGGCTGGCTCTCAGGTCACAAGGCTCACAACAAGTGTGTGTGTGTGTGTGTGTGTGTGTGTGTGTGTGTGTGTGTGTGTGTGTGTTTGGGGGGGGCGGGGGGGGCTTTCTGGATTCAAGGCATCAAAACAGTCTGCGCAAATAAAAGAGAAGCATTTCCGCTGAGACGTAAAACCCAGTCCTCTGTAGTTACAGGTATAGCTTTACATAAATCTGATGAGTGAAAATTAAAATTAATGATATAAAAATGTAAAGGTGAAATTAACACCTTTAAATCATTGGTTGTAATTATGCAATAAGTAAAAAAAAAAAAAAAAAAAACAATACCTAATTATAAGTGTGAACAACACCATCGTCATTTACATATGTAGTGAACTCAAAGATTTTTCACACTAGTCTCTAATAAACACAATGTGATAAGGAACAGGTACATCTAAAAAGGTGTTAATGAACTGTTGATTTAATGCGCTCCCTTCTATTTTAAATCATTTCCATATCAATATCCACCTGTCAGTAAAAAAAATTTGAACACAATACATGTTTGACGTCTGTTTTTATATTAGCTTTTCTGTGAGTTGGAATGGCTGCTGTGTGAAAGATAATCAATGAGTAGATACATTTGTATTTATATCTAGTGTGTGGTATATTTTTTAACTTTGCCAAATCTTACAGAGCTCTTACAAAATTGTTAATATTTCTAGATATTGTTTAACAATATTTTCTTTCAGTTATTTTTTGGTAAAAAGTTAACCTGTTTTGCCTACACTCAATATTATTTATCTTTTTATTATAATGACCACAAAATCACCATGGCATTTAAAAGGACCAAATGTATATGTAATTAATTTACTTTTGTAAGCAAAGCAGGAATTCTTTTGGAGAGCTGTCAAAAAGAGAAAGAGGCCAGAGAAAAGAAGAAGTGAAACTCTGTTAGCAACGCAATTAAACTCTGGTAATGAGGTCAGACATCAGATCCAGTGCAAGCGATATCATTACACAGGCTGAACGGACGGGCCGCTCCAGCTGCCGTGCTCTCGCTGTGGGATTAGACTCACTGTCCTGAGGGCAGCACTTTTACTAGGCTGACCTCTGCCTGCCACTGGGGCACCAGCCACCCCCTGGGCTCCTGGGGTGCCAGTGGCACCAACAGGACTGGGGAGAAGTGAACTGTGCTGCCACGTGGGATGACAGGACTCGGCACTCCATTGGGAAGCACAGAGACAGGCAGGCACCAGCACACAATCTAGTCTGTGTTGCCAACTACGAATTACTGGGTTCCTCTATTTCTGTCAGCTCATTTGTAAAAACCAACTAACAATGACAAGGTGATAAAAGGACATTGTATCAGTGATTAGAGTGCTGCGTTTGGACCTGTTGATGGATAAGATATGACTCCCAAATAAAACGTAACTTCATGATGTCTTTCTGGAAAATGAATCTTATCTATTTAGTTAAAATCGTGGTTCATACTCGCAAACAAGATTGAAATAATGAAACATACAGATTGGTAGCAGTCTAATTTTCTTTCCCTATTGTCTAAAGCCCCGTTTGCAAAGTCCCTAGCAGGAGTCGGCTTAATTTGTCTTTTCTTATTTGGTCTGCTTGTGTGTTTTGTGCTGTTCTCTTTTTGTCTCCCATGATTACTTTGAGGATATCATTATGACATTCAGCAGCAACAAGAATTCTTCTGTTCTAATTCATATCAATTAGTAGGGGATGGTAATTCAAACTGACGGCACAGTGTATCTTGAAAGGCTTGCGAGGATGTTGTGGCGGCAGCATCACTATGCAGCCAAAAGCCACCCTCCTTTCCCCTTTCTTCCCCATTTCTGTCTTTCAGTCCGCAACAAGGGGCTCCAAGCAAAGAGGACAATACGAGTCGGAGCCAGTACTTTGATAATTAGTTATTGATTGAGAACAATGGCACGGCGTACACTGTCGTATTAGCTAGACGCCAGTAGGTCGCGACACCAAGAGCAGCCATCAAGAAATGAGGGCCAAAACATGCCTGACTCCCCTAATAAGATATTCCTTCATGTTTTTCTCTTTCATTTCCCTCTTCTTTTTCCTTCCTCAGGCATGTTAGTGTTTGGGCTACATGGGGTCAAAAGTATTAATGCTTGTGCACAAACGAGCGCCTGATGAAGGAGAATTTAATTAGAGAATGCCCACTCAAGCTCTCCATACTACATTTCCTGGTTTTCTTTATTTCTTTTTTTTTTTATTTTGTCTGACTTTCCACACAAGTCAACAATGGCCATAAAAAGCATTTGAAATTGCCAGTGTGAATTTGCTGGCACTGCTAGCGTCGCCGTTACAATGTACAGAAATAGTGATGGCGCAAATGAAATATGTATAAAAATACTGTGAAGTAGTGTCACATATCCAAGACCACCCATACATGAAACATATGTCTTTCAGAATTGTACATAATGGCAAGAGTCTAATTGAAACGTTTGGTCTAATCTTGGTCAGGATTAAAATAGGGAAAAGGGAAAATAAACAGTATGCATTATGTTTTCACACAAGAAATGACTGGTGAGCTGTCTGAAGCGCATGCTTGCTAGCAATGTGGCAGGCTGAAGTGAAAACAGATGCACTCCACCAAACATTGATGGCTGTATGCTTGCAATGGCTGATGCATGTCAGAGATGGTGTCATTTTACTAAAAGTTTGGCTTTTAACCAAGCCATGTTTACATATGATAGAATATCCTCAAATAATTGGTAGGTCTCGTCGCTAAAGAGGAATGTGTCAGGTTTGGCGTCGGTGTGAAAGAAGCCCCTTAACTCATTTCACCTGATCCACGGCCTGTAAAGATGCACCTGGCATTAAACAGACAGGGCAGCAGCGTCAACTGAACAATGGAGGACTGTCAGGACCGACAGCAGGGCACGGCTCCACCATCACTGCTCTGACAGCGAGGGCCTCAGAGGGTAAACTGCTTTGCTGGAACTAATTAAACAGATGAAGTTATGACATGAATATGCAGATGTTGTTTACATTTTACCATATGGTATTATTTCAGGTAATAACGCACAGGAGAGGCTTCCCACTCATTAATGTGAAGGGATGGAGTGAAAACACTGTCTATCAAGAGACACACGGAGCGTGTTCGAGAAATATGATCAGACTGACACTTGGGTGTTGAAATCTATTTCGAGCCACTCAATTAACATACATGTTGATAGCTATTACAGTTTGATTTAAACTATTAGTATACTGGACATTGGACAGGGTATTTCTTATCTAAAGTAGCGGGATCTTAGAATTTATCACAACATTTATATCAGGGATGAGGCTATATTAAAATTTAGGAGTGTCATGTTATGTTACCTAGCATGATGGGTTTTTAAATAACTAGCCCACAGCCTCCTATAGGCACATACATTTAATATTGTCACATATTTAGTCACATTTTGTTTCTGCTGTATGTTAGAATCTAACTGTAGGTTCCCACACAGAACCTGGTTGTTACAGAGCAGTTTCTCAGCCTTAGTACACATGCCATGTACCCATTCAATTGTTTAATACTCAATGCACAACCTCCATTTAACTCAACTTCTTTTTTTTCTTTTTTTTTTGCAAAGTGTTAAAAGTAGTAGAACTGTCTGAGTTCCTTTTCCACAGTTTGGTGTGCAGACTTACCATTCCCCCGGAGCGGGTGCTGAGAGGTTAAGAGGGAAAGGGCCGATGGAGTCGCGTTTAGTAAGAAGTGTGGGATCATGGGGGCCAGCTGGTGGGGTGATGGGGAGCGTAATTGTGCCCGCTGTGTGGATAGGGTGGGGGGGGTGAGAGGATGGGGTGAGAAGCCCTGGAAAAAAGGGAGGGGAGGGGACACCTCAATTACCTGTGCTCCCTCTGACCCCGCTCTCCCTCTGTCTCTCCACGGACAGACCCGCTGTCTGAGGGGCGGGGCGCATTTCCACAGGCAGACGCACATCCCCCTCCTTTGTTCAAGATAGCATTCACTCCTTTTCCTGAGCAACGTAAACTTAATTGCAACAATCTCTTCTCTCATGCATCGTTCCTTTCTCTTTTGTTTGTCATTCATTCTCTCTCTGTTTTTTTTTTTTTGTTTTTTTTTATCAAAGCATTTTTCCCGTTGTGTACTTTTGTTTGATCACGGAACTTGGCCGTGCGATATCAGATTAAAGATGTACAACAGAATAAAAAGCAAATTTACCTGAACTGAGCAGTTCTCTCAAACATATTCAGCAGGTTACGTGCAGCTGTCATAGTTTATTTTGGAGCTTCTGCTTGGGCTAATACAGTAAGTGACAGAGACTGGTGTAAAATCAATACTTCACAGGAGTGTGATGTCTTAATAAACTCTCTGTGTTGTTCAGACAGGAAAGCTAGACATGTACGAGAAGGACTACAGCGCAGGCCATTGTGAAGCTGTCAAGTCTGGCCCTCAAAAGCAGATGAAGCTGTCAGATTATTAATATATTTATACTGACAGGCCCCAAGTCCACCCCTAGAACCCTCCCCTCTTTCAGTGTCCCTCAAAAAATATGCTCAGCTTCAAAGACAGAGGCCAAGGGGTTGGATGCAAGGTCACAGGCCAAATACATTTTGAAAGCAAATTCTCTTCCTTTTGCAACCTGTTTTTATTGCTGTCGCTCCCCTACTCTGCGGCGACCATTCAGCTGAAACTTAGGCTGAATTGGCAGCAGCTTTCAAAGCGCTTGGCAGCCTGGTGATCCTCAGGAGCTCTCAGCTGACATCTCTCTGGGCTTGTCTATGCTCTGGGGTCAGCGCAAGCCCTGACTCCCAGGACCCACTCACTCAGGCGCTACCATGAGTCAGTCCCGGAGACTGAAATTAAAATGTGAAAAGCTGTGCGACTGAAGGCATTCCTCGCCCCCCATGGCATTTTCCTTTCTTTGTGACAGTTCCTCTGAGACTGCTTTTTCTTTCATGTTTCTTTTTTCCCTTTAGATTATTTAACAACATGCGAACAGAGCTGTCAAGGAGAGACATGCTTGATCGACAGAGCAAGGGAGTGTTTTAGTCAACATGGGGTTAAATTCGATTTTCTGCATGTTCAGTACGGTAGTCTCAAGCCAGTTATTGCCGTAGCTTGATGTTTTTTGATGGATCAATTATCCATTATAACATGTTGTGAAGCCAAACATAAAGGCAACTATGACACCTGTCACAATCTTCTATTAGGGTAAGGAAATTGAAATAATTTAATGACAGCTAATTTAGTCTTTGTTTTGAATCTCATTATGGGCACAGTAATTGTGCTCTATAAAAAAACTGAAAGTGAAATATGACTCCAAGTAAAGTACCCAGCTAGAACTATTAATTTGATATCTCTCAATGAAAACAGAACTGAATAAATTGTGCTTTATCAGATTCAGACAAACACAAGTTTGAAACGACTATAAGATCTCAGGGCTTTTTTTCTACTTTAAAATCCAGTTTAGATTAAGTTTACGGTAGAGATAGCAGATAAATTACAGAGCCAAAAAAAAAAACACACAACTGGGAAAAAACAGCAAAACATCAATATTAGATGCCATATTGGATAGATTTAGATACTATACGAGGATGTTATTAGTGAAAATAATATATAGGATAATCTGAGAACCCAGAAAAAAAGGAGAATATTCTATATTTTTATACATTGTTTTGGTTAACTTTGGGATACAAAATATTATCATCTGTATCATCTGTATGGCCCAGAGGTGTTGTGACACTGATTCTAACGTAGGCCAAAAAATATTTCCCCCGGCGGTCTGAAATCTTAATGAGAATTTAGAATTATCGCTACATCATATTTTAGCATCACGCTCCCTAATAAGTCAGAGATATTACCTTAGATGGGAACAAAAGCGCGGCGAGCTGAATAGACGTGATATGCTTGTCAGTAACGTGTATGTGAGAAAGCTGCGTGGGAGCGTCTTATCGGTAACATGTGTGCATATACTTGAATTTGCAAGTAAAGAGCCTTATTGGGATTACCCATGGTACATTCTAGTTGGTATCATAAAGAGAAAGAGGGAGTAGATGTGTCTTTTTTTTCAGGGATTCGGTAAGCTCTCTGTCAATGGTTTTGAGTTGAATTGCCTTGGATAGCTCCCCTCATTCCATGGAATGATCTCAGACCTAATTTACTGGGCAGCTCAGGATCCAAAGCATACAAGGCTGTCCTCTGCATAGAATGTGTGAAATAGATAGAGCACCCATCCCTCAGATGTGCTGAAGTAATCTTCAGCCAGAGCTGGTCCAGCAGGCCTCACCCCTAAAGGGATTGATGCAGTGTCAAAACCTTTGGCTCAGGGGTCAGCCTCTCTTCTTGCCTCCCCAATCTGACAAAAGCTGAATTTCTTTCCCTCACTATTCGTTTCTCTTTTTTCTTCTATTGAATTCATCAGCGAGGGAGGCATGAGATGTGAGATGTGAATGAAACATTTTCATTAGAAGGGAGGAGAATCCCCGGTCAGAGACAAGGCCGGACCTGATCTGAGCCAATGACATCCCCACCAATTCTTTTTTTTGTCCCTCTTACTTTCCCCAGCTGTCACTCTCTGTGGTATGTGGCAGGCTGATTGAAATCAGCACTGTGTCAGGGCCGTCATATCTCAGAAAGACATAAAACATGCAGAAACATCAATAAGCAACAGGCCGCTGACAGCTCTCAGCCACCGATGCTGGCGCGGGGAGATGAGGGGAAGGTTAGGACTCTGGGGGGATGCTGTGCACTTGAAGTGTCTTCTCCAGGCTTCACTGAGACCCAGGGAAGACAAGATAAAGTCTATCAGGTTATCGCCTAGTTCAAGTTGCTTCTCGGACAGCAGGGCCACTGGGACGCGGGATGTCAGGAGATCTATGTGTCCGCGCACGTGTGTATATGTGTGTGTGTACAGTATGTGTGCAGGGGGTGTGTGTTTCTGCAGGTCTGTATGCGTGTGTTCATGCAGGTGTATTTAGGTAAAGACAGAAACTGCACATGCTACACACCTGAAGTGATTTTGACTTTGCATTATGTAAGTTATCTAAATTCAGGCAAAGAAATTGTTTGAAAAAGTTGTGCCATGCGTATACAATATTATATCTCTTGGTTATTGTGATGATGTGGAAAAACGAAACATTTATGCTTACCTGAAAAAATATATTGTCTACTGCAATATTGCAAATAAGAATGGCAGAGATTTTTTGTCTTGTGCTTGTAAAATAAGATTGATAATGCAATAGTTATCCCCAATAGCGATGCCCGAGAGATACTTGGGGATTTTCAGTGTGTATTTAAGTCACTAATGGGAGGTAAAGGTGATAGTCTGTTAAATCACAGCCTGACACTACCTATTACCACTGCTAATTAGGCAAGTTTTTAGCCCAGAAAACTGCTGAATCTCTCATTTCTCAGGCCTAATAATGGTCATCACGCTACCCTAACCTACCTGTTTAGAATTATGATACTGGACAAATAATCAGTTCTACAGGATCCTGACTTTGACGAGATAAATTCACCAGTAATTAGCATGACACTGAAGTCGGCGAAGGGAGCGGAGTTTTGGCTGAAGTCGGAAGTTTCCCCGAAGTTGAAGCCTATTATTTTCGTGTTGATGGTTCAACGTTGTGGACAGGAGCCCATCTGCATATCAAATGTGACTCCCATTATTTTATGTTTCTCTCTGCTAACAGCGCCTCCCAGCACTCCTCCATGTTCTCCTCCATCTGCCTCCTGTCCATTGATCAGCCTTCCAGGGCATCAGTCTGTTTAACATCTGCTACAAGTTCCACCAGCTCAGGTAACTATCTAGCTGCTCTCCACCGCCTATTGATCTTCATGTCCACCTGCAGGAACATCTGTTTCAGTGTGTCTTTTGTCAACTCAACCAGCTACCCTTCGCTCCACGGCTTGTTCACTTTCACTCACTCTCACAAAGAGATTTCACTCCCAGTGCTTGTTAAGTTGGTGTTCTAATAATGAATAATAAAGTAGTCGTTCATAATAATTTCTGAATTGGTCCTCTGTAAATAGTGGGTGCTACTGGAAAATTAATCATACTCTATGTTTTTTTTTTTAAGTTGTACGTTTTCTATATTTAATTCTAAGCTTGTTTGTGATTTACTCACACAAAATTGTACTTTTGGAGAAGCTATTGAACTTCTAAAGGTTCAATTTGTGGTGGCGAGATAGTTTATAAACACTGTTGAGCCACAGCTTTGACTAAATCAGAAAGTAATTGCACTCAGAACATATTTATCTATCCTATTTATTCAATACTCTTGATTTCATCTGCTGCATTATAAAACCAAACAATTACAAATTATTATATTTGCAGAAAATAATATTTAATCAAGATGAGTACGTACACAAAGAAAACCACATATGGCAAAATCTGTTATTTAAAAAGTAAAAATTAAATGTACCTCCTTTGACTGTGTGCTGTAAAATGTGCTGTAAATTGCTAATTTAAAAATACAAATAATTCAGTTGTTTAGAAATCATGACAAGAAAACGGTGCACATTTTAAATATTATTTCTACAGTATACTGGACAGAAAACATGAAAGAGAGGCATGGACCGAGAAGATCATGCATCTTCGAATTTGTCTCCTTCACAGGCTTGCAGTGCTCGCAGGAAACGCCGTTGCACAGTTTAATTTGCTCTTTTGTAATGATGGGGCGTAGGTTAGTTAATTTCAATTTTTGATTTCAAAAGCTATCAAATACAGCTCAGATGAGAAATCAATTTTCCCAGCTGCCCTGGCTTTGTGGTGAAAAGAACTCGTACCATTGGAGAACAGCCCGTCACATGACCGAGTCAGGGATTAGTTCAGTAGGCCCATGTTGCCACCACCTCAATTACAGGCTGCCTCTTGTCATTTACCTCTATAACATCTCATTCTCAGACACAACTCATATTTAATTCATGAAAGCCTGCACAAGAGTAATTGTAATATAAATTGCCATAGAAAATATCAAATTGAGACTGCAACTTTTTATTTTGTATGCCAGCCGCATTCATCGTGTCATTCCCCGTAATTTGGGATAAACAAAGATAAGAACAGTGAATGTCTAATTTGGGCCTGATAAAAATTATACTCTTAAAAAAACATATAATTTAAAAAGCTTGTTTTAACCATCATCATGCAGCAGTGATTTTATCAACAAGAAGATGTTTTGTGTTTTTTTTTACTAAATGATACAGTAGGAGAGATGACAGTGATGATTTTGATGAGAATGGTACTGGTCTTGATTATGACATTGATTCTGTATCACATATTGTAGACAATGACAATCATTATCACCATCATTAGGATTGTCATGTGATCAAGTGTCTGAAAAGGTGACTCTCTGGGTGTTTCCACTGACACACAGTAAGCGTTCCCCCTAGACCCTCTTCACTTCACATTCAGTGTGGAAGTCTCTTCGGAGTAGATTCACCACGTTACGCAAAGGCCCAACCAGCAGTGTATGCTACATATCAATAACTTATTGCCTGTCTAATATCAGTAAAACACATGTAAAGTAGAGCCCTGTTTCTTCAAACTGTAGACTTACAAACTGAATGAGTACAATGAAAACTGTGATGAGAGCTTTTTTTATTTTTTTTTCCAAATAATTGTTGGAAATTCCTTTTTTGATGCATGCAACTAAATGTTAAAACTGCAAAAAAAAAGCCTACTCAAAGCATTTCAGAATGTGTGTGCAAGCATAATTTTATATTCTTAATACACTTTAGTCTGGAAATTGAATCCATTCCAACATATTTCTCTCTCTCTCTCAAATGACCTCTTTTCCCTCGCATAAACCAATTCTACAATTTATTCAGTAATCAAGGAAACTTTCTTTAATATGGATCGGTTTATGGAACAGAAAGTGGAGAGGAGGCAATTTCTGGACATATCATGAGATTATATCTATTTGACAGTTACGTTATTCTACGTTGTTTCCATGACAACTGTTTGGGTGAGGCCTCCAATAAAACCAACCTCAGCTGTCATCTCTTCACCTAAAAGCTTTGTAATTGCTCTCATTTGCATACTACAATTAAGTGTGTTAGCTCACAGCAAGAACAATCAACCTCCACTAAAGAGTGGGGATAGTATAATTATTATATCAGTGGATTGCTATAAAACATTACTGACGAGTCTTTGTTCCACATCGACATTGTACTCTAACGCTAGTTTTGCTAGTTATTTTCCTAAATATACATATTTCCCAGACAGTGATGGATAATTCATAGGTATTGGTTAAAATGTTATGATTACCATTTTCAGTATGAGATTCTATGTTGCTTTACGATTGCATAAAAGAAAAGTATGAAGGTTTTTTATTTTTTTATTTTTACAAATTAACTGTCAGCGTATCCCTGTTTCGTCTGTAGCGCCATGCAGCAGGAGATATTTTTTTCCCATTTTTGATAGGAGGCTTTTTGACTCAGCGTTGCACTTGAGTACCTAGAAACAGAATGAACACAATGGTGGGAGACAGTTTGAACTGCTGATTGAATGGAAAGGTTATGGGCACCAGGCTCTAAGCATTGTTTCTCTTTCCCTCAGATGCGCAGAGGCTGTAATGAAGAGCTCTTGAACTCCCAGTCAGAGAAGCTGTGACAGCGGTTCAGGAGGAAGCCTCTCTGGCTCCGCTGGACATGAGACACATACACAGGTACACAGCGCTCCAACACACTTGCAACCAGCCCACCATCCACACACACTCATGCACACACACACATACACACATACACACACAATTCCTTGCAGCAAACAACAAACAGCAAATACAGAAATCAAAATGAGGCTGTCACTCATACAGGACATTGTTTCACAAATCAGTAGTTTTTCATTTCAAGCTTTCCTGCAGTGTTCAGTGTCCAATCTTCCCATTGATAGTAGAAAAATATAAAAATCTACCACATCGCTTCTGTTCTTTTATTGCATGTTTTGTTGTTAATGTTATTTGGTATTTGGGCACACCATTGACATGAAATGAGAGGTCAGAAACTTTAAATGAGAAACAGCTTCATAGAAGCATAACACTAGTTTGTGAACTATATAAACAGCCTTATTCCCAGCGTTCCAGGTTTTATTATAAATCCTGTGATACTGCACCATATCTTTGGGCAGGTACATTTTATTTGGAGTTTTTGCCTTCAGGCTCTGAATTGAAATGGAAGACCAAATGGCAAGTGCACCATTCCTGGCTCTCTGCAGCCTCCCAACACAAACTGGTCAAGCAGAAATGAGACCTGCATCAATTTTAATTTGTATTTATCCTGCTGATGACCTGCTCCTTTCACTGTGCTGTTGGAGGCACAAATTACACCCATCATAACTCTGATTCTAACAGCCCGCCGTGTGCTATCAGAAAATTAACATGGTTATATATCACCAGCAGGTTCAAGGTGTCACAACACAATTATACAATCATGCTACCTGACGAGCTCTGGTCGCCGGTGTATGACAACTAAGCTGGAGGGCTACACTGTCTGTCATATCCAGCCGGGCTAGATAAGTTCACTGCAGAGTAGACTGTGCCTCAGTGTCTGCTGCTCTCTATCTAAATCTGTTAAATATCACAAGACCGCTGCAGTCTCGGGTTGCTTTTTGGAGAAGTATAAAGACCTAAATCTTAACTTATCTTTGACTTGACAGCTTTTTATTCGGCAAACAGAGCTCACACAGTTTGTAAAAACTAAAATAAAGCAAAGTGATATAACATGGCCTGTCTATGTATCATTAAAAGAATTAAGTCATCAGTGAGAGAAGTTTTATGTAAAACCTTATACATACTGCAGTGCTTTGCAGCGGCCGTAGAGTGGCTCACTGTGACTTTCAATCAACCCTAATCCTTGTACCTCATAAAACTTAGACCAAAAAAATGAAGGGAAGCTCCCCTGCCTGGATCCCCAGTGTGCTCTCAGTGTCAAGCCATTAGGCTGTGTGAAATGAGGTGCCACTCATGAGTTATAATGCTGCACATCTATAGATGCAATGGTAAAATATAGCCCTCCCATGCTCAGATCTCTGTTGGAGTTGGGAAAATAATTCTGCTCTGATAGTAGTCCATCCAACAATATCCCAATTCAAAGTCACAAAGATATGAAGAGGGCTGCTGGATAAATTCAAAATAATCCACTTCAGGATAGCTGTGATATTAATGGAAAAAATGTGTGTGTGCATGTGTGTGTAACTTGCATGCATGTATGTTCACAATGACGTTTGATGAATAAAATTGATCAAAAAACCCACTGTAGCACAATAAACTTTTTACATAGCTTCACGTTATGGATGAGATTATCAACCTTTTGCGATCAAAAGAAATGACACAGGGAAGAACAGGGGGAAATGAGAGCGATGTCTGCTCCTAGAGAAGAAAGAAAATGCCCAAACTAGTTCTTTAAAGCAAACAGAAGCAGCGGATGTAAGCTTTCAGCAAATCTATTTGTGGCATAAAAATACATTTATTGAATCCAGTATGAAAGCATGTCAATAGAATACACACATTTCTATAACCAGTTGTTACAGATACTCCAATCAATGAAAGTTATACTGACTGTTGCTATACATAGTGGCACATGATATAACAGAAGCATGCCAGCATCAGAGTCTACTTTACTGAAAATTTTACCCAGAGGTACCGTAGATGTAACAATGATAAGGAAATAAAGCTAATAAGTGTCACTTTGATGTGACAACAAATTATACATGGTTCTATCAGATCTCATTTCCATTCCACAACACAGAGAGAGAGAGAATACCCTGAAGCGTGGCTGTTAATGGGAGCCTCTATCAGCCATCGTGGAAAGCCTGTCTCATTACTCACTCCAGCACAACTGTGCCCAGGGTGGTCGATTTCCCCAACGGACACTGGTTCACAGACCAGAGACGCACTGTGAGGCATACGACTTGTTTTTAAACGCGCAGGGCAGCGACGCCGTTGTGCTGCAAGCGTGTGAAATATCAGGAAATTCATTTTTCTTATAAATAAAAAAACCAAAACTTTAAATATATAGAATCAATAAAAAGGCATTTATAAATAAATTCAAATTCTTTAAATATGAAGATGTGAAATTGTTGAAATGCTTTATGTTGTGTCTAATTATTGGGCTAAGAAATGTACAGTTGAGATATAACTCATACTTTTGCTGGCTACAGAAAATTGCCTTATGTAGGATATAGCCAGCTACTACTCATCTTCGTTTTCATTATATTTCTGACTCTATACCACCTGATTGTTATTCAGAGAGAATTTTCCATTCGGGAGGGTGCCAAATACACACATAACCTTCTATCCCCTCCAACCTGTGCAATGAATATTTTAAAACCTTAATGTATATTGGCCATCTGAATTTCAACGTGAGTCTTTCCTTTGTCCACATTATCTTAGGGATCTGTTCCCCACTATTGTGGCTGTAGCTGCAATGCTAAGAATGCTGGAACTTGGGTTGTTTCACAACACAATTTGCAATCACCATTGCTCACTGGCTTTACTCTCTCCTCCCCCCGTTCTAGCTTCCCTGACGAAGTCAATAGGGGGCATCCCTCATCTGTCAAAAGACAAACATCACAATACTTCTTAGGCTCCCACTTGCTTCTTTCCTTATTCGCTCTTTTTGGATCGTCTCCCCTCTTGCCTGTTGGAAATCACCGCTCTGTTTGTCACTTAGTGTAGTTTATAAGATTAGCAGTTGGGTTGCCCAGTTATATAATCAACCTAAGCAAGTAACAGCAGTAAAAACGTATAAGGGAGAAAGTCCTGAAGAAGTAGCTGACCCTCTGGTGACTCTGTAACCCAGAGGGGTGGCAGCAGCGCTTGCTGTGTGTATTTCAGTGCAATCTGTGGACCAGATGGCTGGAGTCTTGGGCAGAGAGCAGCAGGTCTCACCCTGCATGTCACCAGGATGATGTGAGCTGGCTCCCTCCGAGCTTCAGTTAATACCTTCCTGCATCACAGACTTGTTAAGGGACTGGGCAAAACTCACTGACTCTTTACAAAAGAAGAATACTCTCTCTCTCTCTTGCTCCCTCTCTCTCTCTCCCGCTCTCTCTCTCTCTCCCTCCTCGGGTTAGTGTTCTCTCTCCCGGGTGTTAATAAATGTTTGGTAGTGTGTATTGCCCTCGACCTCTCACTATATAAGTTGGTGTTCTTGATGGGTAATAATATATAACGTCTTTATAAAGATCATATTTTAGACACCCTTGTAATTAATTATAGAAAAAGTGATTGATTGATATGGTGCAGATTAAAGATGTGCGGTAATATAAGTTGACTGAGCTGACTGCAAACTACAGTGTCAAAGAGTAATTATGGATATTAACCTTTTGCCTATCATAGGGCATTGTCCATGACTAAATGATTTTATGACAACACTCAGTCACTTTGATTCAAAAAGTTACATCTCTATCACATCTAAATTTTCTATCTGATTATGATGGAAATGTTAAATCAAAATTGCTGATTTTTGATGTTAAATTTGTAAGTAAATAAACATTTGCTCAGTTTCTGTTCATCCTGGTTTCCCTCTGCCACTTAGGCTTTAATCTCGGTGACTGGCAGAGGGAGCAGGGTAGGCCATGCCTAGTGAGGTGCAATTGGTGCTGCCTCTCCTCCTCTCCTTCTCTCTCTCCTCATATTATATAAAGAGTGGCAGCAGGCAGAGTGACAGACTGCCCCAAGAGATGACACCTGTCACCGAGGGGAGTGCTGCTAATCTACAAGCCTCATTTTGTTTGAACTCTTTGTCACCTTGCCGTCAAATCCTCATCTTCTCAGTCACTGCCAGCTTCCCTCCCCTCTGCTTCTCTCTTCTCTCCGCTTTGCCCAATCTCTCCGCACATGCGTGAGGAACCACTATACCTCCACCACCACCAGCCAAATCACAGTCAAGCCATGTCCACACACATAAATACAATTCTCAAGTGCATTGTATTCTTGCCTACAAACAAACATGTAATGCTAGTGTTTGACTTTGGGTCACAAGTGTCTGACCAGCCTGTGACGCTAAAATGTACACTATTTTATGGTATTTTAGTATGTCTGTTCTTTTGGGTTATCTATCAGTAAGAACAGAGTAAGTACTTTTTGACAAAGTAAAAAAAAAAAAAAGTTTAATCTTGCCAGCCCAATGTCTTCTTCAGACGTGTTTAAAATTGCTTATGTGGCTCCAGTGTATGAGAAGATGTGGCGTCCTTGTTCAAATGTTTTTATTTTCCGAACAAAGCCCCATTCATTCATATTGAGATTTGTCTAAGTTAAAGTGATCTGAATAGAAATCCAGTCTGGAGTGGCCCAGTCTCTATGGAGCAGCACACTCCACCCCCTGGCCAAATATCTATTTTGTCCACTTCTACAGACTGTGCATTGTAATTATAATATAATTCATTATGTCTATGCTGCATATGCCACAAAGGAGGAGTCCTCCCAAAGTCCTCCTGCGCTGTTCAAGCTGACCGAACACATTCTTGTTCCCATTTTAAAGGGTGGTGCTTGGAAATACCCTCTCACACCCCCATAAACAATAGTTTTTCCTATTTTGCTTAATTGAGATATCACCCGCAAATCTGACAGCTCACACCAGCCCCAACCTCAAGCTGAGATAACTCTTTATATTAAATGATATAATACAGAGGGAGACGGGCTTTCTGTGTCAAAACAAATGAGCTCAATAAAATCAAACAAAAAAGAATGTAATAATAATAATAATAATAATAACAATAATAATAATATATTAAAGCCACAATCTGGAATTTTTTTTAAGTATATAAGTTATGGATTTGTACACATCAATTTTTGAAGGGTAAGACCCGATACAGATCCATTTTCCTCCACTGTTTACAAACAATATGAATGTAAACAAAATATTTACAGCTTCAAAACTCGTCTTAAGTTGTAATATACTGTAAGTCAGCACAGTCAGTCACGGTGAGAGTGAAATATGCCTTTATGTCTGTTTAATGAGGGGGCAAATATGGCACCAAAGGTTGTACTAAATTATTTTTCCACATCTGGACTTTTACTAAGTCAAGAGTCCATGTACAATGACGATCTGTAGATAGCTGTTGTATTGGTGATGATGGCAGTGTTAATATCAGATGAAGCTGCGAATGTAGACAAAGTTACGTATGTGTCTGTCAAAACTATACAATCACTGTCACAATTTGTCTGGCAGAAACTGTGGTAAACATTCATGTTGATTGTGCGCGATGTTAAGTCATGTTTTTTAAAGATAATTATGACAGCATAGAAAAATACATGATATAATCCAAGTTCCAGTAGAGACGTCAGCCAGCGTCTTTAAATGCTTCTATTAAATGGAATTATCTTTTCCAGACACATTTTGTATGAATGTGTCCAAAAATCCCTATTTCATTTGGATTGCTTGGGGTTTAATTTAATCCTTTTGCTTATTAAAAAAATAGGATGCAGCATCTTTAACAATAGAAAGGCTAGTCTCCATCGAACACAATGGCTAAGGTTAAATTGAAGGTTGTGTATACCCTTTGCTGTATTAGAGAGTATTCATATTCAAATAACAGCAGACATCACACACCTCTTGGAAATATGCTTTTGCAGAGCAATGTGCAATTGTGCATTGTACAAACAAAGCAGAAATGCAATGCAGAGTTATAGTTTCCAGATATTTAAAAAAAATAATACCAATCATTAGTCACATTTTATTTTATGATTTGTGTGTTTAAGCATTAGGTCATTTACGATATAAGGGGTAAACAACAATTTATTCTTATCCAAATACTTTCTGTCTTTCTATGTCATGCTTTTTCAATATCTAGTACTTGTAGACTGAAAAAACAAGCCATAATGTGGAAAATATTGTATCAGTCGCTATCTTATCACACATATTTTACCGCCTGCTTGCTAAATGAGGACACCAAACCAAACTAGACTGGCCAATGGAGACAAGGCACTGACAGTAAGAAGCAGCCGAAATTAGATTTATCGAAGGTTAAGAGTTACAGTCAGAGATCTTATGGTCTTATGGTCAACCGTCTTGACTCAAACAGAATGTAAGTCAAACACTCTATAATATCACCAACATGCTATAGTCCAGTTTTCAAAAACATGGGACAAACTTGAACATGGGTTAAGCTCCATGTATTTTTTCAATGTACAGTAGAATATTGCTTATTAGAACCTGATGTGTGTAAGGTGAGTTTCCTGATCAGAAAACAGAGCAACTTCATAATCAATATATAATCACTCATCCCAACAGATTACTTCAGAAATATCTGAAATGATTGTCGAAGCACTGTTTTCAGGGCCACAGATGTTCTTAAACACTTTGGATGAGACTGTTCTCAGTTCTTACTATACATGATATTTTGCCAATATCAGGAGAAAACAGGCAGGGGTGCAACACCATGCTAAAGCATACAAGTTTAAGCTTTAAAACGTAAATACAAATTAAACAAGCCTTTTTTTCTGTCTTTTCTTAATTGCAATAGCCTATACATTTTGATAGTAAAGCAGAAAATGTCAATGAATGTTGGCCGTGCATATAGAATGTAATCCATGACTACTGAAAGTGGTAACTCAGGAGTTTATTAATTCAAAAAAAAATTGCACACCAGACATAGCAAAGAGGATAAAATATTTGTAGCCAATGTGTAAAGCAAAATTGAGGATCGAATTTCAACTTTTTTTCCAACTATTTTCCAACAGTCCAGTTTTCATTCAGTTCTCTCAACTGAAGAGAAAAATATGACATCTGTGGTTTCTGAAGAGCTTTCAAAAACATGCTTGACAAAACATTCATGCGTGAGAAGGACTCCAAGATATTCTTTTATCTACAGACCAGGTATTCAAAATTGTCTGCTACCCTATTTGACATCATCCAGTCCTCCATTGTAGTTCCACAGTGCAATGCAAACAGCAGGAGCAGCGAGCTAGTTAGCTTGGTAACTTACTAGCTTCAACAATGCTGCATTCAGAGAAAAAGAGCCATGAGTGTCAGTGTCCAGTCAGTGTGTGGGGACAAAATACACTCTAAATAATAGCAAACGTGAAACTTGACATTGGCAAAGTGACGGCATATATCAGGAAAGTTTGGCTTAGCTCTCTTGAACTGTATAATATCATACAGGGTGGCAGAAATCTTCAAGCGCATGCCAAGTCCTGATTTACACATCGCATAAGGGGTAATGTACAGCGAGCCAGTCATCGCAAAATAAGCGCTGACAGGGTGCATCAAGAAGCGGAGGGGTCTCGATCGCCCTGAAGGGCCTTATTTTGCAATAATGAACGGCTCCCTGTACATTATCCCGCTTATTACACAGCTACTTAGCAAATACATTAATCATTTGACACAAAATATTGATTCAAAATTATTTTATTACAAGCTGAAGTCATTTAAAAGCTCCCACCCAAAAAATAGTTCAGCACTGCAGCCATAGAAAAGTCTGTAGCTAGCATCCATGGGTTACACTGTATTAGAACTGCAACCATAGCAACGTCAACAAATCTAGTTAGGTTGCCATTCAGCCTGTAACCACCAATCAAAAGTTTAATGCTCTCTGAATAAATTAAAAGTCATATTGAATCTTCCATATTTCCAACAAGGCACAAGGTATCACTAGTTAATTTGAATAGAAAGCAACCAAAATGACCTGACTTTTTCACTGCAGAGTGATATGATTGGAAGTGAAAGTAGTTTATATTCAGAAATAACAGAATGTGGTCATTGGCCAATCAGAATTGAGTATTCAACAAGGCTGTGTAATAAAATATAATTGCTATCAATTGCTATGGCTAAACACACAAGTTAATTACAGGTGAGGCCCTCGGCAATTGGAATACAGGTGTAAATAACACAAAGTAACAAAATTGCTTGTACAAACAATAAAGCATGAGTGTTTCCTCATGCAGCATCATTTTTCCAGCATTTCAATGCCATTTTTCATACAATCAACAAAAAAATATTTTACTTGCCAATCATAATAGAAAAGTAGTCAACTTTGTTGCCTAGGACTTAAGTTGCTCATACTACCAAGACAGCTGAAGTGCATGGTTCCCATGACAATATATCTCTCTTTTTGGTTGTTGATTACCTTTAGATCCAAATTACAATACTGTATATTCTAAATTACTTGCAGTGCAACTAAATTTGTCAACTTAATAATCACAAATTAATAGCTTTAAACATCTTGGACTTTATGTCCTAACTTAGAAACAAACATATATGTAGCTGGTGCAACTCACTCCATTTCGATTGTGCACAATTGTTGGAATTGTCTTGAATGCATTTTAAAAACACATTTGATTCTTACCAGTCCAAACAGCCTCCATTTCAGCTCAGTGAGGCTCTACCATATGATGTATTTTCTCTCCCATCCCCCTTTCTTTGTGTCTGCTGAAAGTCATGTGACTATTGGGGAAACAAATAATTTCATTGGCTATATTATGAGCGTGCTTAAGAAGAGCACAGCAGCTTGTCTTGGGAGTCAAGAACTAGGTACAATGTCTTCTGCGATGGGACGGCCAACACAAATGGGCTGGCGCACCTATCCAATTAACACCCTGCCTGCCAATCCCTGTCAGGTCACGCGCTGACTCCCATGGCATGCTCTACCTGTCTCTGCTGTGCTCAACACATGCCCAGCTCCAATATAGAATTAACGCCACTTTTCACCTGGTCACGCTGACATGCCATAGATTAGAGTGGTGCAGCATAGAGATATGCAAGGCAGTCCAAATGAGGGTTCCTGGGGTTAAGATTTCAAATGCAGTGGGGCTATTGTTTTGCCACTCCTTTAATATTAATTAAACTCTAGGGTGAATATGTTCTTAACCAAACTGCCGCTTAATTCCTCCAAGAGTCAACACCTGATAAGAGATTTTATTTAATGGCTACCTGGATGTTACAACTTATCACACCAGTTAAGACCTTAATAAGACTAATAAGCTGTTGGGGCTCAGTGGTTCTTTTGTATTGCACATTTTCCAAGACTAATGCATTTTTTATGCACTGCCATGAATAAAAATATGATTTGCTTCATTCCTAATCTCTAATCAAAACATAATACAAAATATGTGTAGCACTGCCACAGAAAGTCTATTCTGTAAGGTTTATTCTGAAATATGTTGTCAGAGATCTTGACAGCATATGACAGTTAAACTTGAGTTTTATGCATATTTTGAATCTGTTGTTTTAGTCGTGTTTGCATTATTTGCACACACTTAAAGAGACATGTTTTTGATTACAATGAAATGAAAACAATCACAGTTTCAAACTTTCTGAATCCTCAAAAAATCATTAAATCTAGCAACTGACCCATCATGATGATGATGATGATGATGACTTTATTTGTCCCCTGGGGGAAATTTTTGCGTAGAGTTTTAAGGGGGTGAATCTTACAAAGTTGGAAAAGTCAGTAATACTTCTTTATCTAATTCAAGCGTGAACTCTTCAATCAGCTTATATGGTACCACACTATAATGCTAGCAGGCATAAGTGATGCTGCATGACATCTGTCAGATATGCAGTGCATATGCCCTAAAGAATGGAAATGACATTTATCACAAAAATAATTTATTTAAAAAATCCCTCTCTAACCCACTCTCTCACATGGTTTTGCATCTTCTGTATCTCCATGGATAATGGAAGGCACCATCCAGTTTAATGGCTCCATGTTGGATATTTTTAAATCTGTGGCAGTGACACGATGCTGGTTCTTGGCACCAGCCTTGTTCAGGATCTTATTCTACCTTCTCTTCCAGCAAGCTTTTCCACCACTGCCTGAGATGTAAAACAAGTCAACGTGTTGTCCTCAACAAATGATGCAGGCGCCCCTTGGGCCAATCAGTAACAGGATGCTTCTCTCCGAGTTTCATCCGAATCGGAGCGGTGGTGTAGCAGTTATGGCCTCTTTTGGCCAAAGTTAGAAATTTTGAACTAATCTTGAATTACAGCATCCCCATCAAGGAAATCGGTGTCATTTTTTTTAATTGTCAGAACACAGTGCCAAAAAGCATCATCCCTCACATTTGAGTTAAAAATGTTGACCTCTAATTATAGTGCACCCATTAGGCCAATTACTGTAATTTGTAAGGATAGCTGGATTTGTGTAGCACGTTTCATGCCATGGTGTACAGTAAGGGCCTTTGGAAGTTTGAAAATATGAAGTGCAATGGCAAAATGCATCATCCCTCTAAGTTTTGTCAAAATCGGACCATTGGTGTCCGATATATCACAGTTGAGTTTATCATTTTGACCTATAATTATAGCGCCCTTATTAGGCCAATCACTGTAATTTTTTAAATGCCAAAACATGATGCCAAAATGTATCATCCCTCCAATTCTTGTCAAGATCGGACCAGTTGTATGTGAGATATCACCTGAAATAACATGTTTGACGGACAGATGTTCTGGATGGATGGATGGATTTCATTGCGTGGGGGATAATGAGTCTATGTTCATACAAGAGCTGATGGGAGAACTTGTACAACTCAACCCAAAGCCCAAAGTGTGACAACTATTCTTACTATAGGACTGAAAGGACTACACCAACTTTTTGGGAGTTTGGCCCATTGGTTCCCTTACCCAATATTTGACGAGAGGATTGGCACCAAAATCATCTCTGTGTCTCCAGTAGATATCTCTGTCCGGTGTGCATGCTAATGCTTTAGCATACAGTATGTTAAGTAATCAAGGCGTTTGAACAATAAATGTAGCTAGTCGCCTTTACAGGACAAGACATACTAATTGATATTTATTTGGTTTGGAATATGTTTATCCACTCAGTAATGTACAGTGAGGGCTGCAGTCCTTTCTCTATCATCATACATGATGACAATGGTTAAAGGAGTCCAGCTATATCTGTTTTACCAAGAACAGTGTCCTATCCAGCACTTTTCACACTTAATGTGTATTTATCCCTGACACATAGAACAATTTGGTTCGTTAAAGTGAACATACTATAAACTACTGTCTACTAAAGCCATAAGTGAGAGAGCAGTTTGCTGGTGACTAATGTTACACCAACGTCATTCAGAACTAACAGCAACATTATAAAATGAAGCTCATTTAGAAGTAAATGCTACCACAGTCATTATCTACATAGTTAGTCTTCCATTTATTGTCAACTGAACTGCTCCAAGCTGTGCAATTTCACAGGTGAGAGTATTTTTTCATTATTTCTCACACTGGGAGAATTCTTCAACTTTAGTGGTATTTCCATCTCTGCTATTTAAACAAAAAAATCTCTTTAAAAAGCTATCATAAGGGGAATAATAAATGAAGCTTCTCTGTGAAACAACAACATTAAAGAGTAATTTCAGATTTCCACACTTCTAGGTCAGGTGCCAAAATTCAGTTTGAAGCTCATAAAGCTCGCTCCTTGAGGGAAAGCTATAGTTGTTCAGCCAGAACATCAGAAGATAGACAGCAGCAAAACTCCGAAACAAGTATCCAGTGTCACTTTCCTATAAACATACAGCATCTTTATTTATATATTTTACAAGTTTCTATGATAGTTACATAGATACAAATAGATGAGTTGGCAGAGATAAGTGTGATAGTGTAACATAAGCTGGAATTCAACCGAATGAACACTAGCAGACTGAACCAGGATACCCTGGAAATGTTTCTACTGCCAGTTAAGGCCAATTTCTGTTGGGAAATTCACACCATGTTATTATTCATGATGTGAAATCTGAATGTATAGTTGTCAATAACCTTAATCGTTTTAGATCGTCTTCCATTGGTTGTAAAGATGTCAAAACCTAGTGCAGTCTGGTATTGAAGTGCAAGGGAAAACCAAGCTAGTAATCAAGAATTTATTTGCCCTTTTTATGGCAAAGGAAGTTTCAGAAATATTGATGGTTTCATGCCAAAGCGGCTACTCAGTATTCATTTATTAAAGGTACAACATGTACAATGTTCTCTCTATATATATCACTGCCTGAGCTATGACAGTGACTGTGAGCAGTGCTTTATCTAAATGTAACTTAACGTATCCTCATCTGATTTTGATGCATCGTATTTCAGCCCACCAGCAGGGAAGTGAAAGATTTTGTGTAATTCTGAATCTGAAAGCTCCCAAGCCACCCCAAAAGAAGGCACAACATAAATCCTTACTGTTTTTTGGAGATGCTCATGTTTGGACAACTTTCAGGAATACAAAAACCATATGTACAGAATATCAACTGCAGTAGATAAAGTGTTGAAAACTGTACTCTCTGTGATAAGGCTCAAATTACAGGTAAAAAACACTAACAAGGTGTTCATTAAACAACTTATTTTGTTGAACAATTTGAATAACATTTGAATGATCACATTTCACTTCACTCACAGTGTCTCTTGGTCCCTGCAGGATTCCTTCAATCAAAGAATTCCTTTAATGTACACCTCTAAAGGTATTATGCTGCTTATACCATGGCCACTTGCCAAAGATTAAGAATAAGGAGTGTTAAATACTTTTTTTTTCTTCATGTGTTTGGCATTCAAAATGAAAACTGTTTGCTTTCATTATATCTGTTTTCCTAGTAACACCTTATATCTGGAACACAATGGGATTTGTAGGCAATGTAAACATTACTTCCCTTCTCCAGGAAATAGGATGCTGTGGCAATGGAGAGAGTTTCTCAGACCCTAAATGGCAATAAATCAACTACAGTGGTTATTTAGCATATATGGTCTGAAACTATGGTTAACATAACTAGCTAACTAGCTAATCAACTGAATTCAATATCCAAAATATTATCAACATTATTTTCCCAAATATTTATTGGGCTAAAATCATCATTTCATGTTCAACTGGATGAAAGACAGGATGTGTGACTTTAATGTGGAAAATAACTTTTTATCAGTTCAGACAACTTGTCAGGACGTCCCTTAATAATCACCATTGACTGCACAGGTGAGGGAATTTCTACAGTGTAGTCCAGCTATTTTTTCAAATAGATAGTATTAAGAAAGGATAAAGACTGTTACGTTGGAACTAAATATAGATGTGAATGTGATAAATTACAATCTCAAATCACCCATATTCAGCATTTATTCCTCTCCCTCTTTAAATCCTTTACAATTTAGAGTTTTTATGTTTTAAACAGCAGGTGGACACGAAAATAGATACAAAACAAATGTGCAATGTTTGAAAGGCTAATTTACCAAAAACATTTAAACTATGTAAGGTACAATGTCAGTGCTTGCAACTGCCAACAAATCATTAATGAAATAGTAATCAGTGACAGATACACATGTTTTAGGGCGACTATAAAAAGGATTTTACAGGGACTGTACTTATGATTTCGCTTTGACAGCAACAGTTGCTTTATTTTTATAGCCTTTCAGATTTTACAACTGTTACTTTTATTGATGTTTAAAAGATGTAAGTGTTCAAACTGGATTATGATTGATGGTTTGACAACCACAGGGGAGCAGGTAAGATAAAGCACGCTCTCTTAGCCCCCCCCCCCCCCCCCCCCTAAAAAAGCCTGAGGTGGCCCTGCATGCAGATAAGAGTTGGTAGAATTTGATACATGGCAAAAAATTTAATAAAATCGTAATCATAGCTTTTCCCTCTGTCAACTTGAGCAAGGGAAATATCATTAAGCCCGGTATGCCAGAAATAAACTGTGGTATCCTGGGATGTTACAAAGCATTAACATCAAGCAAAGAAGTATCACTTTCCAAGTTTGAGCATTGTACGTGAAAGGCTATACTCACCTCAGTGGATCCCAGTGGATATTAAGCTAACAGGTCTGGATTCCAGTGGGCATCTTAGCAAAGAGATCCACTTTATTACCCCATATGTCAATGGCACAAATATGATCTAGGTGATGTGATGCTTTTAGAGGACTCAACCCAGCAGCTTTGTATAAGGGGGTGCAGCTTGTCTACACTGCATGTAATTTGCAGATTCTTTACACTGTATTGTGTACACTGACAGGTTTGTGGTTTGTTTGCACTTCATGGGTGTCCAATTGATTAAGATTAAAGGAGGACCGTTTGGCTGGCTGTCGTAAAATTCCTAGCTGATTTGTATTTACCGTGCCCCTCCTTTTAAGCACAAGCAGACCCTCCTAACTACACACCTATAACATGAGCCAACACAGGCCACATGCTGGTCCGCATGCTGGTTCACATGCACCACATGACACAGCAACTGAATAAAGCCATCACTTACTTATTAAAAAAATGGGCTTGTGTCATCGCTCTCTATTCAGCAATTTCAGGGAGAGCAGGGAGCTTTACCAGTTCAGCATACACACAAGAAGAGACCTCCTATTGAACATATATCTTCTGCTCCTATTGTCACTCCCAAAATTGAATCAAATTGAAAAATTCCTGCCTTTGAATGCCATCATTATAAGTGCAATGTTTAAATTATCTGTCCTAAAGGCATTGCTTTTATTAAAAGGGAAATTCAGAGCAATGGTGAAATATTGCTTAGGGGGTGTATTAAAATGAAATTATCACCTGCCTCAAGTTTTTGATTATTAACATCAAAAGTAATTCTAGTTCTTGGCAACATTCATATTTGCAGTAATAATTCTGTAATGCAATTAGAACTGTATGAACAACATCCTTGAAATTGTTACTTATTTTAATTAAACGACAAATTTGAAAGGTAGAAATGAAGTGGGTTGAATAACAAAGGGAAATATTATGTCAAAGTCAGAGGAGTGGTTTTATTTTCCACTGCAAGCTAAAGCCAAACTACAAAGTACAAGAACTGAATCCTGTCCTACTTCAGTTGCTTTGATAGTGGACCACCAAGTTATAAATAATGTATTAAAGGATTTACAATGCAGAGAAAGAGAGCTGCTTTTCAGAGGAATGAAAGTTCCTTTACTAGTGCATGAAAAAAACATGTTAACTCTTTGCAGTCCAGACCCAATCTGAGTTATAAAAGACTTCATATATTTTCTTTTGTATTGTCTAGGTTAAGAGAGTGTTTGGTTTCCTTTTTACAGTTTGTGGTAGCTTATTTTTTCTGCCAAAAGGTGTTTGAGGCCTACTGGGACCACTTAAAAGTTTATGCAGAGCACTAGCCAAGTTGGACAAAAAAGCCTTGAAGTATACACACACTGGCCCCTTTCTCAGACCCTCTCAGCTCTGGCTAGGGGGAGTGTTGTTGGTTTATGAGAGGGAAAATAGCCCCAGCCTTCTGCAAAAGTGAAATGGGATTAAGGCCTTTGTTCAGCCCACAATGGTGAGGGGAATTAGCAATAGTTGTAGGCACTTAGAAGAGCTCTCACACAGAAGCTTATCCCAGATTTTGCACAATAATCATTTGAATATCAACAGTGTTTTGCAACTACAGCGCTAATGTATAAACCTCTCTCTTTTAGATATCGAAATCCCCAAAAGGATGTTACCAATGGTTACATCACAAATATTCACACTCTTTATGATGAATCATAATTTTAGTATCATTGTGCTTCATGTAGAAGAAAGACTAGAGAATAAGTTGAAGTTTGGGACAAGAGTTATTGACATTTTTATGAGCAATGATCCAAACTTTTTATTTGTTTGGTGAAATAAAATGATCTGCCCCATATTAAAATATGTACTTTATTATACATAGTTGAAGCCTGGACAGCATCTGTTGTATCCACTATAGGTCTCATGGAAAACAGAATATGACTTGTAGCTTTCCTACAATAAATGCATCATATTTCAGTAATACTACTAAGTTATAGAAACATTTAATACCCAACTTAAATCTAAGTAATCATATGATACACTCTTTTTGTATTTTTTTATTTCTTGGCATTAGCTGGCCTTCTTATCCAAAGCAACTTACAATAAGCAGCAATAAGTTTAATAAGAATTAAGTTCCTAGATCATCAACATTACAAGGAACCAAAAGTCAGGATTGCAAGCCAGTACATACACTGAAATGTGGTTTGTAAGGAAAATAAAAAAATATATATATTTGTTTCAGATATTGCACCACATTTTCTCTCCTTCACTATGAGCTTTGTATGACACGGTGATCTAGCAATATTAGGGGAGAAACACAGACTACAATGCTTTCTGTTGGATTGCATCATTAGGTTTGACTGGGTGCAGAGGGAATCCTCTGACCAGCATAACTCTCACAGAAGGGGAATAATTCACAGCTTCTGCCTCAGTTGAGTCTCACAAGACCGGCCTCAAGAAGTGTGATGGCCTCAGCATTTTTCTCCACAGAGTGAAAACGTATTGTCCAAATCACAAAACATTGAGTGAGATCAGCAGACTTGTCAAGAGGCCCTGGCTTGAATATGAATGATGAGAGAAGAGCAGGGTGGTCTAGTGCTGTTTTGGTGTAGGCAGGTGAAAATAAGCTCAACTGTCCCTGCCAGCTGCCCATCGCTAAATCAGAAATAGGAGAGTAGAATTTACAAAAAAACCTACTTAACACTACTCCGAGAGTGAAAATAATAGCTACCCAGAAGCACCAGCAACACACAGTCATCATGCGCAGACAGTCACGCATGTGTCAAAATGTATTGAATTGCTTTAGCATGATTACATATTCTTAAATATCAGCAGCACATGTAATCGTAACACCAACTTCTTCAACTTTTTATAACGCAGGTAAATTCCTAGCACTCATAATGGAGCGAAACGACTGAAGGTGGGCTCTCAAAATGAATACACGCATGGACTTTCCATCTAAATGAAGAAATTAAGACATAACACCTCCCCTCCCCTCCCTTCCCGTCCGAACACATGCACGCACGCTAGCTCAATTCACTTGAGTGTCTGCATAGTTTCTGTATTCAACTGGATACAATGATGCACAAGATGAATAAAGTTATCTCTGGTGTTGAATGGGATGTTGCTGGTGGGAGGGAATAGGGAGGTTCCCTACGTTGGGGCTGAAAAGAGCCGTGCTTTGAGGGCCAGTGCTGCGGGGTCAGGGCCCAGCTGCTTTTAAGGGTGAAAGGGACACCAGCGGGCTGGACTGGCTCAAGAAACCTAACAAAAACCAGTCATGTCAAATAAAGACATCCCAGATTGGACGTTGACAGATCCCTTCCCAAAGTTGCTGAACACACTTCACACATTCAAACTGGTCTGGTTTGTATCATATATCACAGTCAGTGTCCCATTTCACTTGTTAAATTAACAGCCAAGTCTCATGTCTTGCTTTTTTTTGGTTTTGTTTGTTTGTTTTGTTTTGTTTTGTTTTTTGGGTCTGATACTTTGGTGAAAACAACAGGTCTACACAGGTAGGAGCCATTTTTTAAAATAATTTTATGGTGCCATTATTTATTATGTTACACTCAAATGTGATACTCAGATATTTACCATTTAAGATCAACTCAGTCAAAGTCCTCTTTCTTTGTAACACAATAGGTTTTTGTATGCCCTTGTTTGATTTCAGACTTATATCATTATTACCAGTTGGTGCATTAAATGAGTGTGTGATGTATTGAAGTGTACTGGTAATACCAGCACACATTGGTCTAACAGTGGTTTGTTGATTAGGTTTATTTTACTTTGAAATTGGCATGTTGATGGTGCTGGTATTGACTGTCATTTGAAAAATTGACATGAGGCTTTCACTGCCTCTGAGTTTACACAATTTCATAGGGTGCTGAAATTCTCTAAGTTTGAATTTGCGGGGGGTAAGTAGGATAATAATCAGGCCACATTATAAGGAATTGATGGTTCATTTTCCCTGTCAGCAGTAGCAGAGCTTTGCCCAAAGATGTGCCGACCTGTGCAGATGGGGTTCAAAGCCAATTTCCATGTTAAAAACTCCACACGCTTCAAAAATCCCTCTGACTGACTCTAGTTGATCAGAGCATGTGACAAGCCTGTCTTTTAAAGCAGGTCTGCTCATGTAAGTAGATGGAAGTCTACAACTCTACAACAAATACACTGTTCTGGCCAGGTTTGAATGTTGAAATGCATACCCAGAGGCAATGACATAAAAACAAAAGATTAGTCTGGAGTTTGCTGTCAAAATGGAAAATATGGCACACTCTATGTGTCATACAGTAGCTAAACAAACTGTAAAAGGTAGTCCTTTCCATTTTTTTTTATTTCTATTTTCCTCTTTGTTTTATCTACTTTAATCAAATGTGTGTCAAGTGTCGTTACAAAGCTTTAATTCTTGCCAGAAAATCAGTTCAACCATTCATCATCAGCTCACATTTAAATTCATTTTCCTTCAGGCTGCAAATTTTTTTTTTTAGTGCCGAGTTTACTCAAAGAAAGAAAATCTGGGAGAAGAATAAAGAGATCACTGGGATGGCGGGAATTTGTTTGATGAGTTATGAGATGAACCAATTTAAAAAGCAGAAAAATACATCTGCCAAGTATCATTCTTAGTATCCTGAGGACAGGACCATTTACGTCACTCTTTATCTTGCTGTCTGCTGCTGCTAGAATGTTGTGTGTGTGTGTGTGTGTGTGTGTGTGTGTGTGTGTGTGTGTGTGCGCGCGTGCATGGACACACATTTGTAAGTGTGTATTGTGCAGGGAGGGAGAATTTTACTTGTAAGTTCTGCACATAATTACTATGTCCCAGAATTGGGTTTTTTTTTTTTTTTTGTTAAGCCATCTATCTTAATTGCAATCACATATTCTTCAAGAAGAGAGGCAACTGGAGAACAGTCTCATTTTTTAGACTTTGTTCTTTGTTCACTGTTATCACACAATTCTGTGTAATGGTGTCTGTGCTAAGCTGGTAGCCTGCTCAAATGTGCTGGATATATTATATCCATTGAAATGCCTGGTAGCTGTACAGTATTAAGTATGGTGCAAATACAATCTTGGTGGGGTCTCTGCGAGTAACAATAGATAGTGGCATGATGACTTATTAAACACAGCCAACCTGCAGCATGGCTTTTCTCATTACCTTTTCAATTCCCAACCTATAAAGCCTATGGGGCTGGTGACAAAACTCTTGCCATGTAATTCTCTCTCAGGCTGCTTTCATCAGCCGATTTCGTGGAGAAATATGAAGCTGATTTTATCTTTCTCTATAAATTCACAAAAGGCCCTCAAGTTGCCCCCATGGAAGACATACCTCATCTCAGTGATGTGCCACCACTATTGCTGATCCCAAGCATTTGATAACAGCACCTCTCCTTTTTAATGATTTGACAGGCATCAGACATGAGCCCTATAGACACAGCATTTTTAATACACTTTTCTTTGCTTGTTTACACCGAGCCGGTCAGATGAAAGAACATATCTATCATCTCTCTCTCTCTCTCAATAAGTGATATATATTAAAACCTACAGTAGCTTTCCACTGATATCAATTGTGTACTAGTGCTACTCACAAAAAGCTTTTGCAATTGTCAAAATCTTGAACACCTTTCGCTCTATAGTTTCAAGCACATTTTTTTTAATAGAAAACAACTTGTCATGCCTGTACCATTTCATCAACAGTCCTATACATATGATCAATATAAATAGGATTATCCAGACTCAGTGTGTTCCAAAAGTCTTGGTTCATGGAGAAATCATTTCATTAATACATAATAACAGGTAAAAACAACAACAATTCATCACCTTGAAGTCGCTTTTTTTTTTTCACTTTTAAGTTTGCAGCCTGTAAATAACAAAGTGACAAATTACAAATTAGTTATTGGGGTGCCACAAGAAAATGAGGATAAGCAAGACAGTTACTGTCATTTATTGTTACATTTCCATGTGGTTGAATTCTCTGCTGTTTCACTCAATTGTATTCACTTTCCTCTCATCTAATTCTCTCATGTGGTTTCTGGCACAATTGCTGTATCCTGGCATACAGCAGGGATTGTTTCCTTTGAAATGTTTTGACTATGGTGTCATTTATAAAAACTTTCATCATGCATGGGTACTTAATCAATTGAAATTCATCTGCCTTTGCCCTGAGCTGGGGTGTAACTGAGAACAGCTTTCATCAGTCCAACCATTTAAAAATAGAGATCATCCCATGTACTATAACTGTATTTTGAGCGAGAGAGGCTTACAGGGATGCTTGCAAACAAAATACATAGGTTTAAGTTTATTATATATAGTTTTAGTATTTGCTTTTTATAAGATGCACAAAATTACATAATGGCAAGAACACCATTAAGATTGGTATTAATATTAGTAATAATTAAAATGAGGATGGTGGTGGAGGTGTTGCTTGTAATAATGATATTAGTACTTTATAGGGAATAAACATGAATGCTGAACCAGTCTTAGAGGTGGCGGTTTGATCAACACACCATGCAGTAACATCCCCCTCAATCCTAATTAGATTTCCTTCATTATAAAGTTTGATAATGTCTCAAGGTTTAGTTCCTTCTATCAAAACATTTCTGCAAATATCCCTTCGTGTTAACTCTTTGTGGGTCCCCATTACATAATTATTTCATATTTGCCATCTTCACCTCCATAGGGAAAATATTATCTGCAATAATCATTGTCATCATCATGATTCTCTTCGTGGTCTGTTGGCTCCAAATAAGTAATTTAGTTGTAAAGCAGCTTCATTTATTTTGCCTATTCATTTTTCTTCCTATCATATATCTAAATACAAATCTTCATTTTATAACTGACAGCTTATTACCTCTGAGCACATGCTGATAAATTTAATTCCAATGAGTTAGCTTCCATTTTCGGATCCCATTATCCACTAATGTGGCACCATGTGGGAGAAGAAAACTTACAGGGCAGGAATTTAGAAAATAAAATGCATATCTTTATATATAAAAAATATATAAATGACATTTAGATGTATATCTTTTAGATATATATCTTTGTGTGTGTGTGTATATATAGAGCGATTCATTTATTGTTGTTATTAATTTGTTATTATTCTTATTATTAATGTTTTTATTATTATTATTATGTGATTACATTGGAAGTTTCTCTCTATTTCTTTTTTTTTTTTTTTTACATCTATTGAAAGTTAGCATTTAGTCCTTTATTTTATATACCATGACCAAATAAACACACGGAATACATACTATGGGAAACCTGCAGATTCAAAAATGCAGTTTTCAATCACAGAATGAGGCTCCTTTTTTTATTATTTATTTATTTAATTTGTTTTAGTTTCTGTAAATCTGACTTTTTGAAGAGGCAAGGTTTTAATCCAACCAAACTGCAGCAGGGCAGCTCCTCAAATCCCCAGATGAAGCGTCCCTGAGCACAACTGTGACTGAGATGCAAAGTAAAGACATGCAGCCATACACTCATTCAGGGGTGAGGGTGTTTTTTGTGGTTTATGTTTCAACTGTCACACGTTCAAGCTGGAAATATAAGTCCCTTTTCTAAACATATACCCTCCAAGAGAGCAGCATTATTCTACTGTTGGGTCTATTTTGGTTAAGTAAGTAAGAAAGTAAACAATTATTATTAGCTTTGATGTTGCCCTGAATAGCACTCAATTAACAATGTGGCTAATGAGCCCATTAAGGATGAAAGTGTTCTCAACAGGTATGAGAGGATACTGCTGTTTTTGGAGTCTCAGTTCTCAGCATTGAATGCAGCATGAATAACGGTGCTCTTTCTCACTCGCTTCAAAGGCCAAGCCTCTATAGCCTTGTCATATAGAGAGCAGAGTTAAATAAAGGTTTGCCAGGAATTAAAAAAAACTACAACAAAACTAAATATTAGATGACATATTTCAGATCAACAAATAAATATATTGGCAAAAAAAAAGAGAGACAAAACATTTTAAGAACAGTAAGCACGTTGCTCTGTGTTTGGAGAGAAATGAAATAAAACAGATAGCAGCTGCAGATTCTTACTGTCATTTTCATGTAGTTATGGTGAAAAAATAAATTCCCCGCACATCTCGATTTGAAATGCTGACAGCATGACAATGACGACTTCCTCAAAATGCCTCATATGACAAAAGATCTGATTTCGATAACTTCTCCAAGCTCAAAGTTAATATATTTGGGTAATTATTAAGTCATTTGGTTTTATTTAATTTTGGCTAAGCTAAATATGAACTTACCTCAGTCTAACAGTAATTTACTCATGGGTACAAATAGGGCATGTGTGTTGTTTGGACAGTAAACTGAAAATGAGAATGTGAACATTTCAGTCCCAGCACTTTAATTCTCTGCAGGACTTCCCTCCAAAATGCACAGACAGTCTCACGCATGGATCATTTCCACATTATTTGGTGTTGGTTTCAAACACTTCTTGTTAGCATCAGAACTTCTTTGATTTGGCAATTGTTGTTTTTTTTTTGTTTGCTTGTTTATTTTTGGTCCAGTTGACCAGAAAATATCTATCAACCTCACATAACAAAATCTAAAAATCTAAAATATGTCATAAACTTCATTTTTCCTCTTCCAAATGGAAAATAGTAAGCTTATATAACCTCTCACACATATATTGCCTGTTATGGAAACATGGTGAGATGTTATTTCATATATGTATTATAACTGAGTAGTATATCTCTTTTTTTATTTTCTGCAATCAAGCTATAAATGAACTCTTTCTGCTAAACTTTTAAATCAGCTTTTATTTGTATGCAGGTGAAAGGCAAAATGATTTCTAAAAGAAAACACTTTGCTGGGAGAAAAAAAAGAAGGCAAAACTGTATTCAAAAACAGTCACTGTGCACACTAAAATGACAATAAGTAAATAAGATGATATAACAGTATGTTGAATGAATTTATCTATTTGTAAAACCTGCTTGTCTGCAGAAGTTTCAGAATGTTATCAGTAGTTTCAGCTCAAGAATAGCTTGAGGTGTTTTGAGTGTAAATCCGTCTAAAGCTGCCAGCACTGACATACACAGCATATGCTAAATACAGATAAGAGTATTTTTAATAGATCTGCAAAAAGTCTCCCCACATAGCTCAATGGATGTGCTTTGAATGTAGTTGATAAGTTGGCTTAAGCTGAATGCTGTATCCCATGCAACATTGTGCTACTGGGTGAGCCCATCACAAACTAGCCTTCCAGTAAAGACCACTTCCAGGGGGGGGATTATAGAAAAGCCTTCGAGATCAGCTTCATGTCTTACTAGAGTTTCTGATTATAAATAGTACTATGTTACAGAAAAAGTAGACATTGCCCAGGATCATATGGGGAGAAAAATATCTTTAAGCCATTTATTTACCTACAATGTCAAACTAAAAAGAAGGAGTGGGGTGGGGGGGAGTTTTTGGATGAATAGGATGATGTTTTATTTCATCAAAATATTGATTTTATTCTCTTTTCCTTAAAATACGTACAGTTTTTATTATTTACAATATGCTCTCATTTTAATAAATCGGTGGAGCACCAAATATATATATATTTTAAAAAGAAATATGCTATCTTACATGGAAATATGCATTGTGAATCAGTGATGCAGCATTATATATTGTGTATATTAGAGTAAGAAATTAGCAGAAATACGTTAAAGTGTGACCGCCATTATACTTACATACACACAGTAGCAAAGTTACCATGTGGTCGGACTCTTCTGTGTTAATTTATGTAATCCACTCCAAGGTGGGTGAGCTGAGGTCGTGAACTTTGCCACTTATTATTTTAGATGCGAGGTGGAAATTCTGTCACTTCCAATTGCATTTCATTACAATGAAATCCTTTGTGTCTGCTGTAAGTCAAATAAAATTTCACACTTAAACTCCTTGACACGTCTCAATTCAGTGTACAATGATTTCAACAGTCTCACTAAATTTAAAAAACTGAAAATTCACACCATACGTCACAATATTTCTGAGTTCAGTCTGCAATAGTTTCAGCAGGCTAACTAATTTTAAAATATATATGTGCATTGTCTGTCTGTTTCTCTTTAGTTGTCCTTAGTTCATCTGATTATGTGGCTGAAGAAATGAGAGGGGCAGATAAGCCTCTTTTATGCTTCCAAGCCACTTAAAGAGCTGAAGCACCAGCTTCTGTCGCTGTACTACGGGGGAAGAAACAAGTCATTTGTGTATTACAAAATGGCTTCTCTCTAAAACGTGTTCCCTCAAATCTATACTACATAAAGTAGTAGCTGTGCACACCTGCTACAACGCTTTGACAGTTCATCTATTTCAGGCGGTAATGGCTTTTTAGGTGCAAAATGGATGGTTCACTTTTACTGCAGTTGGTGCAGTTTCAATATGCGTCACATACATTAAGCTACAATAATGTCCAGGGAACACAATTATGTTAAATGAACTCAATACTGAACTTGTCAGTTGTAGTATTTTTCATTTAATTTGATGTTTAGACATCGCTTCTTTACTCTAACGGTCACTCTATTATTCTATTTATATCCCTAAAAGGTTTTTATTATATTGAAATAAAAAATAGGGAGGACACTTCTTTTTTTTATCTGTGAACCACAAAATTTCTGATTAAGTTTCTTGGATCATTTTCTTTTCTTGCATTATTTCTAAATAATGAACTGTGAAGTAAATGTTTGCTCAAACAAATTTTTTATCGGCCTGCCTCCCGACCTTTACTTTAGGTGGCAAATAAAATAAAATCTTCGATTGTATTTCATTCAGTAATATGGAGATGTCTTCAGTTCCAGATATGTGTCACGAGGGCATCTCTTCTCTGCCTTCTTAATAAGGCAGTTCTGCAGGCCTCTACTGTAATATATTTCACCAATAAAGCAACTCCAAAGCCAGCCTGGCCTTTTGACCACCGCTGAGAACGTGGAAAGCAGCAGTCCGTCTTTGCTAACTAGGCTTACTCTCTAATATTAGATACCTGTCCCCTGGCTTTTCAGAGGGGGGCTTAGCAGTTGATATTTTCATTTGGTCCTGCCAAGATGCGACACCCCCGCTTTAATCTTGTGTTTGACGTTAAGCGCTCTGTTCATGAAAAGTCTGGGTGAACTTCAACCTTGGGGTGGTGCTGTCATACAGAAATGATGTGGTGGGGGAGTGAAACTGCCTGGTCTATCCTTGACCTCTCCCATTGGCCTGCCAAAGTCTTTCCCCTGCCCTTCTTAATCAGGTGGGACCCTTCCCTTTTAGAGTGGAAGATAGTATATTCTCTCGGCCCAACTGCATCTGTTATACTAACTGGCAGAGATGTCCGCGGATAGAGAAGGAGTAGGAAAAAGGGGGATGTAAGAAAGTGATGTTACAATATGCTTTTTATTATAAACCCATTTGATGTTCATCACAGGTCCACAAATAAAACAACTGCAGCAGCAATACTCAGCCTTGTATATTTCTGGTTATACCAAGGGAGAGCGTGTGCTGTTACTATGTGTTTCTGAATAAAGAGTAGTCTATCAGTCTGACATATAAATGTCACCTGCAATCAAGTGCAATCAAGTAACTTTAGCATCATCTCAAAATACAGGTCTCTCTATTCCGTTTTCGTGCAACAATTACAAACATTAACAGTTCAGTGTCAGAAAGTAAATACACAAACAAAGTGTATGCTTAACTTGCATGCACCTTACTTGTATTAGTGTCTGTCAGTCATTTTGAGAATGAAACAAGTCTCCATACCAAACCCAATATGTTGGATTTTATGTTACTAGATTACTAGACAAGGATAACTAATTCCAACACTATCATGTTTGAACAATATTATTGATGTTTAGATTAATGGCTTGATTTGAAAATAGCTCACTCCGTGGCATAATGACTTTGGTAGACACAATTACTTTTTTTTACTTTACCATTTGATTTGAGCTGGCAAACATCAATGTACATTTGCAGGTATTAAACATGTTTGAAAATATCTCAAGGAAGACATTAGCATGGAGAAGTAAGTTCATGAATTTCTTATGATGGATAACTACCCCTTCATTCAGCTGCAGGTATTATAGTGCTTCCATGTTAGCGTTTATCGTGACGTTGAGGACAAACAAGGCACTTCTCCGCAATCGTTAAGATGAGTTTCCCCACTGATTGATGTGTGGAATCAATTGCTCCCCATAGCATCCATGTCAGTCTATTACCACACTGCCTGGTAATGATAGGCTGTTCCCCACAAGATTATAGAGCTCTGTCACAAAGCAACAAAGACTTGCTTCTCTCTATCTGACCTGGTCTACAATAATTGAGAATAGCTTCATTTTTACACTGTAGGTAAACAGAAGAAAATTACAATGTTGATGGAAAGATGTCTTTATTATATTTCAAATAGTGATTTTTTTAATGGTGTATCATGATGAATTATTAATACTATTGAATGACTGAATAAAAAATGCTAGTTCATTGCCGTCAACCTTTTAGTTTTAAAAATATAATGCATATACATTCATAATCACACCTTAAAGAGGTCTGCAATTTGTTTTCTGCAAGAGCAATTTGTTACCGTTTCAGAAAGATTGTCATTTTTACCTTCTTCCATATTGAAAAAGTGTTTTAACATTCAGCATCACACGAAAAGCATTTGTATGTTCAGCGTTAAAGTGAATTTTTTACGTATTCCAGTGCAGACACATTTCATGTCATCAAAACAACAGGTGTTTTCTCACATAAATGCCCCTCTGTGTAACTGTCCTTTTTTTTGTCATGTGAATACACCACCGCTCTCCTACTGCCAAGCTGACTACCATCCAAAACATTAAGTGCCAGCACCATTGCAAATCATCTAGTTTGTGGCCCAGAGATGTAATACACAGTCCTGATCCTGATTACACATGATCAAAGATGAGTTCTTCAACTATTTGATTATGTCTTTGAGCTTCAGTAAAATCGACATGCCCACTGCTACAAAGTGTTCCTCTGAAATGACTAATTGAAAAGACTTACAGTTTTATAATGGCTCGATATAACAATTGGCATTTTCTTCAGGTTGACCCCAATCACTGGAGTAGGCCTACTGTATGTGCTGTATTTAATTACCTACAGTGAAATTTGATTACCAGAAAATATGGTGCATATCAAGTGATTTCTTGCCCTAAGTAATATTATTCTGTATAGTTAGAGTTGGAAAAGGATGACATGAGACTTCAGTCAAGACAAAAGGCACTAGCTAATGAGACTGGTTAGCGATTCAAATTTATGGAAATTTTATTAATTACAGACACCTATCTTTCATCTGTACCATTTGGTGGTGAAGTAATTAAAACCAACAATGACAATCCCAGCAGTGGAAAAGCAAACAAGATCAAAGAAAGCAGAGCAGTCAGGAGAAAGTCCCATATAGTGAACCGGGCCTAGCCATGGGCAACAGGGCCTCATTAAAGTCAGACTCTGTTGATCATCAATTAACCTGGTTTGTTTTCCTTCTGATTTGAGCTTGCATAACAGAGCTTTTCGTCTGCTCTTGAATGATTAGGTTTATGCCTGGTGTTTGGCTCTAGGTGACCAAGACGCATCAGAAGCATCGCCTCGTATCACGAAGCAATAACTTTTAATTGCTTGATTGGAAAGGATGATTGGGATCCAGTGACACAGGAATTAAACACCGTCGCGTCTCAGTAAATAAAGTTAAAAGAGCAGAATTTTGCAGATCTTTTCGCTGCTCCCTCCTCTCAGGTTTTTGACCCGATTGTCCTGGAAGACCCTGTATTTGTAAAAGATGTGTAAATGGGAGAAGGGAAATTAGATAGTTCTTTTTTTTGTTTTATTATTTTTTCCCAATACCTTTCTATTTAGCTGATTCTGCTCATTTCCATTCCGACAAGTTGAACAAAAGACGGAAATTTGAGGGGAATGACATTCTTACAGCTAATTATGAACTGCATCTCCCTTGTAAATGACGAATTTTGGGGGAAAATATATGGAAAAATCTCCTCCCCTTTATATCTAAATATTACATTATCTAAATGTTAAATGTACAATAGCTGACTAAATAAGTTTCTCATTTGACTTTTGAGTAAACGAGATCAACTGTTATATTCAACACCGGAGCTTAATGTGTTTAAAGTTTATATTTTAGACAGATAATCTCATAAGAAGGATGTGATCAACCTATTTTGAATGCAGGTCAACAGTCCAAACATATTTAGCTAGCCCTAACTTGCCTAATGTAAGATTATTCCTTACAACTGCTCATGTCTTGACTACATAAACTTCTCATTCTTTTGCACATAGCAAGCATGTAAACCTGTTCGCAAACTAAACGAACCCTACAAGTACAAGCACTAACATGACGATGCTCACACTTCCATTTCCCCTGTTTTTTCCATTTCACGTTTTTATTTCAGGCAGGTTAAATCATGTTGTTCGCAGCAACCTATGGCTACTTTCATCAAAGTGTCTTAACTTGTAGAGAGCAAGAGCAGATGATAAAAGATTATGTACACATATAATATTATTCCTTAAAGCAGAGGAATGGATCACAAAAGCTTGCTGCTAACAAAGAACCAACAGAGAAGACACTATATGGACAACAAATGGACGGCCAGTCTTAACTTTTATTATGAGCAACGGAGGTCATATTTAAAATGAGAGATTAGCCGCTCATCACAATATTGGTGGATTATCAAATACCTGCAATGAAAGCAACCCCCGGCTCCAGGTCGATAAGAGTTTGACTGCATTTCGAATTAATTTTCCTCAGCTTAGAGAGCCGGACTCCTATCTTGTTATTGATCACACCGTTAATCCATAACCAAGCTCATCCCTTCCCCATGGAATGAGCAGGGAAATATAAAAAGATCACTGTGGAGGACTCTTGACTCTTTATAAAAAGTGGAAGCGAGTTAGAAGTGATTAGAGTTCATTATTTAAGAATACATTCCCCAGCCATTGTTTCACTTGTCAGTTCATTTTGTGTTGACGTGTGTGCGTGTGTGTGTGTGTGTGTGTGTGTTGGGGGGATGGGTGGGGGGAGGTGGCATGTTGTCTAATTCTTTTAAACTTTTACAGCAAAAAAAAAAACAAAATACAGTTGTGTGTTCCATTGACCTAGGTTGTGTTTATACATGCCGATTGATTTCCCCAACAGCAGGAACACTTCACACCTCAACTGCTTTCTCTGTTTGTCTTTTCCAGCAGAGGGACCTCCACTGTGGATGAAATTTAGCCCTGACCTCTGACCTTTGGGTTCAGCGTTTGTCTCCAGTCCAGTGACCACAAACAACTCCTGGATTGCTGTAAATGTCAGTGCAGCGGTGTCTCCGCCCTCTCCCCTGTGAACCATAGGGCTGCACTCAACCTGCACTAATAGGACACTTTCATGAGAGCTCCATTATCTGATATCTCAGATTTCCTCCTGATAATGTGTCTGCATCAACTGAAAAAACTGAATAACTATCATCAAACAAACAAGCAATGAGCAATCTGTCTCTTTTGATTTGAAAACTCTCGAAAACCTTCTTCCATTAAGCTGATCCAACCTTAAATTTGGTATCACCCAGCGTATGGAACAGAGAATAATCCTAAAATATGAAGCAGTTTCGTCATTCACATTTTATTTTTGAAATCGCAATCTCCATTTTAGACAAACATATCACCCAAACAGAGCTGCTGGAAGCGACCCATTTAGTACACAAAGCAGCTGGTGCCATGCATCCTAAGGTAAAATGTCCATCTGTAATAAATAGTATTTCACATTCTGAAGACATTGGTTGTAATGAAGCCCATTTTGAAGCACTTTGACTCACCCTGCCCCCACCCATAAACACACACGCTCCCTCTTTTTTCCTCTCTGGGCCTCCCGAGGTTGGTGTCTCTGCGTTAGGACTCTATTGTTGCCTACCGCTGGATAATGCCCTTATTAATTGTACCTCTTTGTAAGGTGTCAGCTGTAGCCTCAGATTGAGATGGATGGATCTCTGGAGTCTGCTCCCTGGCCCTCCGCAGACGCCCTATCTTTGCACAACACACAGATGCGGCGGTGCGGGCTGCCACAGCACCCGCAAATGTTTGACTAAAAGAGGAGATAAAACAGGGATTTTTAATTATTCCACCAAAAAGAAACATGTTTCCAAACTGCAAGCCTATTTTTGTCATGGGTAAGGTGAGCTAGCAAGTGATGCGCTTTAATTACCTGAATATCTAAGAGTACGAGTAATACTAGTGATGGAATATCTTTTTATTGATTATTTTAGTGTGTTGCAGAAATACTGGTTAATTAGGTGGATTGAAGCCTCCATGAGATCAACAGCATTAACATCAAATCCTTTCCCTCTCATTAAAGGAAACAGAGTCAATTTAATTAATGCGTATTAATCCCCACTGATGCTCATTTTAGCTCACAAAAGGCATGGCAGTTTGGACTTCAAATTCATCCATTTCAAAAATACAAGTTTGATCACTGCCTGAATATGTGGGCCCAACATGGAGACCTCAGTATAAAAAATTTGGCAACATTTTTCATGATTTTTAGCTCTACTAATTGAAACGTGTGTGTGTGCGGCGGGGTAATTAGAGTAAGCCCTATGAACATGATCACCAATAATATTAAAAAGTGGATTATTTTTTGTTTACCTGTTAAAGTGGGTTTATTTCAGAGGCTAAGGCGATGGCAAAATGACACAAGCAAATTGTCCAAGTAAACATGCATGCCAGTGAAGTCGACAGGCTCCATTTCTTGTTTGGCTGTTTTCTACCACTCCGAAAATTAAAAGTAAAACAAGGCTTTGAAATGTCATTGGATGCATTCTCATGTTGCCACTTTAACCGCCTCACTCATCATGATTAGACTGTATTATAGCAAAATACACAGTGACACTAAATACTTCACCCACCCTTTTCCCTTGGTTGTTGTGGAGCGATTTTTTAGTCAGGAGTTACCCAGCATGCACTGTTAAACGAAAAGGTTCTTGGAAGGATCTCTATGGGTTTAAGTATCATTTTAGTTGCAATCTAGTATACTTATAAACCCTTAAGCATGTCTTTTCCCTTGTGGGTGCCCAAATTCAACCATGGCGAATGCCTATATATCGCACCTTACTTGATTCACACAAACATCCAAAGATGAACCCAGAAAAAAATTAATGTAGTTCTCATAAAGCTGTCCAAACATAAAACAAAATGCACATTGGCAGAGTCAGCTGGGAAATTCTGGGAACTGAAATCAGACAGTTCAAAAGGCTTGTCGAAGTTATAATTTTAAGTTGAATCAAAGCACCGCAGGTACAAAGTGTTTTCTAGGAACCATGTTCACAGGAACCTTACAGGGTTCTTCCAGGTGCCTTTTGGGTTTTTTGAAGTAACTCAATTAGCACCTGTCATTTCAACAATGTGTTTCCTGACTGGAGATCAAGCCAATATGTTATTCTCACTAGTCATACCCAAACAGACCTTTCAGACAGCAAATATGACCTGGTCCATCTCAAAAAGGTTCTTGATAGGGATTAACTATGCTTGAGTCATGAATTTGATGCCCGCTTATATGTTCCCAATCTAACTGATAGGATGTCTATAAATTCTCTACCAATCATAGGCGTCTGGCTAATGAAACACGATGTAAGGCAGCTTTCTGAAAGGACACTTTTCAGAGCTATCTATCTTTGGTTGTGCACTATCAACATGTCAGTTTGTGCGAAATGTAAAGTTAGACAATATTTCTTATTTTGGATGTAGGGTTGCTTGAGGTTCAAAGTGGGGATTTTTTACGCTCCATTCCTTTTGAGTTTACCTCAGTTTTAATTCTACTCTGAATTTCTAGTTTGAAATAGTCTCTAGGCAGAAGAATTGTAGCCGTCACCCACACTAACTAACTAGCTACTTGTTACCTGTGTGCCCTTGAGCAAGGCACTTCATTCCTACACTGCCCCAGTCCAGCTATGATCATCATGCTGCTTCTAAACCAACTCTTCCTTATTGGTGCTCCAAAATTGGAGTGCAGATTTCACTTGTCCAGATGAAATTCAGTCAACTGAAAAAATGATAGTATTTGAAACACAACATTTATTTAACATTTTCAAATTTTGCCACATTTTCCCGTTTTATCCACATCTTTGACAATTGAAAAGAAAAAGCAAAGAAATGTTGTCAAATAAAAATATGCAAATCTCCTTATACCCTTCTCATACTAAAAAAAAATTACGCAGTTTTACACATATTCTCTCAGTGAATTTAATGCAGTGTAATTCTTTTGAGTCGCTTCATCCTCGCAGTTCTTCTCAGAAACATACAATACGGGTAACTGCACAGGCAGGAGACTGAAGTAGAAAAAAAAAAGAAAAAAAAAAGCACAGACCAGAAAATGGAGATCCATTCCCTTCAGATCCCATTTAGAGAGGCCCTGCACATTTTTAAAGTGTCAATTGTTTTTGTCTCTTGAAGTGTAGATGGAATGTTTGAATTCCAGTATTAACTGTAGTGCCTGCTGAGTTAAATTACGGTCCCTGGGCTGTGGGGTGGGAGTAATCAATAAGAATACACGAGGCAATGTGTAATGTGTCTGCTCCTAGCAGCAGGGACACTGTCCCCCTTACCCTGTCCCCCAGCAGGTTAGATAAATATGATACTGAAACAGGGCACACTGGATTATATGATATCAATGTAGAATCAGGGAAGTGCTATTACACTCCCCTAGCCCACTGTGAGTACTATTGACAAGGTTGGCTTTGAACACGGTGGTGTATTACTCTCTCTCTCTCTCTCTCTCTATCCCCCCCTCTCTCTCTCTCTCTCTCTTTTTCTCTCTCTCCCTCTCTCTCTTTCCTCTCTCTTTCTGTCTGCATAATGTGAATGAAAAACCACAGGAGGAATGGGATCTATATTTCACTTAGCTTTGATTAAAATGGCTATTTTATGCCTGTCCCTTGAAGTTCTGTTTATTGCACCTACAAGTTAATCTGAGAAGGGGCATGCTGTGATCATAATTTACAAATTTACAAACGCTGTTTTGCATAAAAACCTAATAACTTAATCTACAAATCGATAGACAATTGATTTGATTTTTAACGCCCTGTGACATAGTGCTCATAACATTTTCCTATTGATAAGTGGATCTTTTCAATTTTTCCAGGTTGACCCTGTCAAATGTCCAGCCAATTAACCAGTGTACTGATCTTGCTTGGCTGCTTACTAGTTGGTCATACAGTAACCTCATATCACTGATTTACTCTCAGTATTGATTAACTCCTCTTCTTCGGTGGTGAAAGGATCAAACCTGGAATGTCTGAAAGGCTATTATCAGTGTCCACTTCAGATAACCTGCTCCAGCCCCATACAGTCCTTTCCAGAGGTTGCAACCTCTCTGCCCCCTGTAGCCATCGACCCCCACCCACCACCATCATTATCATTCCTGTGTTAAATGGCATGCAGGTCAAGAAAACGGCATTATATTTGTGTTTTGTCAATGTCTTACACATGTAAACAACCCGTGTTGCTCCAAGACATCGCTTCAAAAATGTCATGCTTCTGGTTTGCCAAGCGGATTTTAGCATTTAGGTAAATGCCAATGTATGGAAGAAAGTTTAATCTGTAAAATCAGGCATTATGTTAAAAAAAAAAAAAGGTGCACCAGTTTGCACAAATGAAATTTCATGTAGGTGTTATAGGCAAAATTCTCAACCATGGGAAGAGCATTGGAAGACATGCCAGCTTGTAAACATCAATTACGTTCTCATCGAAATCGCAGAACATTATTTACAGGAAACACAAAAAAAATAATTTCAATTAAAGGTTTACAGCACCAAACCTCTTTCTTTCTTTCTTTACACATGATTTAGACATTCAGGCTTTCCTTTATTTCAATTAAAATCATAATGAGTGCACTGGGATCCAGATTTGTTGCACTATTGCACTTTTCAAAGTGCATTTTTTTTTGTTCCTTTTACATTATGAGAGGAATCTAGATATTTAAACATTTTTTATGCCAGGTATTAGTGACATAGTGGTATTTCCTTGCTTTCGCACAAAAGATTTGGCAGAACCCAATTTGCATAAGGTCAGAGTCAAGCTCCTGATGGAAGTTGTGCAGCATCCCTGTCTCTTAGCAACACTCTCTCGCTCTTGGTGTCTGTGTTGAATTGACTGGTCCTTGGCACTCATCTTTCACCAAGAAATTCATAATAAAATGCCACCCGACAACCTGCATCTATCACCAAGAGACACTTCCCACTTCCCTCCTGGGTTGCAATACCTTTACACTGAAATTAATAAATCGGTACATTGTTTCATGGCATAGTGGAGGGAAATGTCATTGTGATGTGTTCGCTCTTGCCTAGACTTCAGCGACTTTGGTTTTAGGGGGGATAAACATGTTTTATTAAGAATTCTGCCAAGATTAGAGGCAAATTAGCAGGTAATTGGAGACACCTGCGAAACAAAGGGGACGCTGGAGAGGTGGGAATGTGGAGAGTGATAAAGGAAGAGATTGGGCTTCTGGGCTGGCCTCCACCCATTTATTGGTGGTGGGGGTGGCATTTAAAAAGAGGGGATTTGGTATGTTGAGAAAATGACTTCTGTCCCCCTCCATGGTGACAGGATCCAGATGCTGCCAAGCGATGTTAATAGAGGGTCAAATTTTGGACAATAGTATCCATCATTGCTTTCACAACTCCCTCCATCCTCCAAGCTGAATGCTTTCTCTGGTTAAAAGAGGAGATGTGGTCCAATTACTGTTTTTGGCAAAGGCAGCCAGCCATAAACTATACTGTAATTACTGCTCTGATGGTGATTTCTGTCATCTTGACCACCTTGGTCAAGGTGGTCTTTGACCAACACATTTAAAGTTTCTGTGGAAGGTCAAATCCATACACATTTATCACCCGCTCCTTCACATCCTCCTCATCCTTTTCATCATCACCGTCGTCTTCGTCGTCGTCGTGCTCGTCAACATCATCATCAACAAATTAGAGAGAGAGGGGTTTTCTTCTTCGTGGAGTCACGACAGGTGCAGGGCAGACATCAAACCTGTTGTTCTCTGTTTCCAGGTCTGCGGTGTTTCACGACTCATTTCCAGGCAGAGTGAAACAAGAATCTGACTGAGAAGAAGTCAGACTGAGGAAATGCCTCTAGTCTGCAGACTGGGAATTATCTGAGTTCCCCTGCAGCTACAGAGAGATGCGCTCTTACAACTCTCAAACTGGCTCATGTCGTTGCGCTACACAAAATGGAGCAGTGTATAACAATAATAATAATAGTAATAATAATAATAACTATAATAATGATAATAATAACCATCATAATATTATAATAATACAATTATTAAATTCAATTAAATTGAATGCATGATGTCTGTACACCCACAAAAATAAATAATGACTGCCAGGCGTCTCAAAACGATTTTTTAATATGTGCTAAGGGTGTCTGGAGCTTTTATAGGACTTAGCCTAACTATAGATATGCAAAGAGAGAGATGCATAGCAGCTAGAAAATATTTTTCCAGAGTAACAGCGGTCATAGTTTATTTCTTTTTATTGGTTTATGCCTCCTTTGCTCAGACTATTTTGAGGTTGTCACTTAAATCATCGCCATGTTAGTGTTATGCCCCGAATTGAATTAGCCAACTATTATTATTATTATTATTATTATTATAGATTTATTGTAATTGTTATTATTATTGTTAATAATATTATTATTATTAATATTATCCTATTATTATTACACTACATAACACACGTTACGGCATAACACTTTGGAGACTAGGCTAATAAATCTATATTTAAACTTGCAGAGCATGAAAATAGTTTGGACTCTGAATTGCTTGTGTCATGCCAAGTTTTATTATATTATCGCATAAAAACTTTTAAATGTGCCCAAAATCAGTCGCTATATAGGCTGTTACATCTGGGGAAATTGTTTACCTGGAAACTGCACAGAAAGCACCAAATCTTACAGCAGTGACACCTCCTGATTTTAAGAAATGAGAACTAAATCACGCAGTAGCCTAATAAAAAAGGAGATATATTAAGTTTTCTAAGCGTAAACTTTACGTTTTTCATCAAGCCCAAATAGGCATATATTCATTTTAAATATTTCTGTTATTCTTTATAATTTCTGTGTAATAGCATATGATTTATCAAGGTACTCCTCCCTAAACTAGGCTACGGAAAAAAAGCCTTGATTTGTTACATCCATAGCCAGTCATCGGTATTTTCTCAATCAGTTTATAGTCCTGGACTACATGTTTTTGACTCTTAGCTCTTCACTTGAGCTGCACCATGTCGGAGCAAATTTAGATGACCCCACATGAGACAGAACTTTTCGCAAGCCAGTTACTAAATGATCTTTGCAGAGCATGATGCGTCCTGGGCGCTGGGACGCACGAGGCCTTTCCTACAGTAGGTACGCTGCCACTATCCCAAGTGACTCAGAGAGGTTCCCGGCAGCCCCTTTCATTTCCCACTCTGCTGTTTTCCCCTGCCAAAGGTCGTCTAATACTGTCGCACAGGCTTTAACTACATGCCATGCTAGGAGCCCAGTAACTCAACCAACCAAACGACTAATTGGTAGCCTATAATAGCGACTTAATTGACCCCCTTCAGGCTCATGCAAAGCTGTTTAAAATTGTACCAACATAAATTGTTGTGGATTACAAACCTTTTGTGAACCTTATCGATTCATGCATGTGTGTAAGAGAAGGAGAGACAGAGTGTGCACCTGCTCTATCTGTCCATCTCGGGATCATGAACACACCAAGTAGGTCTAATTTCTAAGACATTCAGCTGGGATATATCTCAATTGGGCCTGAGATCAGAGGCTGTGATTGTCTATTGGTTTAGATTGGGTTGCTCAGTGCAATTCTGGGAACTTTTATTGCAATCTACAGATTGTAATGATGGAGAGCCCTCCATCTGGGAACACTGATTACATCAGCGACTCTCTGTGTCTACCTTTCATCTCAGGTATTTATTCGTCCTCTTCGTCCCGCGCGCTCCCTAAATAGCTCGAGCCTTTATATCCCATTTGTCACTCCTCTGCGGCTGAGGCGCTCTCCGGTTCTGATCGTGCTGAAGGTAAGATTGACAACTTGCCAATTCATTCATTCATTCATTGATCTTGGTGCTTAATGAGATCTACTGTTGTTTACATGCATGTTATGCCTTAAAAATATGTGTGTCCTTTTCTGTTGGTATCGTCCAAGCTTTGTAATCAGATACACAGCATGTAGACCTTGACACAGTTTACTGTTTTTTTCCCCCCTCGAGTTGGAGGGCACGAGACTCCTCCTCGCCCGTTACCAAATGATGTTCCCGTGCAGCGTTATTCTCCTCCCTGCAGTGCGTGATACAGTCTAGGCCGGGTTACACTGTAGGCCTGTAGCCTACTACATAATATCAGTGTAAAATACTGTCAAATAAATCTTTCTTTATTTCTCTTTCTTTATTTCTTCCTTGCTGTCTTTCTTTCTCTAGGCTGAAAACTCGCCCCGCACCCGCGCTGTTCGGATGTAAGTAATGCCCAGTGTGTTTTTTAATTGAATGAACCCATTTACATTTCGGCATATTCTGCTGACACTCTTATCCACAGCGACTTTACAATAAATCACACTCATCTGTCCGCCGGTTGTGATCGCTATCAGCATGTAATTTTCAGCGTGATCTTATGAGGGCCGTTTCTGGTGACATATGGAGCAGCTTCCCACAGCCACACCTGACTGATCCGTCCTCCCCCGGCAGAGATGATATCACACGGCTAACTGTGACACAATTCCCCACTGGCTCTCCTTTACAGTGTAACATTTCATCTGAGCATGTCACGAAGCTAAAACCCAAATATTGTGCATTGTTGGTAAAGAGGGGTCAGGCAACTTGTGAGCCCGATATTTCAGGTTGTGTTCCTCTAATTAAGTATTCATGAACCAGCAGTGGGAGCAAAAGTATCGGTTTACGCGACACTGGTGGTTCCGACGGCATCGTCCCCCCCCCCCACCCCACCCCCCAGCCCCATGTGTAATGCTCGGCTTTCCCCCCACTGGCAGACAGGCCATCATTCCTAGTGTACTTCCAGCAATGATATCAAAAAGGTTTTTTGGTCAAGCCAAAGAGAGGTCACTCTAATAATACCCAAGGTCAGTGGTGGGAGCCAGCGAGTCTCCCAGTCATTTTTCATTTGTTCACAGAGTTAATGACAGTTGCAGGGGGACGAGAACTTGGAGCCAGCAGCCATGTGATGTCACCAACACATGCCAGGGGATTAGAAGGGCAGGCAGGGGACAAGAAGTGTGGATTATACAGAAAAAAACAACAACCTTTACTGCTGCATCACCCAACTCTTCAGGTTTGTTGCTGGAGTTGAGAAAAATGAGTGGAAATGGCATTGAATTAAGACATCACTATGTAACAAGTGACTGAGACAGTATGAGCTCCTTTTTAACATAATAAGAAGCATTGTATGTAGATTAGCATTGTTTTTTTTCATTCAATGTCCATCTTTGAGAGCACCGATTATTGTTAAATGTTTCTTTTGGGTGATATGTTACATTTCTGCTGTGCTCAGCAGGGTGACGTTCACTGACCAAACATGTTTTTTTAAAACCATACACCCATCATTCATTTACAAAGTCTCTTGGCAAATGACAAAATAAACGTGAATGTTTTAGTGGTGGGGAGGTGAAACAGTGATTTCAATTTCTTCCATCCCCCCTCCCTCCCCCTCATTTTCTTCTCTTTTCCCAAATTATGGTATTCCATATTCACAAAACGGTATGTCACGCTGTGGCTTGTGCACAATAACATCACCGGCAAAAAAAAAAAAAAAAAAAAAAAGCTGGAGACCGTGGCTTTCACACAGAGAGAATGAACAATGAACACACCTTATTCAGTCATTGGGCAGGCAGCGTACAGTGAACAATGAACCCCTCCCTCTTGTCTAGCACCATGTCTGATAATGACCACATCCAGTCCCACTGATAGCGCTCTTCTTTTATGACCTACATGAGCATAAATAGAGCTGGGATGAAACATTTCAGAGAGGATATTGAGAATATGAACAGCTGCACACACGCAGCAACAGAAACACTATTTTGCAGTGTTGTTGTTTTTTTTTTTTCATAATAAATAAATAAGCCATATGTTGCATATTATGTACCTGCTGGTCACTTGCTCCATAAAGTGAAATGATGTGGTTTTTCCTCTTTTTTTTTAACACCTAAAATATTCTTAACGCATGTTGTTTTGTCTTAAACAGGATTTACTCAAACTCTCAGTGTTGCAAAGACTCTATTAAAGGAGTAGTTTGGTTTTTTTGTTTGTTTTTTAGTTGCTTTCTCGTTCTTTCAGTTACATCTGTTGAACAATTAGCCTGTAAATAACGCACATTTTGCCAAATTATGCCGGAAGTATCCACCGTTTTAGCCTTTGCCTCAGCACCTAACATGCAGATACAGTAGACTCTCTGTTTGAGCATAAGGTCACAGTATAAATATGAACTGCATTTTGCATTACTTTCAGATGAGTGAAGCTGTCAGACCAATAATATGAGCTTTCAGTCCTACTTTCTGCCACTTATCCCCCATTTTAGGACCAAGGGGTCATGTGAAAATTGAAAGTGACAGTCAAACCAGCATGTTGAACAGACTGATTGGACTAAGCTGTCATGGCCCAGATCAGAGCTCTTTAACACCAAGCCTATCAAAGGTCTTTCAGTTGAAGCCACTGGCTCCCAATGAAAACACACACTCTATTTCCTGATCAGGCAAAAATAAAATATCACCAATCCATAACTTTTGGAGCGAATTGTTCAGGTGCTGCACACAAGATTATGAGATTAGAGATGGATGTAATGAGCTCCGAATGATCAGCAAATGACATTAATGAGAAAGACAAAAGTTGTTGTCAGTTCTCTGAAAACTTGCAGAATACGATTAACGGCAAAAAAAAAAAAAAAAGCTTTCAAAGTTCACTGGAGGGCTTTTTCTCAGAGAGGATTCAACCCACATTTCCACTTTTAGATGAATGAAGTCCAGTGGTTTTCCTTTGTGGTTGTTTGAATGAAAATGTTTGTATCACCTGTTTTGTGGATGATTTAATGAGCACATGATGCTGTCACATGAAAGAATTTTTGCTTCATCGAAAGCATTCCCTGTCAATTTATATTTTGTTTCATATGCAGCATTGCATGAAACTCTGTCCAAAGCAATCAGCTCTCCGTCATCCATTCAGATGATAATAAATCACGTCATTATCACTTTTACTTGGGTCCATCTTTGAAACAGAGGGAAAATAAAATATTTTTGTCAGGTGGAAGAATAACTTATGATCCTTTTATGTCCCGCTGAGAACCCTTGAAAATAATAATACACCACAGCAGAAGCACATGAACATTGAAAGGCACTGAGTGTTATAAATCTGATGGGATTTGCATATTTTGCCTCCCCAGAAGGAAGCAGGGGAAAGAAATCACATGGCATATGAAAAAAGGAGCCAGTTAGAAATACACACCAAAAAAAATAAGGGTTCCGAAGGGTTTGTATTCAGGTCCAGAACTTATTTGTGCCTGAAAACCCGATTTCTGTAAGAGCAACTGAAGGTAAAAGCTTCCTGAAGAACCTATTTTTCATTCTTTTATCTGAAAGACTACCGGTCAGAGTCTGAAAGATTATTAATCAAATAATGGGTCATAATACACTTATTTGGCCTTTGTTCACTTTCTGTTTTACTTTAAGAGTTTCTCTTTCTACACATTATTTCACTTCTGTCTGATTTCACCTTGAAATATATTCACTTTAATCCACAATTTCAAAATACAATCTGTAAATACTTTTACAGCTTCAAAATACACTGAAAACTCATACTTGGTTGTCAAATAATGTTAGTCCTTCTATCAGGAGAACTGTCAATGAATTTAGGAATTAAACAATGTTTCAAATCTTTCCTTTTCTTTCTGTGGTACAATAGTGGGACTTTAAAAGTTTAGATTAAGGATTGGGCCTTTACGTGTTTAATAAATATTTTAACATGGGCTGGTATAGTCTTGGTGACCAACTTCTGATCAAACATCCTAGTTGTCAAATATGTTGTTTATCAATTCATTAAAACCTATTAGTGAATCATGTTGGTACTAAATGCACTAAAATTATTCTTATATGATGCAGAAGAACAAGTCAGAGAGCCTCAACTTCTACTTGAAACCTACAGGAATAGACTGCTGGACAACAGGATCTTTTTTTTTTTTTTTTCAAATACAATTTAGAGTCTGATTTGATTCTATTGCACTTTCTAAAAAAAAAGCTTTTCTTAGACAAGGGTTCAGCAAAAAAGTATGGCAAATTAATACTTCTTCCTCTAATAAGATTCTGAAATGTCTATTTTCCAACAGCCCTAAAAGATACAAATATCACTAAAATCAGGCAAGAATAATGCTGAGTTATAGCCTACCATTCAAACTTAAAACAGAAATCACATTGGCAGTTACAGTGTTGAACTGTGATTGGCTGGAGCAGCTCGACTCATCACCTTGGGCAATTTACTACAACTACCTACTGGGGCTTTGCTGTGCAGCCGACCCTGATCTGTGTCACCATGTGCATGTGTTGATGGTGGCAGGATTACTGTATGTGTGTGTGTGTGTGTGTGTGTGTGTGTGTGTGTGTGTGTGTGTGTGTGTGTGTGTGTTGGGGAGGAAAGGCAGGTGTGTGTTTTCAGTTATGTGCAAACATGTATTCCTGTTATTCTCTGCAAAGTACAAATTTATAACCTTTTCTTACAGCTAAACCTCAATTTGCAACGACAAGCTGTCCAATCTTAACCGATTTAGTAATTAAATTAAGTGGCTGATATTAGGTTTTCTTGGTTTTGAGGTTATATTTTTGGCCACAAGACATTATTGTAACCCCCCTTCAGCCAAAAAAGAAAAGAAAAAGCTCACATTAATTGGTTAACTTGATGACTTGGTGATAACTTGCCCTATTGCTTCATTTTAATACTTCAAAAATGTCTTTATATGTGATAATGTAGCCTCAGAAACTATGGAATCATCAGAAAGCCTTGGAGGAAAATATAATGTTTGATCATTTCATGTGAAACACAGAATTAGCAAGCCACTGTCATAAAACATCAACCACCTCCACTAAAGCAAGACATCCTGCTCAGTTTACATGCAGCAGAGAAGAACTATGAAAATGGAGATGCACAATTTAGATTGCTAGAATATTTCCCTGAGACTCTGGGATGTGAAGTGAAAACGGTGAAACACTCATCATTTTTTTTTATTATTTCTATTTTCTTTTGCCTAAACGGTGCTACAGAGCCATCCACACTAGACCTTTGAAAGAAAAAAGCGTTCTCCATCGAAAAGGGTTCCACATTTTAAGTATAAAGGTTCTCCTGCAGGGACGAACATGAGGAATCCAAGGGAACGCCATGAAACACTTCACAGCACATTGTACAAAGTGTTGTTTTCCTTTACTCCCTCTTTCTTATACAGCAAATTAGAGGAAAGTGGTGAGCAGATTTGGTACATTAAATTTGCTACACTCCTCACACACACACACACACACGCACACACACACACAAAGACATTAGAGACACTGTTGCTTTAATTGTGTGATACATGTTTTAATGTAAGAACAAAAACTTGTGCTCTCCTCCTCCCTCTAAAGGATCAGGTAAAGGCTTGTCTCCTGCCTTCCAGAAAGCACTCGTCCCATGTCCATCCCAACATCAGAATTCTCCAACCCATGTTCCCTTTTTTTTTTTTGTGATTCCACTGATCTGAGCTTGAAATGCGAAGACAGCAAAGCACTAAGCCTTCAAACGTGTGATTTTTTCAAAAGATCTCTAGAAGCAATCTCTGCCTGACTGACCCCTGACAGCTGCAGATCTCTTTATTTCTCTCTCTGCTGGCACTTCATTTGGTAGAAAAGCTCTCAGATTCACACCTCTGTCAGGCAGCACAAGTGTTTATTATGTGCATACACACAGAATATCCCATAGTGCACACCTCAAAGGCATGCAGTCTGCAGTCTTTTAATACATACCCTGCAAAATTTTGACAATAAACTTATACCATTTCTTTAGCTTCTGCCTATTTTCTCATAGCATTCTGTTGTTGTTGTGCACAAAACATCTCCAACATCTTCTTCCCCAAACTAAAAGCGCATGAATATTGTCACAGAGCTATGGCTCGTATTTATATCCTTTCCATATGTTTGTAAGCAGACCCATGGTGTCGAGAAACCCAGTCTGGGCCATGAAATATGTCCACTTACTACCAGCGGTGAACCTGATCTGCTGCTCTCTGGCTGCTCTGCTCCTGAATACAGACACATGGAGGAAAATGGTTTGAATTCCCCCCTCGCATGTTTGCATTTCTTTGTGATCGGAAACCCCACTAAACCAGAAGATTTTAGACCACACTGATCCAGCAACACCCTGAAAATGGTACAAAATAAATAAATAAATAATATACATTTCAATCTGATAATTTTGCCTGGCAAGAAAATGAAATACATGCCTACTGTAAGCAGCATTTAAATTTAAATTACACTCTCACATTTTGCTAGATTATAAAATACTCACACCACAACAGAATTACCTGAACAATAACATGCATTTCTTATTTGCAGTTTGCCTTGCTTTTTATTATGGCAGCTTTTCTTCCGTCATTCGAGGAGTGTATATGGTTTGCTGGAGCCTCCCTCTCTGGAAATGAGACTGCAGGCTCTATCATTAGATCGGATGGCAAGTCTTTATACAAAGTGTTTTGCATAATTACATACCAAAGCCAGAATAGCCACCCTCAAATTTTATGGGTCACAAAGCATCAACAATTGCCGCATTATTGTCCACCAAAGTCCAGCCCCACCAATGACAAGGAACGGGGAAAAAAAATCTCGTCTGCCTAATCTAAGCTTGGGAGATTGAATTTTCAGTCCAATAAAAAGTAAAGAAGATTATTCCCGAACTGACAACTTGTTTACATATAGTTGTAAAGTTCAGAGGACTGGCCAAGTCTTCAGGGGGCACCGCTAGTGGTTTCTCTCTCAGTCCGCATCACACTGGAGAATTTAAGTCCGGATCAGTCACCTTTTGTGTCCCAGTGATGAAGATATTCAGCCATTGACTGAAAAGTTTCAAGCAACTTCAGTTTATCTCATTATTTCGTTCATTTTGATTTTGTAAAACATATGGTGGTAAATATATACATTTTATATGTAGCAGTAGTGCAAATATAGTAGTACATATATAATAGCAATGGTAATTATTATTATTAATTATCGTTATTGAGTATATTATTGAATAAATCAGGTCTGCATGAGAAATCCCTTCCACAGCCTTCTTCGGTTCAGATGTTCAGATGAAATTCATTCAGTTAACCACACGGTCGTTAACTGAACCAGTTTAGAAGACTGTGAAGCATTATTTTACAATACATCCCTATATAATACAAACAAAATATTATCAATTGAAATAAACGTCATTTTATAGGCTACTAATTGCACTGCAACTTTTGAAGCTGACATGACAGTAAAGCCAACAATAAAAAACATAAGAAAAGCTGTCTATATCATAATTAGACTGGTTTACTTTTCAGTAATGGGGAATTAAAAAATATTATTATTATTATAGGTATTAATATTAGTGTAACGGATTGTTTACAATATTGTATTAATTTAAAAATTCGTTTTATCAGCGTGTCCCAATCCTTATTATTGCCATTATTAGATTGATTAAGCAGACAGTAGAGTCACAAATGAAAAACAGCAGCGTTGATAACAGATGTCTTTATAAAAAATAAAATAAAACGAGGCTAATGAAAGGAAATTGGTGACGGCAGACTACTGAAGTGTTTAGCTTTATATTAAGTTAAAGGAGCGTTGAGAACGGGCTCATATAAGCTCTCAGCCGGGAAAAAGGTCAGACTTTTCGATAGTATTGAGAAATGCTCTTTTCAATCAACACATAATGTGCTCGATGGCCTTAAAAAACGGCTTAGGTCTATTTGAAGTGTGGGGAAAAAATATATGATGCATGAAACATAGAGTCTGTGACGAATCCGATTCTTATCATAAAAAAATTTGACAAGAATATTTGAAATTTTCTTATCGACATCACACCGGGGACCACGGCTGCAGCCTGCAGCTTCCACTTCATTTAAGTTCATTTTACGACACACGAGCTCTCTGGACTCAAACTCCACATTGGGTTTTAAAAGTGTGTTTGTGTTACTTTTGTTTGTCTGTTCTTACAGTGTTTCTCTTCCACCTACTTATTGTGTATTTGCAATATTAAAAAAATGAAATGAGTGAAAAGGGGGAAGTTATTATCTCCAAAAAAAGGTTATTGTACAATTTTTCAATAAACTATGAAAGTCTTAACTCTACCACTCTATTGGCCTGTCATTGCATGTTTCTGATATTGTTAGAAAGCTATAATAATTTAGTTTGTACCAGTCTGCAGTAAAAAAAGTCCATGTAGGCATGTAACACACAATAGCCAGTCCGAGCTGCATGTACAGCTGGGTGAAGCGTGCAGAATAGCGCCATCTCGCTGCAGTAAGCCGCTATTCCTTCAAAGCTTTTTTTTTTTTTTTTTTTTTTTTTTTGCTGCTGAGACCCTCCATGAGGATTTTTCTTCACATAAGGTTGGCCGATTTCTGTGTGCATAGCCCGCTATGAGAACAGCCTGCATTTTCCTGCCTTTTGGCGGCTGTGACTTAAAGGCGGCATCATAGCTGTTCATTAGTGCAGTGGTTCCCAAAGTGCGGTCCCGGGACCCCCAGGGGGTCACTGACGGGGATACAGGGCGGCCTCAGCAACTTGAAAAACAGTTACATTTCAATTTAATTTAATTCGCGAGAAATTATCCCAATTAAACAAATAAACTGCAAATGTAGTTATATTTCTTTCAACAGTGGTTCCCCAAAGTGCGGTCCCGGGACGCCTAGGGGTCACTGAAGGGGACAGAGGAGGTCCTCAGCAACTTGAGAAATAATTTAATTTCACTTCTAGGTCATCATTGGTTTGGACAATTAGAGGATGTGTGAATTTGGCTATTTTGATCCCGGATTTCAGCTCCTCAACTGCTATCTTCCCGCCTACAGTATAGACAGTTAAACAAGTATGTGCTAAATCCTATCAAGCCACAAAAAAATCTCAAATGTGTTTCCCCGGAACAAAATCTTATCAAGCGGGGATGCAGGGCTGACGCGTATCTACATGGGGGTTCTGGACATGAAAAGGTTTGGGAACCCCTGAATCAGTATGAGGAGCTAAAGAGCCCGAACACAGTCTGCTTTATGGCAAAAAGATTTGCTCTCACACTTGATTATTTTTTTGGAATGCAGTATTAGGTTGGGTTCCACATGAAAAAAAATACTATTTTAAATTTGAAGGGGACGTTTTGCAGCTGGACTGGTAAAAACCAGTTCTGTAGAAATTTGAATTAGTAGAATAAAGTGTACAGACAAGTGCAGTAATATCCAGCATTACTGGAGCTGTGGAGATTCCTTCTAGCCTACGAGTGTGTGGTGGAGGTGTGGATGTTCAAGTCCGAATAAAGTTTTTCAATCCTTATCTATTTATTTAACTTTTCAAGGGAGAGCTGCTGAAGAAAGCAGCATCATCACAAATACAGAAATTGCAGACCAACAAAATCTACAACAACGTCTAAAGACCTTTAAAGTCCCATAAAAGTAAGAGAACAATGTGTAAAAAAAAAAAATAAAATATGCAGTCCAGGTCACACATAAGAGTGAACAAAGTAAAATCGCATACAGGCCTTTTTTTTTATTTCCCATCTCTCTCAACATGCAGGACACCCTCGGACTTTCCCTTCCCAGTGATCTCCACACTGCAGAAATGTGATCCGCACCCCTCAGTGCCGTTTAAATGGCCGGTGATCTATGGCTGTCTGCATTAAGCTTTGGAATAAGACATCACGCTGCACACACCAAAGCTCCGCTGGAGACAAGCGGCTGCACTGGATGCTGCTTTTGTTGGAGACACTTCGTATAGGAGAAGCCCACACACTTCGTTGCTGCTGTTATAATAAAAAAACAAGTTGTATGAGGGAATAGAGCAAATTCTACAGTAGAATTAGGGCGCATGTGCCTGTTATTTTACACTGTAAGACAATATTATTATAGATTTTGGTATTTTATTTTAGACATTTATTGCACTTGTGGTATATGTTGAACGCAGGCCTATTGGTGGTGATGATGATGATGATGATGATGATGCTGATGATGATGATGATGGTGGTGGTGGTGATGATGATGGTGATGACTGGAGGAGATAATGCTCAGTGCGGTGCAAGTTTTATTGTTGAGCTACCTCAGTCTACCAGCATAGACCAGTATTACGCCAAATTAATTTCACAGTTTGAGGGAGCTTTGCCAAGTGCATGTTTGAAGTTACGGCACGCACGCACACACACACACACACACACGCACACACGCACACACACACACGCACGCACACACACACACACACACACACACACACACACACTTCCCTCTAGAAAGAGCATAGCGGCTTACAGGGGAGAAAATAGAAAACATCTCCGTCAGCGGCGGCTGAGGGCAGATCTGTGTGTGGAGTGACACAAGCAAGACATGGCAAGCATGGCTGTCTAATTAATGCAAAATTGATTAAACATTTAGCTCTTATTTGAGCAATTTATGCGGTATTTCACGTCGGCCTAGGCTAATGTCCAACGCCTTCAATATTACCATCATCACTGATGCAAGCATTATCATCATCATCATCATCATCATCACCATCATGTGGTTTGAGTGGCACACGTAAACACACGCACGCACGCGCACACACACGCATGCACGCATAGGCTACACCTATATGCACGTTATGTGTGCATAGGGGAAAAGATTTGAGTAAACAGACCTGCGCAATTGACATTGTCAATTACGTTGACTTAATCAAGCATTTCGTAGTTAGGCGTGCGTTTACACACACGCGCGCGCAGGGAGAGGGGGAGAGAGAGAGAGAGAGAGAGAGAGAGAGAGAGAGAGAGAGAGAGAGAGAGAGAGAGAGAGAGCTACAAAACGCATCAACATAATCTAACTCAGACTGTGTGTCTTCAAACTGAGCTGTAGTCACATTCAGGTCTGCAGGCCCATTCAGACTGACGAGCCTGTAACATTACCAGCATCCCAGAGAGATTGACAAGCGCTGCGGTGCGGCTAATGGGGATCTTAATAAAGTATCTATGTACCCCAAGTAACAAATCGATAAAAGATGTAGGCCTATATCGATCAATACCTATGAAGTAGTCCTGATGAAATAATGCGTTAAGGTTTTGAAGACAGAAGGGGGCTGTCGAATATCCAGGAGAGTCTTTGCGGTCTGTGAAAATCACTCTGCCTCGCCGCTCGTTTTAGTCCTCCTATATGTGAGATAATGTGTATCAAGGCAAATGGTTTAGAAATAAATAAAAAGAATAAAAGTATTATGATATATCGTTGCATGATTTCCCACCCACTCGTTAAGACTCTAGTGGTTTTAGTCTAGTCCGCTTCTCTCAGAGTTAAGTCTTCCTCCGGCTACCTGTGCTCACATACATTTTTAAATATAAATAATAGGCTTTAAGCGCCAGCCGTGCTTACTGGAGGTCTAACTAGAAGCATGAGATTTATTTGACACGCAATATTAGAAATATCCTCAGAAATGCTGTCCGCTCGACTTGCATTGACATTGCTGTTACGTGAGCGCACATGGGTTAAAAGAAAATTGAAATAGTCAAATGAGGGGGGAAATTAAACATGGGGCATATTCACACTCTTAGCCTACATCAGCTGCAGTTGTCTTTATCTCCCCTATTTATATCGCCACAAAGCGCTGCGCCCCTTTTGAAAGTCTGGCAGTGTTTTTTTCAGATGAACTTTGCCATGTTGGTGTTGATTGGCCCCTCTCTTTTGCATTTTTTTTGCCTGAATTTCTCTTTTCTTGTCCAGCAGGGATAAAAAAAAATCCATGAAGAGGATAGGTTTGGCTAAATAGGACAAATAGCAAAGATATATTCTAATATTCGCGTCTAAGAGGGATAATTTGGAGTAGCTTGATCACTGTTAGGTTTCATGTATCTGGACGGTGCAGGCGACTCTTCCAGTCAGGCAATGCGAGTCCCTGCATCTAATTTCATCTGCCACTAAAACTTCCAAACCCGCTTATATTGACTAAATATCTGGGGACAAATGGAGCAATGACTGATGGCCGACAAGATGACAAGATATTATTATTTGGTCAGCGCCATAAATTATAGACGGAGGTCACCAAACTATCCTGCGCACACACAGCTTAGAGGGAACATTGGTCCTGAACGCTCCCCTGGTGTTATTTTATTTTTAGACTGGGCTTCCAAATAGATTCCTGGACAATTTTGTTCCTGTAAATATTTGCTCTCCATTATAATGATAAAAAAAAAAATCCCACAAGATCAAATTTGGAGCCTCTTAAAGCCAAAGGTGTGTCCAGTTCCAGCGCCCATACCTTTGCCATACCCAACTGACGCCCCGTGCGCGCACACACACACACACACACACACACACATCCTATGGATACACAGAGGATGACAGGTGCTTTAAAAACACACATTTTCTCATAAAGTTACAGCCTAGCAGTCGGCAGCTGCTGTCGTGGATGTGCGAGGAGGCGCCTGTGCAGCGCTGGCCGCTGATTCCTTTGTGTTAAAGTAAGCTGAGGTCTCCGAGGTCTTGGGGAGTGACAGTTCCACGGGTAGCGGGTAGATGGCACAATTTTCTTACATTTATGGGGAGGATGCAGGAAGCCTTGAACACTAAGTAGAGTTGAAAAGCATTTTTTTATTTAAATGACAAAAGATAACGTGGCATAATGTTAAAAAAAAGAAAGAAAAAAGAATGAAAAAAGAACAAAACTGAAAGAAAATAAAATACACACATTTAACATGAATAATTAGATGCTATACTATAATATAGCTCTTGAGTGAAAAAGACTCACTACAGTGGCATCATACTGTGGTACTAATAAGAATAATGATAATAAAAATAATATTAATAATAATAATAACATGCAAGTGTTGCTTTAAAGCGCACTAACAGAACCAACAGGTGCCCCATCTTGACGTTTTCTAGTGTTTGACTTAGTATAGGAAGACTTAAACTGAAGGAACATTGTAAATGAGCCTGCGGTACCTGAGCCTATATGTGCAATAAAGAGCATGCTGCATGGGCTAATTTGTCATGGTGATACTGCCAAGGTGCAAAGAAGTGCATGTTGCTGTGCGTGTGTGTGCGTGCGTGTGTGCGTGTGTGTGTCAGAGAGAGAGGGAGAGAGAGAGAGCAAACTATAGCCTCATCTCATTAAACAAATAGGCCCACTAATAGCCTGTGAGCCCTAAATAAGTTTTTAGCTTCAATGCAAACCTCAACAAACGTCAAAGCAGCCATACAGTGACCAAACTGCACGCCTCTGGTCCGCAGCATCCACAGCCTGCGTGATTTTAGGTTCAGACCAGCAGCTCGTGTGTCAGAAACTTCTCACTTCACACGGACGTAAATAAAAGTGACGTTGCAGCGAGTTACACCTCATTAGTTTTTTTGTGCAATGCTAATAAATGAGCAGAAGTACAAATTACAGAGTCCAGCATATACAGCACGCTCTGTCAACTGAAATCAAGCCGGTAAATGTAGTGATCCGACTCATCCAGAACCTATTCTGCTGATTCCTGAGGAGAATTTCATCGTCTTTTGAGTTTTCTGCCCCCTCGCTGCTTACATTTTGAAGGAGAATAGTTTCATAGCAAGGTGTTATCTTAGGTGATGGATGCGTGGACAAAACACCGCCATGCCTACGACTTGGTCAGATGAATGCAATGTTATTAGACTCATTGGTGACGGTTTGGAGGGCGATGTCCACCTTTAATTATCAGCTGGGCGCACTGGCTTATCAGACACAGTTTGGTGAGACCAGCAGTGGCAGCACAACTGTATGGCTAAACAGCGTAAGCCTGTTTCACCAATAGGCCGAGGATAAAAGACCATCAGCATCATCATAATCAGCATTTTCATCATCATCAACAAAACCACACACACACACACACATACGCACACACGCGCACACACGAATGCCACCAACGCCACCAGCAACAGCAAAAAACCGTGGTAAAGTTGGCTTGCGTACCCATCCCGATTAAGCCTCTATACAACAAGGCTAATACTATTTCTAGGCCTAACCCTCAACTAAGCCAATACTACTAATAATAATCACTGATAAGCCAACGCTTTTGTAAGTCTAATGCAGTTATATCACAATAATGCACAAATAAATAACTGACATTGCTCACATTTAAACCCATTACTAACAGCACATCCACTTCTCGTTTATATAGATATATATTTAAAATGCAGTGTGTGTGTGTGTGTGTGTGTGTGTGTGTGTGTGTGTGTGTGTTGGGGGGTGGGGGTTCAGCCCCAACTTCTGAGTGTAGTTTTAAAGAACATTTGGACCTATCAGTGATGTATAGTCGAAAATAAAAAGATCAAGTATGACGTCCAGTCGGTGATCATATAAGGCAAACAACCACCAATAATATAAACAAAAAATATATTTTCAGAAAAGCAGTAATTTAAGCTTTTGTACCTCACAAGATTAGTTTCATGTAACTTCCATCAGTTTGATACTATACTTCAAACCGATGTGTGCCATATGAATTCACCTCATTAATATTTCTGTCAGCCTATAAAGATGGGAAACTCTATTCCGCAAATAAAAAGGTGGGTAAACGGAGTTTAGCTGGGTTTATCCTCCGCTACACCCCCTGTCCCAGTGAAGGGGGTCTTCTGTTATGAAATGGCCCCGTTGAGTTGCAAGACGCCATATTGATTGAAATATAGGACACAAGTTTTAGGGCAAGCTTACAGCTGCTGAGAGCACTTGATCTCTCTTTTACAGACATTGTGATTTTTTTTCAGACATCACCGTTCAGTCCAATATTTTGCACGTAGTGAATTACAGATTAGCTTTTTTTCTGTCTTTTAAATAAAATAAAATCACCTTGGAGCAAAATAAAAGTGACGGCGTTGAGTGGGTCTGTTGTGTGATTGATTAATTATTTTGTAATTCATTAATCAGTTTCATAGGGCAAAAGGGCAACATCCTGCCACAGCAAATTGAGTCCAGTCTTCCCCCCCATCCGACCACACACCACATGCACGCAGGCACACGCAAACACACGCGTACACACACACACACACGCACACACACACGGACATGTATACACTGACGCACAGTCGTTTGGGAAGTAATAAAACATGAAAAACTTTTGTTTTCAAATTCATAAATTATAATTTAATACCAAGAACAAATTTACAGCAGAATGCTTGTTTACAATAAGCTAACACAAACAAACAAGAATTGTGTTCAACTATAAACTTTCACACACACTCACATATATCACTTGCAATTAATAATAATAATAATAATAATAATAATCATAAAAAAAGTATCTATACGTTATCAATACCCTGCAGTCATATATTTTTATATATTTATATAAAAACGTGGGTCAGTTTAAACTGTTCATAATTACAATCATGTATCATTCTCTGGTCCATATGTGGCTACGAACAGCCAAAGATCAGTGTTCAATCAGCTACACAATGTGATCCCTTTTAATTCAACCACAACATGGTGTTTTGTGTGTGTTGAAGAAAAGCCTCAAAACAAGGACAAAATTGCTAGCTTCCAAACACACACACGCGCGCGCACATACACACGCGCGCGTACACACGCACACACACATACAGACACACACCACGGCACCTGTCATAGACCAAAGGAGCATAACACTAAGTTAAAATAGCAACTCCTTTCCAAACCAGCTCACCCTGTTTAAGTCTTTAGCCTAATAATGAACGTCGTTTCTTTTCTTTTTTTTTTCTTTTTTTTAAATACAAGGGCTAGTGTACTGAATGCACAGATTATATCTATACAGTCAAAAAAAAAGAAAGAAAAAAAAAACATTTACATTTATATATATCAAAGGTAAAATAGGTTAGCGACCTGTGGCCATGCATTCACAGTCTAAATATACATGAAAAAGAAAACATTTGTAGTAATATGTATATACATTAAAAACATAACTTTCAGTGCTACTAGCTAAGTCTGCCACTCAATTTGAAGACGTTGTATTACCGAGAGAAAAAAAAATGGCAACCACAGATTTTTCTTAATCACATATACTTTGTATAAAGGAAAAACTCGTTGAAATGAATTGACCTATATTTACAAGAATACTGCCTCTAATCAATGTTTTCAAGTGAAATACACGAGCATACGACTGAAGTTTCAAATCTAATTGTGTTCCCCAAAATGTTATAGGCCTACTTTAACAACGTTTTGATAAGAAATCACATCATGCTTGTCAGGCACTTAATGCTTGAAGTGAATAAAGGGTGACATTTCAGGGACGCTTTAATAATACTGCTATTAAACACTACTCTGGCTAGGCTTCAAACTTTTATGACCCTTGACTTCTCCAATTTTTTAAAACAGGTTACTTCTATGGCTAGTTGTGTTTCCAGTGCAGTTTGAGCCACTGCAAACGCCCCTATATGGATATAAAGCATGTAGGGCAACCTGTCTCAAATAATCAAACCTCTAAAACAGTAGGTCTAGGTAACTTGTATGATTTTTTTCCCCCTTTAATTATCGTCGACTTTAAGGTCTTTCCAATTGGGGGAATTGATGCCAAATATTCAGAGCTGGCTGGTGCGTGGGAAGACTACGCCAAATAAGTTAAATTGTGTAAACTGTTCGTGTCTGCGACCGTCAAACTAACAAATCCTTATTATTATTTTTTTTTAGAGAGAGAGATGATGTGGCTTTAGTCTAAAACAGTAGTGGAAAACAAGTGGATCCTGTAACTTCATATTAATAAAGAGCAAATGTGTCCGCTGGGTCATAAAGTTGAACATGAACTCCAAAAACCCCTTTTCCCCAGATGGTATTGGTCATCCTAAGAATATAAGTGCGCTTGCAGCATTAAGCCTAGATTATAAGCCTATATTCCTATTGCTGTGGTTTTAATTCTTTTTAGAACATTTTTACATTATTTCACCGTTTCAAAATAAATCATTGTCTTAGAAAATAACACCACCTGTACTACAGAAATCACATAGGCCGGTTTGGAACCAGAAAGGAGGAACAAAGTAAAGTACAAAACACAGCTATACATGGACACAGGACAAGTCATTTGAGAAAAGAAAACTCACGTTTTCCCTTTCTTCATGAGTTTTTTTTCTTTTTACCCAAATTATCATTTTTAAATGCACTTAATACTTAAATTTTCCTTATAAGGATCATCAAAATCCCTTTTCCTTATGTGTTTTTTTTTTTTGTTCATTTTCTTCTTTCTTTAAAAAAAAAATGGATCGAAGCAGGTTGTTCTGCATGAACACTGGGAGCTTGTATCTGCCATTTTGAAAGTTCACTGGATGTCTCAATTTTTTTGGAGGGGGGGAAATTCACAGTCATTTACGTCAATGTCTTTCTTCATGAAAGCCAGCCCCGTGTAACAGCCGGTTGGTTTTTTATTCCTTCTACAAAAGCAGCTATAACCATTGTAGTCTCGCAGCCCCCCAACCCCACCTTTTGTTTGTTCGTCTCCTTCTTGGTTTACTGAATTGACATGTAAGGCCAGTTAAAACTGCTCCCCGAAAGCAACATATCCCTGATGAGAGTTTCAATTGGGGTTTTACCTACCAATCGGACGAAAAATAATTGTTCTATGACCGAGGAAGAGACTGTGCGGAGGGAAGGCAAGCGGAGTAACAACTTCCCAAACCGTGTTGGCTGGTTGGGATACTGGCTCCGGACATATTCCTCCAGGGCGCACTGGGACTTCTCCTGCAAACTTTCCACATGGGCCACATCTGAGAGGCCACAAGCATCTAAGAGGGGGGGAAAGCAAATAAACATTAATAAAGTGTAATTTAAAGTGCTTCTCTCGCTAAGATTGATTTATTTTTAAGTGGATTGATATCCCCGGCACTGGCGAGATTTATTACCTTTCACAGTTTTTTTTCTTTAAAAAGGCTGTTATTTATGGAAATAACCCCTATCCCCAAAAATATGTATAAGCTGATGTTTTGATGTCAACTTAATGGAAAAAAAATTCAATGTATGTGCTTGACGAGTGCATTCTGATAATGATGGTAAGAATAATAATATTGCGCCAATAATAGGCGAATTATCACCACGCCACAGATAAATATATGATCCCACATAATGATGGTAATGCATCCATTGTTTTATAAAATTACATTTGTATTAAAAAAAGAAAAAAAAGAAAGAAACTTCTTGATTTTGCCATATAGCCGAGAAACACATGGAAGTGTGAACCGCTCAGGCTGCCACTCTCTCATTTGGGTGTTTCTCATTTTATTGCTATTATAACGCGTTTATTTCTCTTGGTGAAGCCTCTTAAAGGGGAACTAAATAATTTACCATATTCATAGCTTAAGACTATATTTCAGACAGGCCCATCTGACACAGCTAGAGAGAGAGAGAGAGGGAGACAGAGAGGGGGGAGGGAGGGAGAGAGAGAGAGACCTACTGACCTTTAGTGAGCTGAGATTTAGCTTGAAAAAGGGCCCATAGCCTACGGAGTTGCCGTCATACTATACCATCAGAGACGCATAATCACTATCTGTGCTGCTGTATGTGGGCGGCAGCTGATTATGTGCCAGAAACGCTTGTACACACATTGGTTAAGTTTACAAAGTTTATACATGACAACAACAAACCCACCAAAGTAGCAAAAGGCGTGTCATGCCAGCTACAACAGATAGCTCAGGTTAAAGCCTCCGGGACTCAGGTATGGAGAGAGGGAAATTAAGCCATCATGGCCCAATAAAGGCCTAATGATAAAACGCATTGACCTGAAATGTGATTTTTTAGAATAACAAGACACCACGGGAACAATAGCGGATTGCCAGAGCTAAATGAAATACAGAAGTTGATGGCTTACAGGTATGATATCATTTTAAAGAAATGCATACTCTCTACGGCGAATCCCTCGTAGATCTCTCCCACACGCGTTTTTTTTTTAAATGTTATTTTCCCTTTTAATGCTGCAGCTAATGTAACAAAATAGCTGGGAAGTTTGGGTCATGACCTAGTTCTGGAGCAAGTCCAGAGATGCCTTGAATCCTGCACAGCGAGGAGGCAACACAGAATATTTCTGCAAATAAAAATTCATAATGTATCTTCCCAAGTCTCTGCTCAGTATCAGCAGAGAAAGGCACATACGGATATATTTGCAATCACAGGTTATATAGGCGATATACGTGCTGTAATAGCTTATGTTTCTGGGAAATGCCTGTCCCCTAAATGACAAGAGAGCGTTGAAACCTGCGCTGTGCTTTTACTGTGTGCAAATGGGACATTAGGCTTGTCTTTCTTTTTCTATTCCCCTCCCCCTCGGAGCCTGACATCATTTATATCTGTCATTCCCTACAAACAAGACGTGGGGTATACACACATTGATAAATGGCTAAAAAATATCAAAGTGTAACAATTCATCTACAAAGCATCGGATTCTCTGCAACTGCACTAACAGCTACATTTTTCGATGCTTAAGGCTATTAGTGTGAAGTTATCAGGCCTGTGTATTAACTCGAGTTTATTTTCTAGTCTTCGAGACAGGCAGCACTTCCCTCGTGTTCTGTCCTCACTTTAATTAAAATAAAATCTCATGCCGTGGCCATGTCACATTTTCCAGTTTAGCATTGTTTATGCATCTGACCAATCAGCAGATTAATCAGATGGTTTCATAATTTACTAGCCCAAGGCCTATCCACTAACCCTTGGCTGTGGCTTAAGGGAGGAAGTGTTGGTGAACATTTGAGTGGGATAGGACACGCTGGGAAAACTCTTGCCAGTGCACATATATTAAGGTCATAGTTATTTTAGTTGATGTCAAAGTGTGTGTTAGTTACGTTCACACTGAACTTGGAGTGTGCCAGTCTATTGTCTTACCTGAGGTGAAGAGCACAATTGCCTTTAAGCAGCTATATTCAGCAGAGTCAACGTGCAAAGCTTTGAGCTTTTCCACTTGTTCTTGGAAGATCCTAATGTGGTCCATAAAGGCCACCACTCTGTCCGCAGACATGGGGGAGGCGTGAAGGCCAGCCGCCGCCAGGAGAGGAGCCACATGTAGGGGCATGGAGCACTGCGCGGCGTTGAGCACAAATAACTCACTCCACGTCAACCTCAGCAGAGCCACCTGGTCGGTGATCTGAAGGTCTGGAAAGAAGGGAATATTCCTGGCCCACTCCACGGCACTGAAGAGCATCCTGGCTGCTAGTTCACAAATGTTCTCGATGCCCATTATGTTGTTGGGCTGCATGCATTGACTGCCATACCGGGACGTCGGGTAGGGCTCCGCTCTCAACAGAAGAGAGATATATCCGGATAAGTAGGAATGGCAGTGCAGTGGGTCTCCATTTGTCAAGGCGAACTGACCGTGGTGTGGCTGTGTGGGTGGCATCCGTCCCCTTTGCACGGCTGCAGTAAAAAGAGAAACTACAGATATTGATGCCTGAATTCTACAAATCATGACACATTTTCATCCTGACCATGCTGGACGCTGTCAAATAGGCTATTATACATTTTTTAAGTGCAGACAACTGCCCGCTTAATCAAACGTTTACACTTACATAAAATAAATGACATATGTAGGCTACATTATGCATAACATCATAACACAAATATTGCATTATTGCACACGAGTAAAGGAACACAGGCTGCAATGACGAGAATGGGGACTTGGTGTTACAAACCATGTTCTGAAATACCAAAGGTGCGTTTCTAAACACATTTTACGCAAGCCATGCATATATGTAGCTTTAAAATGATGTTATTCAGCAACAGCAACATGAGCTGGCTGTGAAGGAACACAAAGAGGGCAAGGCAGACCTTGCATGTTTAACCCTTAACCTACTTAGCAATTCATCTCGTTTTACCCTGCAAGCAGGCCTATTTTTCGACTAATATACAAAGAAATGCTCAAGGTTACATAGAGGCTGTGCATGCATAATTCAGCCAAATGTCCAGTTTTAGAGTCGGGGGACAGACAGACAGGGTAAATGTAGGAGATGTAGCCTGAACACGCTATCTCTTAATTCGACACTCGCCATAATAGCGCAGTATACTGTATCATCTATTCAATACAGATGCATATCTACGTCCCTGCTTTAACAAAAAAAATATATTATTCGATTGCCGTGCTCGTGGCCGGGGCTCGGCTGTTATTAGAGGGGAACAGAGCCATAATGCGCTCGAGCTAAAGACTATAATGTAACGCTAAAGGAAGGTCCGGCGAGCCCCGTGTCGACCACAGCAGCAAGCGGCTCCATGGCGTGCTCCAGCCGCACAGCCGTGGAGGGAACAGTCGGGAGAGAGAGAGAGAGAGAGAGAGAGAGAGAGAGAGAGAGCAGACTATGGGGGCGACATAACATGGTTTCACGTTTGATAAGCCTGTAACGCACAAACAGATTACATGAATAAGAAAACAAAATTCCCAATACCTTCCCGTCTCATGCCAACTTTAAGGCATTTTTTGAGGCGGCAGTACTGACACTGATTGCGGTGGTGTTGGTCAATTGGACAATTCCTGTTGGCACGGCATGTGTAAGTGAGGTTCCGTCGTACGCTCCGTTTGAAGAAGCTTTTGCACCCCTCGCAAGTAAACTGGCCGTAGTGTTTGCCACTCGATTTATCCCCACAAACCACGCATTCAATGTGCTGTGGCTGTTTCTCCGACTGCTGCGTCGTCTGGTTCGTCGGCGTAGACTGTGTGTTGTTCGGGGGTCCTTGGACGGGAGTCTGAGGGGTCGGAGGGGCGACCTGAGAGGCTGTCAGATTCAACTGGCCTGGTTGAGGGGTGGGAAGAGATAGTCCTCCTTGGGTTTGCGAGGAAAGGGTGCCTTGGGTGTCAGCCACATCGTCCTGGGAGCCTCTCCACACTACCATTGCCATATCTATCAGTCAACGTAAAGAAACTTTTTGTCTGCCGTTTTGGTGTCGCGGTGAATAATGTCTCAAGGAAACGCGGCAAACTGTGATTAACAGCCGGACACACAAAATGTCAAATCTACCCTACGTTGAATCCACTCTGGATCTCCCGAAAAACTGTCGATTTATTGCTGTTGGAGACGTTGCGAAGCACGTTTTCAAAACTGATGCGATGGCGAGCTGAGTCGCTGCCTTGCGCTTAAAGGCCAAGTCCAGGGGCGCTTACAGTCAGCCATCCAGTACACCCATCAATGGGAAAGGTAGGCTAAATATTATAATAATCAATCGAGGTAGCATGGACTATTCAATGAATGGTGTAGCAGGTTGGTAGACGGCGCGTGCAGCAGCATAAAAACAATTGGTGAGCACACTAGCAGCCACTATCAAGTTCCAGCACAAGTCTTGAAGAAAATCACCAACTGGGTAAAAAAAAATGCGTCTTGTTCCTTTTCTTCTTGTGAGGTAGCGCCAGCAAGCGCGCAGCTGAAGCCAATGTTTTGAGAGCCTGGAATATGAAGACAACTCTCCAAAAAGCGAAAGCACTAAAAACAAAAAAATATATAAAGATCACAACCTACAAACCTCCTCCGTGCACGGAAAAATAATAGGAAAAAAAGAATAGAGAATCAAAGTGATCAAATATGTTAAAAAGGCGGAGGTTAGGAAGTGATTTGCGATTGGTAGGAGCCGGGCTGGCAGAATGCTTTCTCTCTGATCAGCTCACTGAGCTCTCTATATAGTGAACTTTGACACGACTGCTGCAACTTAGCACACGTTACCATGGAGATCGGCTGCCATATAAGGAAGGAGAGTGTGTTTGACTGGTCAGAGCTCAGGGACCTCCCCCTGAACCCCATTGGCTAGTCGGCACTTGTGCTACTTGGTACCTTGCCAGAGCCAGGATGGAGGTCGAGAGGGCCGCTTGGTCCTAAAAAGAGACGATTTTCGGAAAGAGGAATCGTTCTATTCACTCAAATAGCCCAGACTATACACTCACGTGCACGCCTGGTAAAGCCTTGAACATTTTATGGAGAAAAAAAAAAAGAAGCTTGATTCAATTTTTGCTTCATATCGCCTCACATTATATCCACTACGGGTAGCCCTAATAAACTGAAATATCCTAAGAGATTTTGTCCATGAGATACAATTACACCTTCTTGACATGATCTGTGCTCAAACATAAAATTGTCTATCCATTGTGCGTTTATCATGATTCTTTAGGTCTATGGATATAACTTTTGAGCAAAATACCCAGGAAGAAAAAAAAAAACTAAGGCGCGCAGAATGTATGATGAACAGCCTATTTGAAATTGAAAGAGCCATATCAAGACTGCATTTTGGTTTGTGTCATTTGTACAATCACACCAGACACAGAATAGGGTCACTCATAGGTGAGCAAGACAATGATAACAACACCTAGTAGTTCTACATTTTACTATATGGTTGTGCAACATTTGCAGAGGCTAATAAACTGCTAGTGCCTCTAATCTTACAAGGCTCCATTCATCACAATCCACATTCTCTTCTAAAAATGTTGTGTTAGGCTACTGACATCATCTGGGCACATGTACCGCCGCCTATCAAGCCCCATGGGCACAAATGTCCCTTACCCACTGGGTCAGAAAGAGCAAATTCGAGCTGAGTTTAGTCCCAAAAGTCAGAGCTTAGTCTGTATGGTCAGAACGGCAGTTGACTAATAGCTTTATATAGGGATTGCATTTAAAATGTTCAGCTGAGGTCAAAGGTTGTGCCCTTTGGCTTCAGGTCAACCTAAAAGTAGGTCTTCCTCCTGGAGAAAATATATAGCCACTAGTGCACATATAATTATGTGTCCTATATATTTATGTCAATTTGGATACTTTGGGATGCCTGTTAAATGTATAGACAGACAATATTTGAAGTCTATATTTCTGATTTTGGCAAACCAATGTGAAAGATACAAAGTGGAAACAGGGTCGGTGATTGTTCAGAGTCGCTGCCTTTATAGTTAATAAGTTTTAAGGCTTGCATTTACAGAGCCGGCTGTGGTACTTTACTTGCTGTTAATATGAACTCCAGGTAAAACTTTACGGAGCTCAGCAGCAGAACCTATAGTCTGAGCTTTATGCTGTGGGGAGAGCGGCAGCAGCATGCATTGTCCCAGGATGTATTACAGTATATGGCTGCCCCCTAGCGTATGAATTCTTCGCTTCAAATAAGATTCAATTTAGAGGAGCCATCCGACACGGAAACTGCTTCAGTCTCTTGTCTCTCGCATCGACCAAACTAACGAGCACCATTTTAAACTGATGACTGTTTGTTTAAAATCTGTTTTATATGACTTGGACGCCATAGCTTTCAGTGTTGCCAAAGTTGGATTTACATTTTGCCACTCCATACAGTCCCAGCGGTGGTATTTGAACCAATTATGTTCTTATTCTAAAACAAATTAGCCGATTATATTTTGTCTGCATGACTATTTTGTCGGTTTTATTTACAGATCCCTTGAAAATGGAGAGTCTGTAAATAAAATACTCCGCAAAGTATCGACTTATCGAGGATTCAGCCTGGCTTCACTTGGTAAGTATACATTTTGCACACTTTAATTAAGATAAATCAATGAAGCAGCGCCGCTTTATTTCTTGAACGGATTGCGTCCAATTCTAAATTAGATATTATCTAAATGAGTGGACGAGCTTAAGTTATCTATTATAATAAAGGCATAGACTACTGCAGACATCTAGTAGCGTATCCATACGATATTTCCACAGTGCGCTAGGAACAAGGGCGTCTCTGTCAGTCATTTTCGATTATTATCCAAGTGTTCATTTCTATGATGAGCACAATATGCTGAGCTACTTTGCAAATACTCATTCATTAAGATATTTGACAGTGATAGTGAGGCAGGGCTAAAGAGGAGGCTGTATTAACAAACCTACCAAATGCATATGTTGCTGATTCGTCCGCAGCGTGATGCATCTTCTCTCTTATTCAGAATATATTTAGTCTTCTCTTTTGCGAAACAGTGCTCAGACTGAACTGGCAAAGCTTCCTCTCCAACAGACGGAATCAAACACAAAAAAAAGCTGTTTATTGGAAAATGCAATGTCTGATAATGCAAAAACTTTGGACAGCCAAAACAAACAACTGATTCAAGTCATGTGTTGAGCGAGGAATTGGAAATATAAGTTGATGTGCCGTCCAAGCAGAATATCATTTGAATGCCTTTGGAAATGATAAGTAGGCTTTACAGCGAGCAGATATCCCGTGCGCCTTTTCTCTTCTACAGTAATATGGCCAAAATGCGCCTGTACGCCGCTGCTTTGTGTGGGCTATTGAGGAGAGAGGGAGGGGGTGAAGCCAGAATAGACACCTGTCTTTAACTATGGTGAGCATGCAGCATGGGATCCTGCAGCTATATTAGGAATTATACAGACACTGAAAGTAAAGATGCAAAGATGCAAGAAGTGGTGTAATTAGAATTAACATGGCTAGAGTTTTATATTGTAAAATACATCTTTAACTGTATTTAACTAATCCAAACATACAAAAACAGCACGGTGCCTATTGACAATCACATTATTATTATTATTATAATTATTATGTAATTAATTCTAATTAATTCTGATTAATTGTTATAATAAATTATATAAATTCAATATAAATTAAAGTGTGCGCTACTAAAAAAGCACTTAAAACAATTTCTTGTCTTTTATTGCAACTACATTACTTGCAAATAAACGTGTATTTAGCAGAGAGCGAGAGTGAGAGAGAGAAGGCCTATGAAATGAGGATAGCCTCAATTAACCCCGTGCAGACCTACATTGGGTTGAAAAATTGAGCACCTTTTTACACGTAAGCATTTTAATATCCACACCACCACATAATTGATTTGCTATTAAACTATTAAACTCCTGGGCTACATTTTTTTTCCAAGGGTTTAAAAGTTTCCCCTCTCCTGTGTGTGATTAGTCTAGTTCCTCTTCCTTCCAGGTATCAGGATAAAAGCACCATGCTCAGCAAGCCTGCACACAACAATAGCGCTGCCCAACGGGACCAGTATCGATTAAGACGAGACAGAGGATGTCGCCTGCACTAAATATTTACTGATCACACACAAATAGCTGGATCTTTAACGATTTCCCATGCTCCGGCAGAGGGAAAGGACTAAATCACTTTATTATTGTTAGTAAAACAAAGCACACGCTCTGGGACACTGGACTGGAGATGTGCTGATTGGGATAAGTGCAGTTAAATTAATCGATAGATAGTGAGTAGCATAGATAATAGTTGAGATTTACGGTCGTGCAAAGAAAAAGCTTTCACTCATGTAACAGGTTAAGCCAACACGTGTACTGCAATTGAAAATTCTTCCTCAATTTCTTGCGTATAGGCTATATGCGACTGCGCGCGGTTGGCTATGGGACAAATAGGAGAAAGTCAAGAGATTATATCAGGTGTCAAAATAAACCAAAAAGAAATTAAGATCAATCCGGTTAAGATTTCCTTGCATATAAATCTGGCTTAAAAAAAAAACGCTTTCCGATGAAAAATCGGGAAAAAATGGTTCGCCCTTCTGTTGAAATTGACGGCGAGTGAACCCTCATGCACTGGTGAGAAAAGTCAAAACTAGGATAAAAGTTCACTTTAATCTTATCTCTGCCTTCACCAAGTCCTTCAGTGCGGAGATAGAGGGATACTGACCCGGAGGTCTCGCAGTTCCCGGCCTGATTAACCCTTCCAGACCCGGCTAGGAGCAAAGGTTAACCAGGCTAATCAACTTGAAGAGTCTGATTGAATTAGATGACTGTGGAATCAGGACAGAAACTAAATTGTCCCTCTTAAAAAACACCAGGAGGAGAGAAGTTGGTCACTTTTGTTAATCTAGTCTGTTATAACCCAGCTGGAGTGAAAAATGAACATTAAATACAAAATCAAAGATGCATGGGAGCATTAATTCCCCACAACAGAAGACATGATTTGCTTGATAATGTGTAAAGGCAACAGGTAGCTTTCAGCTGTTTCTGCTCCAGGCTATAAAATTATATTTCGGGCATAAGTTTAATGTTTGCAGTAGATCAAAACTCTCTATAACACAAAGAAATGATTTGCCTGCTTGATGAATGATTGATGGTTGGATGTGTCATGGCATGAAATGTGTCTAATTTCTCTGTTTTATTGTGTTATATCAATCAATTGGCTATCCTTTAAGTTTCTAGTAAAACTTTAATCCTTTGTCTCTTTCGTGCAATGCTTTGTTGTGCTGTTGAGACGATGCTAATGTGCAAAGATGGAAAAACTACACCAATTAGTCAGATCTGAGCTTGTACGTTTGGGTCTATTTAGATAATTTTGCTTACAAAACAAAATGTAGGTCTCCAGGAGTTACATTAAAAGATGATAAACAGGGGGAGAAATACCGTATCATAAACAAAATATTCCTTTTAAATGATATTGATGGAGAATATAGATTTTAAAGTTGAAATGTTGATGATATTTACATAAAGATTTGATAATTGCGTGGGTGCAAAATTAGTATCTCACAAAATTAATTATATAAAAAGGCATTTATACTTATGACTGTCAGACTTGCCTATTGTTTATGCATATTCCATAGTATAGATAACACAAAATAGTCTTTTGATTGGACTTATTTTCCCTCTTTGCGCTTGAAAAGTTGATTCTTTAATAGAGGCAGTATGGCTGCTGCATTCACTTGCCGAAAAAAAAGTAATGATTCTTTCCTTGAAATTTTTGTTCTAACCTGTTTGCTTGTAACTGATGTAATTACTAAAAAATGCATCCCATTACAACGATTAGCTTCTTGATGACCCTAGGCTTGATGACCCTAAGTCTAATGTGGTGTGTGTATGCATGCATACCCGTGTGTGTGTGTGTGTGTGTGTGTCAGTGACTTGCTTATGCATGTACATGTATACGCATATATACAGTGTCAGAAAAAAGGTGTGTAACCGTGCACCTTTTTTCTCTGAAAGTGTGTGTGTAAGCAGACATGTATGTTTTAGTATAAGAAGTTCATTCGGTGGTGTGTAGATCACTTTCTCCCTCCTCTGCCTGCTTGCCCCAAGGGCCGCTATCTAAAAAGGCAATAGATCCCAGATAGCTCGCTGTGTTCAATTTGCCAATGATAGATTACAGTGCCAATTTAAACAGATAGGGATCAATTTGTCTCAATGATCACTCTTTAGGCCGACTGCCAGCATGCTCTTAATGTATTTGTAAATGTTGGTTGTTTGAATCACGGCAGTTAGGTTTTAAGTGTTCAAAACTGTGGTATAGAGAGAAATGAGAGGGATAAATGATAAATGATGTGTTGTTTTGGCTGCTGCAGACTGTGAATAGATGGAGTATACATGATGATCACTTCAGGCAGCGGTACTGTAGCAGCAGCGACCAGAAGGTCATTGGTTTCAATCTATGGACTCGCTGGGAAAATCTGGGTAGGGGAATTGTACAATGAGTGCTCTCTCAACCCCTCAACAACTACTGTCAAAGTGCCCTTAGGCAAGGCACTTAAACTCCATCTGTCCCAGTGGAGCTGCACAGTGACCAGCAGTACCAGACTGCGGTCGCTCTGGCCACTTGTGAGGTGTGTCTTTGAGTGTAACCTGCCCTCCCTTTTCTTTTTAAAGGAGAGTGGGCAGTGCACTCACCTTATGCATTCTTTTTTTTTAATGTATTCAGACAGTGAAAAGTTGCGAGGGAGACACAGGAGAGAAAGCGCTGGCAGGATTCAGTCCTAAGCCAGGAGGGGTACACATGCGGCTCCAAAGGCAGCAGACTGTGTATTGAATTACTGTAGCTCAAGGTGTAATGCGGGGGCAAAATGGGACGTGTAAAACTGACACAAACCGACGTACAAGAGGTTTACCTCAGCTTTCCATCAGTTATTTAATGTTGAATTTTATATCTATCCTACATTTCAATCACAAATATTTCCTAGCAGCCATACTTTTTATAATGATAAGTGATTTCTGATTATCATTGGATTAAACTTGTATCATTTTGCTGTTGTCATGTGAAAACCTTGTACCTCCAATTTTGGTGTTTTTTATGTTTTAACTTCATTTGAAGGATTCAATGCTCTTCTACGGGTGGAGAAAATTCTCTGACACTCGGTGCTCATGAAACCATTTCAAACCCCGCTGGATAAACTGAAAAATGCATGCGGGTCAAGCTAAAAGCAAGGCTGGTTTTCTTAGCTCCTGAAAGGTTCACATTTTGGAGATACAAGGTTTTTATCCGACAGTGACGATAATATATGGGAAATGACGATAATATATGGGATATGAACAGTATAATCAATGATCTGTTATTGTATATAATTACAATTTGCAGTGTTACGCCGTGACAAATAAACTTTTGAGATAAGTTACTTCAGCTGTGTTTGCGTCTGCTTTCCTCCTCTTCATGTTGTCTTACAGTATGGGCTTAAATTTCACAAATCAGTTTTTTCCATTTTTACTATGATAGTTCTCTGTAATATGCAATATTAACAAACAATAAACATTGCATCCTGTTCACTGAGATTATTATTGTTTCTTCTACAGTATATGAAACATATTGTAAAAATATATGACAAGTTGGCTATAGCTTGAGTGTAGCTCCCTATTTGTTACCCAAAGCACTTTTTCAAATTATCTTCTTGCCAATTCAGTCTCTGGCTTCACTCTTCTGTGGGATATCCAGATGAAAAATACACTCTGACAATCGATGTTGTTTCTGAAGGTTGATTCTCATTCATTCAAATATAAGAAACTGACACTTTAAACTATATAATGATATCATTTTGAAGATTTAAAAAAATGGGATTAGCATCCTCATAGCAAATTATCTTGAATATTCATGAGCCAGGTAAAGTACAGTTTGAAGAATGTGTGACTATTAAGAGAGTGTGTCCGAAGCCTTACATTTCAGCTTCAGGATTGAGAAGCGTATGTGTCAACTGTGACCTAATTGATAAGGTGGAAGAGTATATCTCTTTTTCTGTTTTAAAAGGTTTAATTTTCTAACATTAAAAGTTTTAACACTAGAATGAGACAAGAATAACTTATTACATGACACCGTTTTGCCAATTCTAAGCCCTGCAGGTTGAGCCACTCGGTTATGCAAAGTCATTGAGAAGTATGTACATGCTCTATCATAACAATGCATTGCTTTTGAGTGCTACAAACATACATTTTGTATATATAACTGTATGTATAACTATGCACAAACTCTGCAGTGCATGAATATTGATAATGTTAACTAAACCTTTACTACCACAGGTACCAGTTCACCCATTGTGAATGAATGTATGAGAATGTATCAGAAGCGTTTCAATACATTTTGGAAACACCCTCACAACAACAGCGACTCCGAAGAGGAAAGTCAAGATTTTCTTGGTGTTAAGAAGACTTCAAAAGGGAAAATCCATGAAAAACGGAATTCACCTATTCATAAGATCTTAGACAGATCAATCTTGATATGTGAACATGAACCAGCTGCTTCCAAAGGTCGCAACGTGGGAGTCAATACTCTCTCGATGATGTCATCAAGAATCAAGCCCGAGACTTGCTCCACTGACAATAAATGGGAGAGGGGCTTTGTGGACATGTGATAGTGCGGGGTTTAGAAAAGTGTCAGACCTAGTGTGATCCCAAATAAATTCTGAGGAGTCAACAGTGTTGTAATGTTTAGTAATGCAATGTTTCAGTTCATTAGCATTGTACTGCTAATTAACAATGGCTTGACTATGGGAATGGTGGTATTGCCTCAAAAATCCCGGTTTACACCTACATGAACAGTAAATTGTACACCTACAAAAGTCTGTCAACTTTGTGCCAGTTTACCATATTTGTCGTAGGGACCGACAGTGTGAGGTTACTTGCCAAGTGTACACTCACCAATGCTTGTCCTTTCACGTGACTGTAAACATAAACACAAAATATCCATGGCAGATACCGCTTTCACCCGAAACTAAGAGTTCTTCTTCTGTCTTCTGTCCAACATCATAAAATCTGCTTAATGAAGACTTGAAGAACAACTACATTTTTCATTTATTACATTTTCAAAAATCCATTAAACATTGAGGCAACTCCAGAATATTCTCTGTTAGAGGAGAATAGGCTCCCACTGAATTTCAGCATGCAAATATGTTATTCATATACCTTAGGACAATTCAGTCTGTATTGCTGCACATTCACCACTTTTTCCCATCGCTTAAAGGTTTGCACACTATAATCTGTGGTGTCATACCAACACAGAGCTCAACAAAGAGCCAACTGAGGAAAAAGTATCCTCTACTGACTGTACCAGGATGATTCTCTGCAGATAAGGTGCATTTTCTGGTTCACAACTGTTAATGTGAAGCTGATTTTTAATATAAACATGCAGGCAATCATTTTATGAGTCCACAAAGTCTGTCTCTAATTGATTATCTATGAAGCTGCTCTACGCTGAACATCCCAGTGACATCACAGATTAGAGTCACGGCCTTTGGTTTCCATCAGTAAGGGACGCGGTTATCCATGTTCACAAAACTAATTGGTGTATGTTAATGCGTGAAGAGCTGAGACGGAAGTGTAACCAAGCCTGCTCATTGGCTGACTAGCAGTAAGGTGGCTAGCAAGATTTTCCACCGGGGGAGCGAATGTATTATAACAACCAAACAAAGTAATGGATGAAGTTTGCAATCATGTGATGGACATTTTTTTTAAATGATCAGAAAATGCATGGTTATGAGAATGAGTCATTATAAAATATAACTTAGAACAACATTTTCCACTAAGATGGACGTTCTTCACTACAAGGAACACACCATTATCATTATCATTACTGGACTTTTTGAATGAGGTGGTGCTGGTACCATCAAGGTATCAATCTTCATGGTGTTGCTTTAGTACCGTGGCCTGGTTTGTGATGATTTTCACCATGATTAACATGATTAGGGTCATTAGCGAAGAATGACTTTAGATAATTGTTACCGTGATTATTACCAACATTTTTGCAGGTGCAAGATGGAAAAGAAATTTACAAAAAATACAATTAGGAGAATTTTTCATATCCTTTCACAGGCCGTCCGTCATCCTTTATGTTATTTTTTCTTCTTGTCAGTGCAGACTGCACAAATGTATCTGTGAACATTTCCCATAGGCAATTTGGCCACCTTTTACAGTGCAATGGCAATGCACTTTCTGGTGGGAACAGAGGAGCAATAAATTGTACAATTTGCTCACACAACACAATCTCATTGAATCAGTGTTTTTTTGGATGTTTTGGCATATATTGTATGACTAGACTAGGCTACTTGGTTAAAATCTGTAGTCCCTGAGGTTCTGCAAACACTCAAAAACAAAACAAATAATAAGCTGACAAGATGCAATGATTGGCAAACTTAAAACAGAGGATGTTCACATGCAAGGAGATTAGAAATGAGACGGGCCCAAAGAAAACTCATGTGGCTGAATCAGCTTTGGTGAATGATCTTCAGGGGTGCATCTGTTTGTGGAGCAATCGACAGGCACAGCAGAGCTGTAAACAACAGTGGTGTCTATGGAGCACTCCAGTGTGAGCTGTCAGCGCAGCCACAGCATCTGGCAGCGTGCAACTGGAAGGCATAAATGCAATAAAAGAACAAAAAAGCGACTTATTAGCAAATTGTAAACACTAGCAAGACAAGAGATAGTGGCTGATCATCACTGTCTTTTTTACTAAAAACAAATCTCAGAATGTGGAGTTATTTCCATGACAACAGCTGGCACAGGAGTATGTGCCCTTGGGCAAAATCTTCAGAGACAGGGTGGCCACACATGTCTTGTGCTGCTGTGATGAACTTGCTGTGATGAACTTGAGTAGTCTCATCTGGCTTGCAAGGGAAAATTTCATTGGAAAAGAAAAATAGAAATAAATCCCTTGCAGCCAACAAGACAAACTTTCAGTTGGTGCCCATTGAATCTGGCTAGGCCTCAGGGTTAGGAAAAGGTTGAGCAAGGAAAGGCTTATGGCAGCGGTGTAATAGTAGTTCAGATGGTAGTGGGTACGACTGATACTGTTACCTCACCATCAATACACACTGAATGTACAAAATACTTGGGACATTTTCCTGATATTGAGTTGTAGCCCCTTTTGCATAATCCACATCTCAATTGTCTCAAAGCTTAAAATCCTTCTCTAACTCGTCTGCTTCTGTTTATCTGCATATCCTCCTTTGTGATTGGTATAGATGTAATAAGGGAAATCAATAAGGGATAATGTTTTTACCTGGATTCACCTCATCAATGTACTTGAAATGAATGATGAATGAATAATGACAATAGTGTCCCTAATATTTGGCACATTCAGTGTTCACATTAACTGATAAAGATAGAAAGCTTACTAAAACATACTAATTTTGCTGTTTGGTGAAATCACATCTTAAACATGCTTGTTGTCACGTGTTGCCTCTGGCCATGTACCCACTAAGAGATGATGTGCATTTGGATGATTCATTTTTAGACTAAGAGCTGTGTGTTTGCACCTCCCACCGCCAACAGTCTACACAGTTTGACATTTCACACCTCATAACTCTTTGAATGTGTTTGACTTATGAATGTGATAAAACCGTGAACAAGCCAATCACAAGACAAACTGGCACATAACATGTTATACTGTACATACAGTATTGCATCCTGCACATAACACCCATAACCTATACAAATACATTTCAAACTGAGAATTGATATCCATGTACCACATTCTAATTTTTAAGATATCAGCCAATTTTAGTTTGTTTGATTGAAAGACTGTTGAAAATGGTAATTTAACCCAAATTTTCAAAAGTATTATTGATTTATTCATTTTACTTACTTAATTACCTACTTGCTGACTTACTTGCTTGCACTTAGTACAATGCAAGAAATAATAGAAAATGAAACAATATTACTCACTATGTGATTTGGGTATCAGGTGTAACTAATCTTTCATTCTGTTGCTTTAATAATCTGATCAATTTTCAGTCAAAAAGCCATTACCTTATGATTTAAGTGTTAATCATTTTTACAAGTTATTTCTGAAGAGGATTTTTAGCTTTTCAGAAGATCCCTAGACTGGTCCAGAGTGTTAACTAATACTGCCACTTGGCTCCTTTTTTGATCTAGATTTTCCTTTATGAATGAAACATTAGCAGAGCTTAGCCTGTTGAGAAGGGTGTGACGGATATATTCCAGGGAATAGAGGAGCACAGTTCTGGACAGGAAGGCTGTATAGAACTGGGATGCCAGTGTGACCATAATGCAAGGATTAGGTCCTCTAGAGGCAAACTTAAAAGAGAAGTGACAACACTGTGTGCTCGGGCTCAAATTGCAAGTCAAGTTTGTATCACTTATGAAAGTTCACTTTAACAGAAGAAGTCTGCATTTGTCTGAGAGGTAAAAAGTTAAACCAATAGTGTTTGCAGGTCCTAGCAGGTTATAATGAGGTATTGGTGTGAAATAAAAGACAAAATGAATGTGAAATATTGGTAATTTCCTAGTAACAAAACTTTTTTCAGATGCCTGCGCTCATGTTACTCGTGCGTTTCTTTGTAACTGTATAAATTTTGCCTGTGAATGGTACTTTCCAACACCACTTTCATTACATAATATCAGCTCTTGTTTGTTTCTGTAGTTTTGCATTGCTCAAATTCTACTGCATTGATAAAGGGCTAGTAGCAATGTTGTAATCCAGGAAAAAGCTTCAGTTTTTTTAGCACCATATTGTTTGCAACTCAAGGTGAAAATAATATCATAAACTATGAGGCCGCTCATAATAATATTGGTTCACATAACCAGGCTGCTAAAAAAAAGTAAAGCACATTTCATCAAGCTAATTGCCTGTTTGTGTGAGGGAGCAAACTTTTCTACCATCACTCTATTATGGAGCCTCTTTCTTAATCATAAATAGAGCCCTTGTATCCCAGAGGGACTTGCATTCTAATTTACAATTGAACTAAAGACCAAAGCTATCAATCTTTCACAGACACTTTTCTCTTACCACCCCCCCCCCCCCCCCCCCCTTGTAATTGTGGTGACATAACCATAAACAACACAGAGAAAAGGCTGCTGTGACTGATCTGTGGAAATGACAGCATTAACACATATGCAGCACTCCCATCCCGCATGCATGTGTCTGCGTGCACACACACACACACACACACACACACACACACACACACACACACACACACACAAACACACCTACAGACAGGACATACATGGTAGGGTGACACGAGATAGCCTATAATTTATAGATGCTATGTTATCAAGGCCTCTTCCGGGCACATTATGATTAGGAGGCTGATTAAATGAGGACAGGTTTCTCTTTTGCTTATTTTTATTCTATACAAATAATGCAAAGATGCTAAAACACCACATTTGGGGAAAACTGTGGCCTCAAGTACCTTAGAAGAAATCTGATAAACCATGTAGCATCCCTTTTCATGTCAACAGCCACTGTAAAGCCACTACACCGTGTATTTCGAAAATAAAGAAGACTTGTCTTGACAGCTTCGCATCTTCCACAAAACACTATGACGGTCTCTGTCAGCGTTCCTTGGACACATTCCTGCATGCAGCGGCGGTGTAGTGTCACCACACTGCTGCGCCACGCCTACGTCCCCTTGATGCCTTTAATGATGAGTCTTTTCGTTAATGAGTTAATGCAAAAACTCTCAATGTCATCAGTAAAGATAAGAGGGAAGAAAGCAACGCATTGTACACATAATGACAGGCTCCCTGCCTGCCTCTGAGATGTCACGGGTCAGCCATGTTAAGAATGTGTGTGCCCAATCATCCACTGATCTTTATCTGCTGGGCCTGCAGCTAACCATGACATGGGCCCAATCAGGGGTGCTGATGAATGGACAATGGGGCCCTTGAATTGCTGAAGCTGCCACATGACTGCTTCTTTACTAAATCATGATGACATTAGCAATCAATATACCAATTACTGAACAAGATATTAAGCATGTTCAGCAAAGAAATGATCATTACAAACTATATATTGTATATTTAATTGTAAAGTTAAAGGCTCACTGTTAATGCACTTTGCATATGGACTGCAGTTGGAGAACTTTTTACACTGCTGTTTGAAGGAAACCTCCGTGCCCAAAATGTCAGATTTTAACAAATGACAGAAACAGCTTCATTTTGTGGTTGATGGTTTTATGAGACCTAAGGGGAAAAAAAGAGTCCCAGTCCCATTCAGCTGAGCACACAATAGCAATGATGACTTCCATGAGGACTTTTGGTTGAATCTTGAATCTTAAAATGTTGTCATCTTTTTTTAGTGATTACACCATTCCAAATTCATTTACGTCTTTTAACAGAACCCAGACCAATGAATGATGTACAAGGTGACAAATTAGGATCTTAGATGGCTTTCGATGGCACAATGAGGTGGAATATAAAAGGTTAAGGAGATAAATTCCAGCTGTCATAGACATCATAAAACCTGACAAATTGTAATAACGGTCTGTGTAATCCACACCACTGTGTCATTCTCATCTCTTCAAGCTCTCCCTGACATAGTCATAGTCTCAGATTCAAGTCTGTAGCTACTGCCAAGCTTAGACAAAAAGCCCCTACCGGTCCAGTGGCATTTGTCTCGTTCTACATTATCTGAAATCAAACGCTCTATTCTACTCCCACCATCCCATATAGAACAATCAGTCCGGCCCTGATGTGGGAATGTCTGTAATCCTCACAAAAGGACGCTGACATTTATACCCAGCAGAAATGAATCAGACAGGGCCTGGATTCCTCCAGTGGCTTTGTGCATGGTACACTAGACTGGGTGGATAGATAATGACACTTTATTACAGGGTCATTATGGCAGGTAGCTCTCAACGATGAAAAGGCAGATCTAGTCAACACGGACAGCTGTGAGACAGGTGACCCAGCATGTTAACAAATATGGCAAATGGGCATTATGGGACTAATGAATTCAAAAGAAGCTCTGGGGAAAGATCAACTTAATAGCTGATCCCATCGAAAGATTGCCAACAAAGATACACATCTTAAGGCTGGTTTAAGGAAGTATTCCCCACAATTGTGACACTGCTTTCCCACAGTATCCAAAGATGAGATTAAAGAGGAGGAATCCTGACACATTCCAGGCAGAGCATTACACTTCCTCAATAACAATAGTTTTGTTTGGGCGTTTTGCTCGGCTATTCTTCTTCCTGTCTGATTCTCAATCAGCTGCAAACTGATTAACGTTGAGATTTATATTGGTAACACCACCAAGTATCTCCTAAAGTGTTGAGGCAGTGCTCTAGCAAGCTCCCTACAGGTGATATTACTTAATTCTGTGTTGTCCTTTCTGTTTGAGTTGGTTTGATAACAAAGTTGGTTAGCTTGGTCAGTGCCTAATGCCAGCACATGTTAAGTGAATAGATATGAGCTATATATGTGACCATGAAGTGAGATCACCAATACTATCAAGAGGAATATGTGAATTGAGCATGCTGGTCTTCTTACATAAACCCCTCTTCACTGGTTCGGCCCATTTACATGTCGGCATATTAGTATTGAGTTGTGTTTACCTTGCAGCTCCCACTGACTTCCATTGAGTCCCCACTTTGTGTCTGTGTGGATATTCCATCATTGCAGAAAACATCAGTATTGTGCAGCCAGGTGCTTAATTTGTGTTCACAGAAGAAGTGGCGTGCATTAGGAGGGGATGCAGGTACCTGTAGGTGACAGTTACTCAAGGTTGGTTTGAGATAGCTTCAGCCATATGCATCGCATAGGCAGAAACAGCAAAACTGACCTTAGGTTAGCTTCTGGGACGTTTTTGCCTGTGTCCCAGTTCTGTTTCTCAAAGGGGTGGTTAGCATAAAAGTGTGGTTAGCATAAAATGACCATAACATATCTGTTGATACCAATGACTTAGTTTGCAAGGTGCTGCGATTTTTTGGGCTATAAAACTCACTTTCTGGCCCGTACTCCCCACACACTGGAAAGTCAAGGCATGGAAGCTACAAAGTTTGTTCATCTGAACTCAAAAGTTTGGATGAGACAGCGGAAGTAAAATTGTTGGGATGGTAAAGTTGTTAGTCACTGAAGAGGGGCACAAAACTAAATAATGCTTGGACATACTGTCTGTCGTAATGTCTGTTATTTTCCAGCTGCTTGTCAGATTATGAGAAAAAAGTTTAGACATTTATCCTTCAGCTACCCTAAAAATGGCTTGTTAGCATTGTTAGAATTTCTCTTTGAAACCAACTGGCTATAAACTGAGTCAGCATATGGCTAGTGGTGCCCATTGGTTTCAGATAAGCATCGTAAGAAATTTAAAATTTTTTGGTTATTTGAAACGCCATTGCAGAAACCTTTAGCTAGCTACTGCACAGCGGCACCATTCAGTGTGTAGATGTGATATGACAGTGTTTTAATCATAGTATTCAAGTTTACTTTAAGTTAACTAAATTTAAAATGAGACAAGATGTGAAAGAGCTGCAAAAATTGTGCATCAAATTTTATTCACCAGCCAAACACCTGTGTAAATGGGAGTGTAAAGAATGGCCGCAGCCACATTTGTTCTATCCCAACCAGTTTGACAGTTTCCTTTATAGTCACTGCCTCAAAGGGTAAGGCTGCTGTTGGTATACTGATACTACTTACAGAAGTTGAATGTTCATCCTGCTTTTTTGTCACAGTGCCAACAGTTTACCCTATGAGATCAGTCTAGATGGCTGCAAATCCTATAACATGAGATTAGCCCCTTTGACTTCACAGACAAGATAATGACATTAGCTAATGTATGAACAATACAAAAACCTCTGTGCGCATTTTGATACCTCAGTGAGAAAGACACACAAGCACTTTGTTCTGGATTCAACCAGTTTGCTTTCAATTCAGTATCTCTACCGGATCGGCTATGGTATTCATTGACATATCCATCTAATATGAAAGAGCAAATAAAGAGTATAGGCTTGTTTGTCTTCTGTATGGTTGAGTGTTAGTGACAGCAGCATATTATATTCTTGACTGTGCTCTTCAAAACCACCGATGCTCATCAGGTACAATATGTGCTATTAGTGTGTCACACTTGACGTACAAGTGGTTTAACATTGTACCCCAACCCAACCCTCCCACCCCCCATGTAATAGATCCTAATAACCTGACATAAGGTAATGGCAGGACTAATCAGATGCCACTGGGCTCCCTCACCTCCAGTTTCAACTATATTTGTTCTCTCTCTTGAGCTGCTTTATATTTTCTCTACATGAGGATGAGCCAAAACGGCTTCAAGATGTTGCTGTCATTCATCTGAATTTACTTCCATCTTGAGTCCGAACACGACCCATTGAAAACCTTGGAGGAAATCGTGACCACGTACCATGCAGCAAGAAACGTCTGGTCAAAGACAGGATCTGATGTGAAGGCTTCCTCCGACAGTCTGAGGCAGCGCTGGCTCGTGTCACATGGAGAACGGAGATGCTTACACAGCAGGGCAAATTGACATGGAGTTTTCCATTTCTGAGACTTACAAAGTGGATTTTAAGAACAAAGTCAAACTTTTGAGTGTCTATTTTTCACAGGAATTTGTTTTGTATATACTATCACATCAGAACCCGTCTTCAACCAGAAGATTGTTGCCACACGGTATGTGGTTAAGATTTCCTCCAAGGTTTTCAGTGGGTTGCGTTTGGCCTAAGATGCAAGTAAATGCAAATTAATGACTGCACCATCTTGAGGCGATTTGGGCTACATGAGGACTTGATTCAGATGAAGTTCAACTTATTTATCAGACAATTTGACCAGTTCAACTGCATAATAGCAAAAAACATTGAACAGCTTCAAATTTATTTTTGAGTTGAGTGCATCAACTAGAAACAACAATACATATATCCATGCCCCACAGAATGTCTTCTGATTCTACTATGCACTACAGTGACAATTAAATAGTATATCATAATCTTATGAGCATGAGAGATGGCACCGCTTTACCGTGATATTATCACACAACAATTGGGAAAAAAGACCAGGGGGAAGGTTCAAAGCACAACCAAGGGTGAAAGTCCCTCAGCCAGTGAACTTTGTGACCTGTGGGTTTTCCATGTGACCCCACCAATAAGAAATGCCTTAGGTAATTTGAATCAAGTGGAGGTGTGTCACTTTCAAACAGACTCGGCTGAATAGCCCTGCCGGAGCAGCGCGCTGCTCCCCTGACCAGATGTGTGGGGCTTTTTTATTACAAGAGAAGGAGAAGCTGATAGTTGCAGGTGCAAGGCTGACATGAGGGCCAGCTTTGCAGGCCTTCACAAAGGGGATATCCATTGCCTGCGTTTAATCAGAGCCAGTGGGACGGGATGGGATTCATTGCTCTTTGATGGAGAGCACTGTTATGAAGATGGACAGTCACTTTGCTCTCTAAGTGAAACCATCGTTTAGCCTCAATTCCCAGAGAAAAGGCCCATTTGTTATCCACAGGGGAGTGCAGCAGGGGTGGTTATGCTAGGTGGAGGCTGCATGCATTTTCCACACAATTACATTGCATAGGCATACATTTATGGTCAGAGAAAACTGACTTTGCTCAAGCAAAAGTGACATACAATATAGACTTTGAATATCCTTCCCTCTTATATCTAACACCACAGAGTAGCAGTAAAACTGCTTGGTGGGGAAACCATCTACACACCTGTGCATGGTGTGTGTGTGTGTGTGTGTGTGTGTGTGTGTGTGTGTATGTGTATGTGTATTTTGTGTGGGGACGTGCGTATGGCTGTGTATGTTTATGTTTGTGTGCTTGTGCTTGTGCTTGTGCTTGTGCGTGCGTGTATGCGCATAATTATAGTGTGACCGCGTGTCATTAATTTCATGTATATACTGTTAGTATTGTCACCACTTACTTCAAGTCTAAGAGCCTATAATCTGTCTTTAAAAACTTGGGTCCTATCAACACTCTGTCCTCCATTACAGTGGTGACCTCCATGGCGGAGATAGTTAGGATTCATTTGAGGACAGGTTTATCAAACGGTTGCTTTACTAACTGGAAAAGAATGGGCCTTGTCAAAGGGAGTGACACGGTGAAGAAGACAAGTGTATATGTAGTCCTAATTCCTTACTCAATCATCCAAGGGGATGAGAATTACACGATGTATCATTCTGACAAAGAAGCCCTGTTCACCTTGTTCATGAATTTGGACGCAAATTCCAATATGCTAAGTGGGAGGGTGTCTGAAAGGTTAATATATAAGAGAAAATGCCCCTGATTGGACATGAGTTATTGCTAATAATAATAACTAATCAAATTAAAAAGAACTAATTTGTAGAATTAAATTATGTGATGCATGCATGCCCCCCACCCCACACACACACAACCTCACAAATAACTCAACAAATAACAACTTACCCAAATACTATAACTCCTAATTTAAAACTTTCCCTGCATTTCTTAAATTAACTAAGCCCATGCCAACATAACTTTTATCATGTCTGACATGATCCTACTTGTTTTAAGTCTAGGAGTATGTCACAGAATCCTTGTCTCAGCTTTGACTGATTTTAAATCTCCCTGCTGTATCCATTTTCAGGATTTTTCCAAATCCAATGTTTTGTTTCTAAATAACCAAGCTTGACAGGCGCGCATTGGACCCATGCTTTATAGTATCAGGGTATCTGTGCCTTTTCAGCCACATGTTGTATTTCACACTTGCATTGCCCTGTCTCGGCTATCATGCCTTTGTTGAGTTTAATGGTATCTCCAGCTTTGGACCACTGATACCAGCTGAGCGGTCAGAGTGTTAGCACTCCTCAATATCTATTACAATTAGTTTTTGATTAAGGAACCCCGCGCGGCTGTTTGAAGCCTTTAATGTTGTGTCAACTGGATGATGATGGAGAGAGCAGCATGGACGCCTCCCAGTAACAAAGCGGCCAGTAAAAGGCTCCGAGTGAACCATTTTATCTTCTTAATGGAAACCAGATGACCTTTCTTTTTTTTTTCTCTCCCTTTTTAATGTTGAAGTTTTTCTTGAGGTGATACTGACTCATAGTATTCTCTCACTTATGTAATTTATGCCAGGGTTTTGGCAGTTTAATTTCACCTTCCCTATTTTGGCTTTGGTCAATGTTTTATGATACTGATCTAACATAGCATAGATATCAACTTGGCGACCATATGCACCAGATCACCTGCTCAAAAGATGATCTGCTCATCATTATATGCATTTACTCTCATCTGCATTCAAACAAATATGAAAACTGTAACTTCATTTGAGAGTTAAATGCTATTAAGTTCTGCAGTGTGGAAGAGTAAAGACTTCCAGCCAAAGCTTTGTAGGGGAGGCACTGTTTCCAGTGACATTAAAATAACATCAGCTTTACATGCATTCCAAACTTCCAAATCATGAACTGCAGAACTTTATTCGAAGATATCCTTTAGCGAAGGACTGTGTTGGTTTTAGGGATTGCAGTACATTCAAAGAGCAACATGCACTGTAGTGCAGTGTCTGACCAAGCTAAAGTTGTTCTAATTAGGCACATTGTAGTGGCCCATTTTATTAGTACAAGTACAAAACAGTTTCTCCAGACCACAGCCATTTCTGTTTCCCATACTAAGCTTTGGTAATCATGATGATAGACTCACTTGATAATCTCTCATATCTTCACTGAGCAACTGTTTAGTCATATATGAATCAAAGTAAACATTTTTGTGATTAGTTATGTGATTTGTTGTTGACAAGAGTACAAAAAATATATATAGCAAGAGCATATTCAATTAGAAATGGGTCATCTGAAAGAAAGAAAGAAAGAAAGAAAGGAAGAAAGATTGTTTCTGATCACCACACTATACTGTAGCAAATGTAAATTCAACATCCAAGGAGAAACACACCTCTGGTTCATTCATTCATTCATTCATTCATTCATGTATTAATTCCCCTAAGTTGTTCATATGGCATGTATTACAAACTACAATCATTCAGCGCAGTGTGGCACCGGCATTGTTATCATTTTGCAATGCTTGTGTGCTCTCCCAGCAGGCTAGGAGTACACTCAGCCCACTAGGGAAGCAAACGTCTCCACATTATACACCCCGGTAAAAACCAACAACAGGGAATTATGATGTGATCCATCGTCATAAAGGATGCATGCCTCCCCATGCAGTCTGAGATTGCAGCCTACCAAGAAGACACAACCACACATCATCTAAACACTGTGCGTATTCCACAGGTCCATCGAGATCCACATGGCTGTAAAGCAGAATGGTAATGTACATATTTTAAAACCAACTAGAACGTTATATATAGATGCACGCCTTATTAATTAACAAGAAAACTTTATTTAAAGCAGTATTTCTCTTTGCGGCTTTTGGCATGCATACTATTTAGTCTGTGGGTTTAATAACAGTCCACCATTGATATTGGTCGTCAAGGTTATCCATTGTAATGAGACCCACTTGCTTTTATTTTGCTTTCATCTGTCTGAAAATTATGCTTCAAACATATATACAAACTAAAAGATGAATAACTGAGATTCATATCCAAGTTATTTGTCAATTTTTTCAATAATTAATGCTGCCTCTATGAATAAAAACAGGCTAAAAAAGGTCGGTATGCCGGCAAAGAATTCACTTTCCATGGGCAGTTAATGTCAAGGGTTGAATTTAGTATATATAGTATACAATAAGTCATCATGTGGAAAATGTATCAGTGGTAATTAAGACAACCTTGGTTAACACTTTATACAGCAACCACTGTGTGCTATTAGACAGAGTTTGGCAGATCAAGTTGTACTCTAAATCTTTTGTACTGAGAAAGGTAAAAGCAGTCAAACTGTAAAGCATTTCATAAATAAACATGTCAAGAAGTGCAAAGGTCAAAGAACCATTGCTTTTCTGTATTTTAAAAGCTGCAAAATATTCCAGATGCATGTGTGGAGCATCATTGTGGTTCTGACTAATCACATGTTGCAGCGATTCATGGAGAAATAAGCTTTCTATTGTCCACATTCACTTCTCAATTACCAGCAAAATGTAAGAAAAAAAAAAAAGAAAAAAGGTCTCCAAGGTCAAAATAAATGTTAGCATAGCATTAAAACCCTATTTCTAAAGCTGTGACTATAGACTATGCTTATTGTAACTGGTTCTGGCACTGAATAACCAGCTATGAAGCTGCCTTCAACACTTCTCTTTCAGTGGAGTGATAATTCAGCTAGGTAATCAATTATTGATTCAAAGCAAACAAAGACATGAACTTGGTGAAAACAACCAAGTGATCTTAATAGCATATGATTGGACAAAATAAATCTCCACTTGAGGGGATTCACTGTTTTGACATTTCACACATACAATGATTCCTTCCATTAACATTTTTTTCCTACATATTGCACAATGAAAAATCTTTAATCTTCTCTATTAAGGGTAAAACATGAATTCTTAGCATACTGAAGGTCTTTCCAATGTTTGACACTGCTGAGGACTGTCAGCCCTCTCTGTCACACTCACAAACATGAGAGCGAGATAAAAAAGTCCTGGCATGCAAGCAGCCTGATAAGTTGCAGCTTGTGTAGTTTTGTTTAGTTTACTTAATCCCTGAGCTGGAAATGACCTTGTGAACTTGAGCGTTTTCTTTTTTTCCCCCTTTTCTTTTCATTTTACTCTGAGCAGTCAGCAACTAACTCTCTATACAATACCTGCATCACAATTTGCACGGGCTTCAACTATGTATGTTTCAGAGCTGCAGTTGCAATCAAGTGTCTGTGTGCTTCTGCTAATTTTCCAACTTGCTCCAGTGGTTTCTCTCTGGATTCTGCGTTCACACATCACAGGTCAAAGATCGCTGTCCTAAAACAATTACATTCACTCCTTAGCACCAGCGTGAACCTGCTCTCATCCAACATGCTTTTGTGCACACATGGCCTATAACCTGGCCAACCTTGGCTTAATCATTACCATGACCTGTTTATCTTGTTGTCATGCAGGTAACCATTAATAAGTGTTTACTTTCCGATGACCTCTGAAAATGTGCACGGCGCCTTTGCCCCACAAATGTCAACCCTATCAGACCAGTTGGCCTGATTTTTTTTTCCTCTGAAAGTGGCTGTACTCTTGAACTATAATGAGTCCAGTGGGCTAGTATGATAAAGCCTTAGTTCTGTAGATTTGATTTTCCTCAAATTGTTTACAATTTCTTTTGAAAAACAGGCATACTTTTGCAAAACAGACATACTTTTGCAAGCATTGGGATTACTGTTATTATTACTTGACAATTTGGGGCAATGGCTCTACAAAGTTAGAAGGAAGAAAGAAAGAAAGAAAGAAAGAAAGAAAGAAAGAAAGAAAGAAAGAAAGAAAGAAAGAAAAAAAGAAAGAAAAAGATTGACAGAGGGAAAGAAAATGAATCTGGCTGAGATTTGTATTGGCTTTGTGAAATCCTGCCATTTCCCAGTGACCAGCCGTGTCTCCCATCTTGTGTTTAGCTGATGCAGAATGATAACTCACCAGTTGTCTTCCTCGGTGAGATGGGTAATATATAGCTGAGAGGTGTCCTGACATAGTTATATCTGTTGGTGTCCTCGAAAAGACAAGGAGAGTCAATTACAATGGCAGAGCAGAACGCCTGTACGAATGTCAACTCCCTGCCCAGACGGCTGTGATAAATAACACCTGACCTCACACCAGGCGGTGGTTTCTCTGCAGGGCCCTACACAAGCCTGCACTAGGAAATGAGAAATCAAGGCAGTATGTGGGGCACTTTAGGAGAAGGGTGTAGGGCATAGCGCAAGAGGACAGGGGACGTCTGAATGAGCAGCAAGACATGTCAAGGAACATAGTGCAATTGCACTACTGGTGTTTACTTTATGGCAATGCTGTGAAGATATGAAACTTCACTCAGGGGGTGTTGTGGCAGGCCCTGCTGTTATTCATACCTGTTTCTGACAAGAAAAACAAAGCCCTAACCCGTCCTGCACATTCTCTGTTTGTCCGCATGAGACACAAAGCAGCAGGTTGGTCTGCCCGGAACTCCCATTGCGCTCCTCTGAGTGTAATCTTTGTTGACAGAAAGCAAGTGTGGGTATCAGGTCACTTTCTATGGCTTCCAGTAATGCACCACCACAGTATTCTAAATCCAGCAGAGACAGCGTGCAGATTGTTGATGCTCTGAGTGCAGAGACCTCTGTGCACGGTCGTGAACAGACTGGATTATTGGGCCCCAGCAAAGCTGACAGTAGCAAGGTGAGGATAGCATCTAGCGCTGCGCCGGTGAGTGTGGGGGTATATTCTCACTCTGCCTGTGTATGTGCATGTATTTGTGTATATGCATGCATGTGCACGGACGTGTGTGTAAGGGGCAGTGAGGGGCAAGTGGGGGAGTCCCAGGTCCCACGGGAGACACGCTGGCTGAAAGAAGGGAGGAATGAGCAACAGGCAGACACAAGGGCACAGGCAGATGTGTGCAAAGATAAATGAGGAGATAAATCACTGAGTGTCTGGGCCCAAGGCATTTGCATTCCTGAAATGAAGCTCCAAGGAGGAACATTGGTGCATACTGAGCTTCAGCGACTTCAGCGACACAAGACTTTAAATAAAATGTCTGTGTATGAGTGTAGAATACAGTATGTGTGTGTATATAGTATGTGTATATAGAGTATGTGTATGTAAATAAATGTATCACATTACCTGATCAAATGGCATTGCAGTGATTGAAAGGGGGACTAGCTGTCCTCTTGTGTAACTCTAATGAAGCCAAACAATTGTTACTGACAAGTCCTGTGGGTTTCTGCTTTTCTCACACATTGTGCTTGAATGAAATAATAAACTTGAGCAAATTGGGGGTAATTTTTATAACAAGCATTCTTCAGCTCTGCATGCTAAAACAAATGGGGAAAAGGGTCACCTAGACATGGCTTATTTTAGGCGGGCTATGTTTGATCTATGGAGGCCCTGCGTTGTCTCAATGTCACGAGGAAGGACACTCCCCTTCTGGGATCATAGTGTTCCACATCAGATTTTCATGTCCACAGAATAGACAGCTAAGACAAAAGTGCAACATACATCCGAATCCAAATCTAAATCATAATCTTATTTTTTTTCTGCCGTTACCAAGTGCTTTAAGGGATCAACAGTGGATGAAAATTGCTATGGAATAGCCACTATGCTTTCCAGGAAACAAACTTGCAGAATTATATGGATATAAAAATATCTCAGGCTTTCTGACCTCTTGAATGCACAGCAAAGAATGCTACCATATTTACTGGATATGGTATTTTAGTGTGGAAAGTGGCTCCAGTCTCCAAGCTCGCTTGAGTGAATAAAGAAAATTGAAACAAACTTTTGCTGTTCCTACGTAATCAAACACCCTGGCCATAACTTTACCATCATTGGGACTTTCCCATGAACAGAGCAGGGAGAGAATTGGGAATACCCATGGTGGGAGGCTCTGGGTGTGTGGGAGGGAGCATGAAGGGGAGACTGTCATCACTACTTCCTTGCCAGGCAGCCCAAGAAGTGTTGACTAACTAATGACTGTGTTTAACAAGTGAAGTGTATCATGCTTGAGGTAACACAGCTGGATATGGGTCCTGTGCATTGAGTGACTCAGTGAAAACAATTCATTGTCTTAAATGTTATCCTCCCACAAGCACAAACAGTTTTCTCCAAGCTACAAAGTTTCGAGGACATGCATTCATGAATGAAGCGAAGGAGGGAGTTAAAGTGGCAAAGGGAAACAGCTGCTTAAAGTAGTGTGGTTGGCGGTTAGGTCAGAAAGGCATATCTCTGTGGTACTGTAGTGGGAGTGAGAGGATAAAACGGTAGTCCAGGACTGGTAAATGAGGGATGGAAGGGTTAGGATGTGAGTGCAAGTAAAAGGAATGCAACATATCAAAAGGAGGTTGGTCGAAAAAAGGATGGGAGAAATTAAAAAGATCCCAGTGAAAATCATATACTTGCTCCTCCAATAATCAACAACAATTAAGTACAAATTTTGTAGGAAGATGTCATCTTTAATAAAAGGTCAAAGAAAGTTCAGAGGTGCTGTGTGGGAAGACTAGAAGGAACACAAATTAGACACCAATCCCCAAAGAAAATAAAATCACCTGTTTCTGACATAAAATACCTCAAAACTACATGGGATTTAAGCATATGTTATCAACTTGTCTGACAATTATTTTAACTCAAATTTGCCATGTGGCAACAACAATAACATGTGTTGGGATGATGCAGTGGAGCCAAGTTAATGTTTTATATTATAACTGCACCACTCCTGGCCAGACTAAGGCTCATGCTGTTTTGTATTTCTCTCAAGAGTGTATTCATAACTCATTACACATGCCAACATTCTGTTTGCCCATAATGAGGCAGAAAAAAGGAATAGGATTTTACAACTGTGCTTTACTTAAACGGTGAACTGGTGTTTCCTTAAAATTTCCTTCTAATGAGCATTTTTTGCTCGCTATCATTTATGACCAGGCTGTAGTTGCCTTCTGACCATGTGATCTGAAAAAGCCCTGGCCCTATTTATGGCCCCGCTATTACCTTATTACCTACCCATATATGCCAAGTCAGCAAAGCAGATTTTACTGACTTATTATTTTTTGTACAAACGTATACTACAGACTGTACATATGCATTACAAAGGTGTTCCAAACAATGAGAATTCAAGTTCAGAAAATAATTAGGGTTTCATCTAAGCCCCCCAGACCACACCCCACCCTCCAACAAACCGCCACACACACACACATGCACACACACACACACACACACACACACACACACACACACACACACACACCTACACACACACACAACACAATTCTGTGAGGAAGCTGTCCTAAGCCACTTAAATCTGCAGTATTTGATACAGTGTTTGTGAAACGTTTACTTGTGACCTGCGCTCTCACACTCCTTAAGCCATCCACATGACTGAGGGAAGTGAAGGGCCTTTTAAGGCCCTAAGTATTGCCAGAGTCCTCCTTATATTACTGATGATATCTGTCCTGAGGAGTTTGCTGACAAGAACCCAGGGATCAGAAATAGCCATAAAGCAGATTGGAAATTACATCTTATCCAACATATACTGAAATGGCCTGTCTGTTGATAGTAAAGGCTCACTACGGTGTCTTTAAGCAGGGATTTAGCCTTTGACCCCTCCTCCTCAAGCCCATGGACACTACTACATCATGACTCAGTTGCCACAGATAGCTTTACACTGCACCGCAACACACTATGCTGTAATACTGGAAAGCATGAGTGTTTAACAGGAGTGCCAGAGTCATGGAAATCCTTAATAAAACATCTGGCAGAAGTACATAGCATGTACTTGAACGGAGTTCAGCAAATAGATGTGCATTGTTAAACGACAGTGATAAGACATGTGTTTGTACAAATTGTCCTGTATGTGTTCTCGGAGCCGGGAGAGTTTGATTGAATGTTGGAGAGACGGAGCGAGAGCGCGAGACAACATTAATCCCTTAAGCCCTTCAATGATGGCCTCTGACCAGGCCATATGAGATCCACTACCCTCCACTAATCTGCTCCAAACAGTGATGAACCCAGAAAGTGGCTCTTGCATTTAACAAACTGTTGACAGCGGGATTATCCAGTTTGTGGCAATGCAAACTTCAGAAATCCGACCATAGTGCATGTCTCTGGATGTAAACTTGTATTTTACTTGACAAAATGTATGCTGAACAATTATGCTTATCTTGTCGTAAATTAATATGACTCCAATAGCAGCCCTTTACCTCTGCAGAATAACTACAGGACAGATATGCAGTAAGATTTGCAGCCTTCAAGATCACCACTTCCTATCTACAATGGAAATACATGCAATAGCTCTTTTGGGCTATTTTGGGCCTGCATGGCCATTAGAATAAAAAGAGGTCAGAACTCACTAAACTGCCTGTTTAATGGAACAGAACTCTTCTCACACCAATTTATTATACCTACTGTACTTTTATAACAAGTTGACACATTAAAACAGCATTGTATGTGTGAGAAATAATATGTAACTCATTGTGTTATCTGTGACAAAGTGTGAAAGGATTTTAAACCTTCTCATAGTTTAAATGGGGAAAAAAATGGTTCTCTGTCTTAGGAGAACTCTTACGTGTGCAGTGCAGAACCCTTTTCAACATAAAACTCTTTTATGAAAAGTCATAGTTGTTTTCAGAAGTTTATTATTTTATTATAGATTATAGAAGTCATAAATCTACGGCTACCAAATGAAAAATGTACTAAACTAAGGATGTTGTTTCAGATTTTGAGTCTGTTATCCTCTCTCTTGTGATATTGCTGCCTCATATGGTCGAGGAATCACACAGTGTGGCGAAGCATTGGCATATGCACTGGAGCAAACTTTATGCTCGAGAAATGTTTCTAAAAATACTTAATTTTCTATTGGAGAAATGCAGAGGCAAAATTGGTACAACTCTCATAGCATAATGGTAGGTTGATTAAAGTGAATAGATGCCAAAATGTTGGTATTTTCCTTCAATTAGTAATTCCCACTGTTCACATTTAAACAAAAATGAAAGAAGGCAAATGCATTATTTTTACAACCTTTAATCTTCAAGAAACCTCAAGAACCCTGTTGGAGCTTTCATGTGCTATTACGACTAAAATAGTTCTTTGCAAAGCCATACCAACCAACTAAATACATTTTGGAAATCCTGTAGTTCTATTGTATCTATAGTACCGTAAGTATTAAATGTTGTTTGATTAATCAAAAGATTATGTATATAATTTGGATCATCAGATTCTCATCAAATATAATGCACACAAATCACAATTTCACGTTTGGTATCACATCTATTGATATTGCCATGTTATAAACTTGAGCAAAGTGTTCCATTCAGTGTGACTTTTCAGGAAAAGTGAATCTCAGCATGCCTGCCCACATGGGCACATAAATATCCCAAACAATATGAAAGAGAACTTAAATCTCAAATCTTTAAAGTTACAATAATTTACATTAATTGCCAGTAAGCTTCTTCTGCCAAGATCCTTCAGTTTAAATTTTTAATTTTGGTCTCTCGAGACATTAATCCAGTAAATTTGTACAATGTTCATGAGAGGCGCATTCTTCTTCAATTTTCCAATTCTTGTAAAGGGTGAGTAAAAAAATCGTTCAAGGATAGGTCTAGGGTTAAGAATGAAGGGAATTTTCACTATCTTTTCAGATACAGAGGTTAGCCTGAAAAGGTTACTTTTTTTTTTTTTCCGGTTGCTCTCGCAAATGTCTTTTTTCAACCCTTGACAAACTTAACTCCACTGTATAAAGAAAGAATCAGCACAGTTAATTAAAACACACACACATGCACGTGCACACACAAACACACATACTCCATAATACAATTCACTATCTGTATGTATGTAACCCCTGGTCTGATAAAATCCTTGAGTTTTTGTTTGGCACACTTAGCCATGTTCAAATTCAATGCTGCTTAAGACACTTGCAGTACAAGAGGTCTGCATATTGGGGTCACATGAATCTCTGGTCTGTGAAAAGAGACTTCGCCAACCAAAACCTGTATCCTTGCATTACTTTCCCACTCTCTAAACCTTGAACCATCAGATAGTCAGGCAAAAGAGAATAAAAGAGTCATCCATTCACATCATGTCAATATTTGGGAGGCTTTACAATATTCCCGGAACCATAGGACTATGGGCCATTCAGAATCGTGCACGCTAAAGTAGAGTGCACGATTCTGAATGAGAATCCTTCGCCTTGGCGCTCGCTGGAGTTTGAGCTAAAGTCTGTCTGTGCTTCCCTTTGCAGATACTGCAGGCGGCCAAAGCTGTTCGTCTCATGATTGATTGATTGGCATTAGTGTAAAACCCACCTACGTGAATTTTGTTAAAGCCAATGGTCTTCTTTTCTCCATGGTTCAAGGTGATGAGCTCCTTGTGTCCTTGGTCAGTTGCTTGGGTTTACCTGACAAAAAAAAGGGAAAAGAAACAGGAGGCGACAGCATTGTCATGGGGAAACAGAAGAAGACGTACTTCACACGTACAGTTTGGCTGAACAAGAGACTGTACAAGTGCAGTCCCATTCTCACTGCGCATGTGCCATATCCTCCTGTTCTGGTTTCTCCGTGTTGATTTCCTGCTTTTGTTCATAGTCATGTTCCAGATAGCTCGAGATAAGTGGTGAAACCTCCACTTCCAGACTGAGAACCTAGCCAAAACCAGTATTGATACAGTAAAAAGTTCACTGACCCACACGCTCAATGAGATTCTGGCCTACTCAAACCACAACTGCGAAAACACTCCAGTTTTTGATGAATGATGCAGTCCCGCTCATGGCCACTAGGTAAGAATATGTCACCTTATTTGACCTGTAATTGCAGCACCTCCCTTAGGCATATGAGACTAATTTTGAAAATGCTAGAGTGCAGTTTCTTCATGACACATGGACAAATTAATGGATGAATGACATAGCGCCCCTCTTGGGCCAATCAGTGTAATTTTGAAAGTGCGACAATGAAGTGGTGAGATGCAAAATTCCCACAAGTTTTGTTAAAATACAGTCTGAGATACTGTGCATAACACATGGACAAACAAACAAACAATGTAGCGCTCCTTTGGACCAATCAGTGTAATTCTGAAATGTTGCAGCGCAGTAGTGAGATGCATCATTTCACAAAGTTTTGTCAAAATCTGATCAGCAGTGTCTGAGATATCACGTGTGACACATGTGACATGAACAAACAAACAAACAATGAATGAACAAATGAACCAAACAGGTTTTTGTCTTAACACATCTTAAGAAAACCATACCCCCGACAACCCTTTTGAAAACATTATTTGTTTTTAGTTAGTACAGACCAGTCTTTCCATACGTCAGTTAAAATTTTAACAAAATGCCACATTCACCACAAACTGGATTTTGTGACAATAACACGATTTGTACACAACATTTTTGCAAGTAAAACAACTTTGGCTAGGGTTAGGGTTAAGGTTTAGGCAACTAAAACTTTGGTTAGTGTTAGGATAATGTTTTGGTCATGGTTAAAAAAGAGAAACCTTCACTGAAAATTAAAACTTCACTCATAGTCAAAAACTTTGGGACTTGAATTTGCAATTACCAGAGTTGAAGACATTGTGCTCATTTAACAAAATTTTGGGAGACCATTGCTCATCTGACCACATTTTCTTGTCACAAGTGTTTGTGAGTTTCACTGTATTGTCAAAAGCAAACACAAAGCCCAAGTGTGTGATTTAGATTGGATTTGAGAAGCTTAAATATCCTACTACACTGTAACTGTAACTACAACATATGCACACACGCACGCACGCACGCACGCACGCACACACACACACACACACACACACACACACACACACACACACACGCACACAAAATCCTCAGTGTTCTCTGGTTGGCTAGGAATCAGACTTTGCTCAAAGAAAAATCTCCCTCACTCCCATCCTGATAGAGTCCATTGAAACCCAGACCCCACACCAAGACTAATAGCAATGGGAATCAGCTGAAAATATGTGACATAATCACATTAGTGTCTTAAAGAACACAAAGCGCTTAGTCAACTTCCCTTGATCAAGGCACATCTGGAGGGGCAGGGGACTTGAAACACAGTCCTGCCTTTCCCCTACTGAAATGAAAACAAGCTGTTTCACTATGCTTCCAGGCCAAAGCAGAACAAGAACTTTGACACAGTAATGGATTGCTCCAGCAGCCGCGCAGCCTAATGTGAGGACGCCAGAAAGGAGGGAGAAGGATGGATCTTGAAAGGTTTCAGAATAACGCCCACTGCTTTCCCAGTGCGTTTGAACTCTGACCTGGAGGACCGAGCGTTCAAAGCTGAAATTTTTGTTCATTCTTCCCAGAAAGCGACTGTACAACACAATGCAGTCGTCCCATCAGAGTTAACAGTGATACCAGATCATTTTACTAAAATAATATAGTGGTAGTAGAATAATATACTAGAATAATATATTAAAACCCAGTATCGATAGTATATAATCTATGGTCAATATATACATTTTCAAAACAGTTTACAGAGGAAACTGATTAAATTAAAACTTAAATGTGCTAAGAACCTGTGATCAAAACAGAACCACATAAACACAAATCAGAAAACAATGCTTCATATACCCGTGGAAACTATTTAAATCAGGATAATAGTTTTGCAGAAGTAAGTCCTGAAATTGTATACACCGAGTTGCCAAAGAGTTTCCAGCTGAGCACATATAGAGAGGTGACAGTCATTATAACTGCCTTGTGTTTCAGTCCAAGTGTTCTTTTAAAATATGAATGCCAGTTAATATTTTCCAGAGGTCCTTCTACACACTTTTAATGCCCACTTTTTGTCTTCTCCCTATCCAGGGAACAAAGACCAGTTTCTGTTTCTGCTCTCAGCCTGCTGTGAGAATGAGGGCCTGGCCAGCCCATTAACACCCACCTCAACATGTTCCATTCCAGCATTGGGAGCTAATTACAAACACTGGCTGGGCTTAAAAACCTCTTATAGACAGCAAAGAAAGAAAGAAAGAAAGAAGGAAAGAAAGAGTGAGGCGTTTGAGAGAGAGAGAGAGAGTGAGAGCGAGAGACAGAGAGAGAGAGAGAGAGAGAGAGACTAAAGAGGGGGGAGCCCCCAAAAGAGGCTAATGAATCCATAGGCAACTCCATGTCTCTGCTGCTACGTAAATAGTAGTGCACATATGCACTACTACTTAGGCAAAATGGGGCTTCAAGAAATGTTCTGCTTTTGTCGCTCATCTAATTCCTCAAGAGCAGAGGCGATGAAAGGTGTGGCTGTGTTTTATTCTCCTTCTGCCTCCCTCTCTCTTTCTTTTCCCACTTTCTATGCCTGTCTGTGTGTAGTTTGGAGTGGGGGGTTGGTGGAGGGGCAGCAGCGGCCATAACCCCAAATAATGCTGTTCAAATTTGTATTTTGTGTGTGTGTGTGTAAATATTAATGAAAAAATATATAATTAGTGTTGTCATCAAGATATGCCAATTTGACGAAATGGGGAAGTTGGGTAAATAAGGATAGTGCAGCTCTGGTATTTAATGACAACTTATATCTCTAAAAACTTTTCAAGAGTTAAGACTGAAAAACGTTTTTGTATTATTTTCACACAAACAGCTACATATTTTAATCAGACTTTCAATGAATCATCTGAATTTTAATTAAAGTAAAACTGCAAACCTTTGATGAGATTTAAGGTGATTAAACTAGTGAGGTATTTACACTTACTGACATTAGCTGGCTTGTTACATTGGAAAAGATATTTTTATGATCTGTACTTAAGGTTGAGGTCTGAATTATTTTTGCCAAATGTAATTTTCCAAAAGTTAACTTCGGAATGATCATGTATTTAATCAAGCAAGGCACATTTTTTCGCTATAAAAAACTCTTTTACTATCAGAATGAATGTTACTTGTTCCCCACAATGATTTCTGTGGGTTCACAAAGGACTGCATGGTGTGTAAATGCAGAAGGATGAGAACCTTTTGTTTGAGATGATGAATCTTTTGTGCGAGATGATTGACACTTTCGTATCGGAAAATGTATTCCCAGATCTATAATCTTGAAAGAGCGGGCCAAAACAGCTCCCGATCGCTGTGAAGTGCACGCGCCTCTTGCCTTTGTAGTTATAATACTTTGCACAATCTTCGACTCCAGATATCACCCCAATATATCTTAGCGAAAGGCACATGACATGCATGCGGCTGACATTCGCTCCGAGTTGTGGTTACTGCAGTAGTTCCCACATGTAACTGTCTCTAATCAAGTCCCGTGCCGAGACGCCTGAGGCACTGAGATCAGACAGATCTCAAAGTGTGCCATCAACCACAAATTACAGCCCTTGATTTGAGGTTAACTGAGAGCCACTCCTCCAAGAATAACAGAGACAGTTGTAATACCTAGATTGGCAGAAACCTGTGACAGAGCTTAGGCATAACACTTGGTATCAATTTTGGCATGGAATCAGCCATTGTTGGAGCGGGGTTAGGGGTGGGGACGAGGGACACTCTTTCCCTTGGATATAGAGTATATTATTGTCTGTTGGATTTGGCTGGACATCTTTATGGCCGTCATTGTATCCAGATCAATCCGAGCGCTAACCTCTGTAATGGTGCGAGGTGAGCGTACTTGTTCAGCAGTTTGCCGTGATGACATTTTTTGGGGAGAGGGAGGGAAGTGGTCTTGGCCGAGCACCTTCATCTGCCGATAAGTCTGGTCTGTTTTCACAAGCCTGCGCAATCCAAACTCCACTTTGCTTGACAGTAAAATCCTGTACAGGTTACGTCTCCTGCCAAATACCTACTAAACCAAGCCATAAAAATAAGGAGTTAAGACTGTTTTATTTCAGCTCGCGAGAAGGTTTTATCATGTGTCCTTTTTGGCAAGTAAATAAACAGGGATTGGGAGTGAGTGGTACTTTCATACGGAGCAGCACAATGACACTTTGGGGTGTCAGTGTTTCTCTCTTTTTTTTTTTTATCTCAAGTCTTACTTTGTGGTCACCTTAGTCAGTGCCCACAGGTACCACATCATAAAGCTGAGGCAGACTTTTTCCTCTCCGACTGACACCTCCTGCCCTTAAATCTACTATTTAAGAATGCTTGAACTCATTTGTTAAGATATAGGCCAAAGTAAAGCAAAAACATTTGTCACTAGTTGGCTATGGCGGAAGGGTGCCCCAAATGTAGACCTTGTGCTGGCTTAAAAGCTGAGTGTGTGTGCTAGCCAGCCCCAGCTCATGTGGCTTGTGGGCAGGCGGCCAAGAGCGAGCGGCCTCCTACTGTTTAACGACAATAAATTTACTGCCCCACTCCATATTGCTCTTGTATTTTGTAAACAAGGTTAATGCTCCTTTTAATTGAGCACCTGGTGACAGAATACGACCTTGCTAGTGGTGACACTTACCTGAACGACTCCATCCAGCCACGGGTCAGTCTTTTTTTTTCTTGATAAAATGTGTATCTGCGTAATAATTCGAAACCCGTTATGTCTTTTACTTCGAATCCACATGTGACTTCCATACTCTTCTGTGTGTGCACATCTGCATCTGATTCTATTTACTCTGCAGCAAGTTTACATTGTTGCCATGTACACTTTTTTGTACAGTTTTTGTGCCATTTACACAAAATGTAGTTAACCTTTCTCTCACTGCTCTCACTGCTTCTTCTCTAAGGGTGAGAATTATGTATTTCTTATTTCATCTCACTTAAGGTTGTTCTTATTCTTTAAGTAAAACGTAAAACCCTTTTATTATCACCTCAAAAGAGGGATTATGGGTAATTGAGCATTGTAGCCAGATAATTGGGCCCGAGGACCTATCCACATGGAGAGAATAACCCTCCTAGTCTGATTCTGAAAAAGAGACAAAGCCAGGGGGTGGAGTAATGTGAGTTAAGGGATTCTCACCAGCTCTTGTGAGAGCTTGTTTCACATACACAGCTCAAAGTGGGGCTAATAACTTAACGCTAGTGTGTTTTCACTCTTGAGGGGTCTTTCTCCTTGGAACCTAGAACATTCTCCCAGATCCCTTGGTAAGGACTCTTGAGGGACTTTGTTGAGCTTGCCAAATTCTTTACAAAGACTCTCCCTCTTTTTCTCCCTCTCTCTCTCTCTCTCTCTCTCTCTCTCTCTCAGACACACACACACACACACACACACACACACACACACACACACACACACACATACACACCACACACACACATCAGAAAACATCCTAAGACAAAATTGTAAGCTGCTCAATGAAACTTGGTTGAAGTAAAGTGTATTTTACATATGGCTGCTCAGCAGAGGGAACATCATCTAAGATAAATTTGTGATCCCGCATGTGTACTCCATATTTCCATATTTAGACAGCGGACATTTATGAATATCAGTTTTTCTTCCCCCAAATTTGTTTTTATTAGCAAGCAAAACTTTTTGTGATATACCCACCACTTTCTTTCATGGATAAAATAAAGATTGTAGCTTTTCTGATTAAGAAACTAGTTACCATATGTTCAGATAATTAGATAAAGCACTTTTATTTTGCTTGAACAGGAGATCATGGCAGGAACAAATCTCTCTTTACCTGAACACCTCTTAATCCTGCTCAGATAGTTAAGCGGTTAAGTCCGCCGCGTCTGGAGCCAAATGTGTATCCCTGCTGGCAGTAGGATCGTATCCCAGCAGAACTTTCTCTGCCTCCCCTACTTTGTTTCCCTCTCTGCTTTCCAACTGTCCTACACATTTTTTTTAAAAATGCTAATGGTGTGAGAGGATTAAAAATAAACACCTCTTTGTCTCTTTAGAATAATTTAGTGCATTAAGCTTGATGTTTTTTACCTAGGGAAAAGCACATATAAATAAATACAAACATAGATCAAATACTTTTCACTGGAATGTACACTTGAAAACTAGAACACACATTGCTCCCATTGTACCTTTACTAAATTGAAAATAGTCATGTTAAATTGGTTAAATAAAAAAAAGAAATAAAGAAATAAAAGACAATGTGTCTTGTTGCCATTGTGCCTTGTGCCTGTTGCTTAAATGCTGTAACTGATCTTTTCATCAATACTGCAGATTCAAGCTGTGCATCAGGTACAAGCTGACCTGCAGTATATTATAAGGAGACAAAGGGGGGGAAAAGTAAGTAATTCTAATCTAGGCCATTACTACAAAGGTTAGCACCTGTGTTTTTGACAGCTATATTTTCCTACATGTACGCTGTGTTAAGTCAGAATCTAAGCTAGTGGAAGTAAATGCAGCACTGCTAATGGGGTCTAGATCCTTCTGCTGTGACCCTTCCACTCCCCCCCCCAACCCCCCCCCCCCCCCCCCCCCCCCTCTCCCGCACCCTCCCATCCCCTTTCAAGACAAACAGTCCATGACTGCCCTTGACTCCTCCTCTGGCTCTGCAGCTTGATGCCCCAGCTCTCTCTTAGTGTGACCCTTGGCTGACAGTTCTCTACCAGCCCCGAACTTAAGCTGCCTCTTACTAACCCCGGTCTGACGACAGGGGCATCAAGTGATCACCCGTCTCGGTATGAGAGCGCGCCCCCCAGCGGGAGGCCGGTTAGTGATCCTGCACTGTCTACAGGAAGAAATGGTCCTGTTCTTCCGCTTCCGCCGTCTAAAAACTTCTCTGCAGACAAGTGGGCATCCTTTTACCAAATTTAAACCAAGCGAGGACTGGCTGCAGAAAACGACCGGATTCCATTTATTGTTTATGGGGAATAGTAAAAAGGGGTAGAGAGTGGCAAGAGCATTGACAACATGTGATCATCCATAAACCCTCTGTGCAGTTGGAAGACTAAATATTATTCAGAAATGATCTCTCTGCAACTACAGATTGGTGATGGGACAAGTACAACAAATCAGGAAATCAAATATTTTTGCAAAAATTACCCTTAAAAAAAGAACAAACAGCTAAAATTAAGGCATTAGTTGAAATAAGAATCAATAAATGAAGTCTAATTTTCAGATAAAGTATTGTCTGCCCATCTCCATTTGAAATAGCCAAGTGACCAATATTCTCTTTCTGATTGGCCTTTAACCTTTTTGAAAAGAAAAAAAAAGACTACATTTATTGTTAATTACTAAGTTAACAGCTATATTTTATGGCTAATAATTTGCTTTCAATTCTTATATATACTATAATCTTGTACAAAACTATAGACATTGAAATATTTTCCAGTTTGGATGTAACATAATTGTTAGCAGTGTATTATGTATATAAAATGCTGTTTTTTTGTTTCTTTTTGCTGATACAATTGGCTATAAAACTGTACTCATCATACTGGTAATGGTGGAGCCAGGTTTCAGATTTAATAATGGGTAAGGATTAGGTAGTATGCATTCTCCAACTGAGCTGCAGGAAAAGGTCACAAGGAAACATATGGGGAATAATAGGTAAAGGATCATCACAAGCCATTTGTATTTTTACCACAGTGTATGTTGCATTCTGTTAATATCAGATAGCTTTCTATTGATGGTGAACTGTGTGTCGACCCTGGGATGAGAGCCAAATAATTCTGAAAGGTCAAAGATTTACTTTGTCTAAATTTCCTCCAAATTTGACTCATATACAAACAGTTTACAATTACTCTTTCTCAGTGCATGAGGAAATGAAACCGGTCCAATGTCACTGGGAACTAGCCCTGTGGAATTGATTTAATGCTCCAAAAAAACATGACACACTACTCTAAACCCCAGGAAATGCTAAGAGGCCATACTAAATCCATTTATAACATGGAAATGAAATAAATGAAATTAAAAAGAATGCTCATCAGTATTGGTATTGCATTGGTATTGCATCATTTAGATATAGAAATATACAAGCACAAATATAGAACTGTAAATAATACCTTGTGATTTATTGAAATCGCTCTTTCCATATAAAACTTGGTTGACATGCTGCATGCCAGTGATTTTCAAAGTGGGGTCTGGGGACCCCCACATGTCCCAGGAGCTCCCCAGCAAAATGAAAAATAGTTTTACTTCACTAGACTATTTTTCTATTCACTAGAATTTTTCAGTCCAATGTGAGAATGTTTTAGGTATTATAAGAATGGAAATTATGATCATGTTTTACCCATCTAAACAGTTATGCAAAAACCCCAAATTTTCTCCAGTTCCAGATGCAGAATCAGCTGTGATAGGGGTCGGTAGCCAAACAAACAGCCATTTGGGTGTTCTTGCTATAAAAAAAAACATTTGAGAAATCTCATTTGAATTAATTTGCCGCTTAACCCAAACAACAGCATACAGTTGGAATGAAGACAGTTCCAGCTAATTTGATTAGATAATAGCAACATCTCTGACTGGTGTGGTTTAACTGTATGAAGGGACCAGTGGTAGCAGTCAGCGGTTAAACCACAGTAGCAGAAAGGTTAATACACTCAGCACATGTTGCCTCTTACAACAGGTGGTGCAGCACGATCGGCGGCTCCCAGCATTCCAGCTTTTCCATGCTGGTGGCCCCTGGTATTCTGGGATTTACGCTGCCTCCCCTCCTTTCAACCACAGAGGCCTGACTGACAAGCTAATCGTTGGGCTGGGATCCCCTCAGCTATTGATTCCACTGCAACACAACACCTCCCAGTCAATGAAACTGCAATATAATGCTTGAGCTGCAAAGAAAAGGGGAGTATTAGCGTGTTGAGCAACTGGAAGAAATTTGCTGCTGCTGCCTCCACTGCTTGCTCCTCCTTGCAGCTGCTGGTAGGTAGAAACAGAGCGGCACAAATAAAGTAGGGAAAAATGTGTCTCAGGGGGTAGAAGCTTGAAGGGGTAGGTTATTAAAAGCCACAAAGTGGAGCCCATGCTGAGCATAGAGAAATAGCCGCAGCATGGTAGAGGCACAATGGAAAAGAAGGGGGTCTGCTTTCTAAATTGTTCTAATCCTTTGAGTGTTTTATTTCATTCGGTTTTGTAGTTTAAAAACGCTGCCTTCGACTGTGCATATGCTTTGGCTCACCTACAAGAAATCCAAAAGGGTAGTGTTTGTCAGACCAGCTATACATTTTGGAAAGATAAAAAAGGGACATTTACTGTTTGATTCAAAAGATAAAAAATAATTTAACTCAAAAAGTGAGTATCTGTAAGGGTCTGTAGTTTTCCAAATCTTATCAAACGTGCATTTTTTTTTAATATACAATTATCAAAAGTATGAATAGAAAGCCTTACAGATTGCTGTGTAAAACAATCTCCCAACCATATTTCACCAACTGTATCTGATGATGGCTTTGCGCTCCATTTTTAGTTTTTGGAATTCTATACCCAGCTTCCCTAATTATTGATCTGTGAGGCACAATGACTGCAACAGTAACCGCAATTAGTGGTATTACTGTTGGTTCCAGTCGTTTAGTCAAGTATCCAATTTCCATGCTGTGTGAACACTTAATTAAAACAAATGTGTTACAAATATATATTGGGGATCAACAGCCTTCAAAAAGCCTCTTGTGGCTTGGTGAGTCAATGCAACAAGGAGGATGGCAAATCAATGTTGTTGGTCACTTATGCCACAGGGATTTAATCAAACGTGAACACTGACAATAACACCCAGAGAGGACGCTGAAATTATGGCTAATAGCCTCTCTGGGAAAAAGACCAAACATGCTTGAGTTAGACGGTGCTGTTTATGTCCAATAAGACTTAAAAAAAAACAACTCTGCGTCTGTTGGTCATTCTTCTCGTCTTAGATAAAATGAAAAATGATAAATCGATTTTCAAAAAGCATACAGAATATCAACACTCAAATATTAATGAGAACGGATAGAAATGTTCATATTGGTCTTTGATGGGTGGTCATGCTTTCCAGTGTTTCCAGTGAGTGTCTATTTGAATTTCCATATGAGTAACAATGTAGTTACTGTGGTGTCAGTGTGACCTCTTCTGATATTTGTGGCCTGTTTATATTTGGTCTTAAACATGTCAAGATAATTGGCTGGGTCATATTTGGATGCAGTGAGGGCTGTGTTATTTGTTTCCCAGTGTGACATGCAGATGGTATATTAGTAGCACAGGCAAAATACGTATGTTGCTATAGTGAAGCAGAGGTAACTCCATGTACACTTATAGATGCTGAAAGACAAACATGCAGACACACCAACATAGAATCATTGTAGAGTGGCCACACACAATTCTCTGAATAACAAAGCATTGCACCTCTGGTATCAAAAAATATTGCAACTTGACACCCGATGCATATTGAGACGAAAACTGTGTACTATATGCAATGGAGACATGGGGGAAAGAACAGTGGCAATGCAAGTGTCAAAGGTTGCACCTACCTCAAGAATGTTGCCATAATACAGATGAACCCAGTAAACAGTGGCTATAACCAGGGCTGTACAATAGGGGATAAGTTCATTGATAAATACTTATTGTATGCCAATAATCAATCATGGCCAAAAAGCATGTCAGCCTCCTGGATAACAGCAATAAATCCTCTTGGCCAAAATCACAGTGCAGCTTGTACTGCAGCATTTCTGTCCTGTTAGTTGTGTTCATGAAATCTATTTGATGCTAAATACAAAAACAAAACAGATTAGAAAAGAGCAAATTAGAACAGTTTGAACAGTTTCATTATTGTCAGTCACACATATACAAAAACTGTGGTTATGGTTTGGAATATAAATTAAAATGCAGTCTTGGTTTTGCCGCCCTGCACTCTGAATGCTCCAACAGAATGACACTCTGAAATGAATGGGAATTCTTAGAGATCCAAATTGATGAATAGCACAGTTTGGTGATATATTATCCTCTGGCACTTGGAATGCCAGTTTACAATTAGACCCAATGATCGGACGCTTTGTAGCAAGGGAGCAGGTATGGAAAAAAAGTACTGGCATCCAACCAGGAAGCTGTCAATTATGTGCAAATGGTGTATTCACAAACTTTCACATTTTTTTCACACACTACTACCATGCTGCAAATGAGTTTCTGAAGTGCACAAAACTTCATGGGATGTACTGCACTTATCAAACTTAAGAATCACTGCCTCAAATGATACACAACAAATTACTTTCCAGGCAAAACTTCAACAGAACTTCAAACACTTTAAGGACTACACATAAGCTATTCAATAACTTATTAACAATGAAAAAACAAAAGAAAACAACGTAATTTTGAATGTAATGTTGAAGACTACCGTGTTAACAGAATTCAGCAGTATAGACCATTTTCAAGATGCATGAGGAACTGCTAAGTAGGGATCAGAGGGAGCCTCTTTTAGGACCCTCAAAGCTTATAACTCCCAGAGCGCCTGGGTCAGTCAATTATTGAAAATGAAGCCCTTGTGGATGCTCAAAGGGGCCCTTCTCACACTGAAAAGTTTAGCAATAAAGCTTAGTGGGATTTTTTTTTGTTTGTTTTGTTTGTGGAGACTTTTGATGAACAATTTGTGATGACTAATGCCCACCCTTGGCAAAGGCAAGCCTCTCTCAACGATGTCCTAACCAGTTTGTCGTGTTCAAGATAATGAAGGAATCAGTAGCAGATGGTTAGTGCACCATAAATAGCAAAGGTAATTAGAGAGCCTGTCAAAATAGAAATGTGCTGTTGGTTCAGGTAAGAAAAAAATGGAACCAATTCTATAAATGATGGGCCAAGGTTACTCAAGGGTTTTACGCAGAATCCCTCAGTACAGTATGTGATTAGCTAGTCTTTAGGAATGTAATTACTGGTTAGTTACTTTTTAAGAATTTTTCTGTGTTGTATTGCCAGGGGATTTGTTAGTTTATATGGGATGTGTTATTGTGTAATTTTATTGTCAGAAAATTAAGTAAAATGTATTAGTCCTTTGTTGCATCTTAGCTGTAAAATCATCACCTCATGTTTCCCCTGATATACAGTATCAGTAATTTAAAAGTAAAGCTCACTAACCACCTAACTGCCTAAACATGAGCACCTTTGCATTTTTGAGGAGGAATGTTGCCAGATTACACCCTGCATGGCTGCTCATATATCCGCTACACCTGGTCCCAAAGTGTAGAGCGACACAAGTGATTACTAAATGACATTTTAATCCGACGGTATAAAGAAAGCATAATAATGCTTTGCAATCCTTTGAAATGGCACAGGGAAGTCATGCTTTGTTTATATATGTGAGCGTCTGTGGAGCACATCCTCTGTGAACTCGAACAGACAGTAATAGGGTTTTGAAGTTTTGCTGAGATATATTCCATATGCTGTATTACAGCCTACAACCTTATAACTCAAGGTTGTTGACATTTTAAGATGGGCCAGTCTGTGATTTATCCTTGGATAATGCACTTTTAACTCAACAAACATGCATTAACAGAATAAAAGTACTTAAGTCCTTTCTGCGCATTATCAAGCTGAATCCCTAACATTGCAGAAATATAATAAACTCAAATGCTATCTTTTTTGTCGCTCTTTTTTTGAATTGTTGTCATTGGCTCTGGATATCAGAATCTAGGTTATGGTTTTTCAGGGCATTCTCAGAGAGACCTGGGCCAAAATATCTTGGACTAAAAGAAGGCCCAACTGTTTTGTGAATATGCTTCATATTCCCTGTCCCCTAACAATGAGCCTATGGTCTGCATAAACAGCATTGCTCCGACAACATTTTTCAGCCCTCAGCCATTTCTAGGGCAAGCTCGGACCCCTGGGAGTTTACAGAAATATCTGCAATATCAGAGTGGCTGGCTTTTTGTGAGGCTTACCTTTGTTGTTTCCAAGGGCCACAAAAGTCAACTGGAGCTGCTCGACAGCTGACAGCAAAGGGTTATGAAATCCCCCTTATTTGCAGTTTTTTGCAATTGGCAGCACTTCACACCTATTGTTCTTTACAATAAGGTGGCAATATTTCATATGTAGTTCACGGGCAAATCATGCAATGTTCCTTAACTACACTGTAAACCTAAGTCATCTGTTGTATTCAAGCACTAGAAATATTCAATAATGAAATAATGTTGGAATAAATGAAAAAGTAAGATCCAATAATAGAAGTGAAAAGGGCTGCTTATTTGTGTCTAGTCTAATTATGGTACCATGAGTAGACAAAATTTATAAGAGCATCCAGATTTCACATAATAATTATCCTGTAGCTTTTAGTGAAAATCCACAGAATTCACATGATTCACATTCACATGAATCATGATGCTATTCCTATAATCTCAGACAGCTTGGTTCAGATTTGTGTACATGAATATTTCTAGCTCACCCTAAACTAGACACAAAGGAGCCAAATCTCTTTTCTGTGAAATTATAAAGTCACACTCTCTGGAACTGCTTCATTAACAATAAACAGGAAACCGAATTTACAGACATTGTGAAAGCTCCCAGGGTGATTTTCCAGGGATTTGGGTACATGTTCTCTGGTTTAGAACATTCAACCATTTTACAGAAATAACGGCTCGTAACTGTTGGAATGAGATGAGAACACATAGCCTGTGGTTTTCCAGGATTTTATTCAGTTTAAAAAAAAGATTTGCCCGTTTCAGTTTTAATCCAAGGTACTTCTAATTCCAGATGATCAATAGATCCCCTCTAAAATGCAAGAACAACAATAGGATTTCTGATAATTTCTGAGTGAGAGCCTCATAGATAAAGAATTGTCAGTGTTGCTCTGTTCTTGTAGACAGTGACTGCAGCCTGCACACTGATACAGGAGGCAGTGATGGGTAATCAGCTGCGAGGCAGAATGGCAGACTGTCTACAGTGGTTTAAGGGCAGACAGAGCAGCATGTATGTAACTTACATGACTGTAATCAAGAATAGGGTGAAGGTTTGAGTAGACAGTCCTCTTCATATTCTCACATGTGCAACAGGATGTATTACTATAAAATGTCAAGTTTTTACACAAATTATTAACATGGGTTTTGAAAGATCAGATGTCGAGATATTTATATCATGCAACATGTTCCATCTGGATATCACTTAATAGTATATAAATATGTTGATCATTTATATTGATGTTGCAAGATCTAGCAATCAGGAGACAACCAAAATTTTATTTTATTTTTTCTTCATTTAAGACCAATTTGAGACAGCCAATAGACTTTTAAACCGAGTTAAAGTTGGAGTAAAAACTTTTGTACTTACAAAAAACTTGTGGTACCCCTTTTGTAATCCTTAGAGAGCTGGACTGAATGCTGTCAACTGACACAAGTCCTGTAGATAATTTAAGAGCAATTTTTTAACTTTGAGAGAGAAACCCATTTCTTTAAATATTTGTAAGAGCAGGACATTATCAGCTGTTTCCAAAGCCTTTGGTGGGTCAATGAGCAGGGCAGCACAATGATGCTTACTATCTACTGTATTTACTATATCATCTATTACCAGGGATACAGCTGTGGCCAAACAGGACAACTCCAAAACCAGGATCCCTATCAATTCCTGTTGATAAATACTGACTGAAATGTCCAAGGTGACAGGGATGATTTGATTGCGGGAGGATTCTCCTCTTACTTTCTCTTTTATTTCAAAAGATAATTATCTAATTGATGATATTTTGTTTCCGTCTAGGTTAGGTTAATTGACATGGCCAGCAATAAAGCAGAGAAACCCTTACAGTTCCACAGTATGTAACTATGAACACTTGAAATGTCAGGCATAGCAGAGCAAATTACTAATTTCCTGTCTGTGTGTATGGCAGCAGGAAGTTAGAGATACATCCTCCCCTCTGGCCCATGGGAAGGAAACAGTGTGAATGGAGAGGAGATGCTCACTGACCTCTGTGAAGAGAGTCAAGGCTTGACCTTGAAGCCTAGCTGACTAAACAGACGACCCAAATCACCCAGGGCTGAACATGGATATCACTAGAACATCCCCCTAATCTGATATTCCCATGTCCAATATTGTGTATTTAATAATATTCTCTTCATACCATAAGTATTTAAATGTCCCCCAGTGCTGATTGTTGGAATGTGATATAGTTGGAAAAGAAAAACATGAAAGTTTCAATATTTTGGTATGATAAAAGAGATTTCTAGTACAATATCATCTTATCATAGCCCTGCTATTGCTGTCACCACAAATTGCTGTTGAAGTGGCTACAAATAGCTAAAAGTAATTTCATTTTTAATTGTATCTGTATACAACATTTTGCCAACTGAGGTATATCAGTTGGTGTGACCTGTGCTAATGCTCTTTGTTATATAAGTATCTATGTGAATTGAATGCAGTATTAGTGGGTTACTTTGCACGACACAGTGACAGTTTACTAGATGTACACATTAAGTGCTCTTCTTGTTGAATAGACACACTGTCTTAAAGTAAACCCAATACTCATCCCACAAAGCCTAACATGCTACATGCCTTGGATCATAAAGGTAAGAAGCAACTTCCTGGATTTATGAGCCCAGAACATGGGATGAAACCATTTGGTTTTTATTATTCCATTTACTCTTAGCCGGACCACAAAGTGGTTCTGAGAGCCTGTTTTATGTATTCAGCTGCCTTCCCCTCAACAAGCATGTGGAGCCGCTTAAATAAACCATCAACCGGAGCACAGCTGCAACAACAACCGATCGATCGGAGGCAGGTTACCGTCTGAACACTGCGCCGCCAGCACGCTGGCTTCAGCAGGTGGGGTGGGAGTTGTAATTTGCTGCTGAAGGGCTTTTGTGCCTGCCTGACTTCAGAAAAACTGTAACTTGTGCCTCCCTTGATAGATAGCCATGAAGGCTGATAGAATGTGTGTGTTTGGGAAAGATTCGCCGCTGTATAAACAATCGACTCCCTACCATCCACAACATCTGGGAACTCTCAAGTATTGAGGCAGAAACAAATAACCAGGGACTTGTTAGTTTCTGATTAGATTTTAAACAACTCATCATGGCTCATGGAGTTCCCCTCACTACGGTGCATGGCCAGTCATACAGGAATACACAAGGAATCAAAATAAAAGCAACACTCAAAGCAAATGAACATGGAGGAGTTATTATTCAGGCTTGCTCTTTCATTAAATTGCATGTGCGACATGCTTATGTGACTTTTTTAAATGCTAGCAGTCAAGGTTTTGCAAATATGTAAAAACTTTGAGTGCAACCACTGTTAAGGCAAGCCTTTTCTGGTTACAATAAACCAAACTGTGCAGAAAGCAAATGGTGCAAGAGCTCTTAAGTGTGGGCCTCACTGGCCTGACAAAGATGGCAATCTCTCTGTGGTATTTACCTTCCTGAATTCTGTGTTCTCACTCTCCCTAATCTCCTCGTTCAAACAAACAAGCAGCATCAGATTCTTCTCCCCGTCCGTCAACTCACAGCCATGTTTGCCAGCTCTTCTTGAGTGAAGACTGCCCACATTATCAGTAATCCTCTTGTCTGTCTTAGTTTAAAACCCAGATGAGTAGGGAAACTAAAATCTGAACCTTCCCTTGGCCTAGAGGAAATAAAAAGAAATAAATAAAATGAAGGCAATTCATTTTTGCACCAAGGAATTTCTATCCTCTGAGCCTCCAACATCTTTCTAATTTCAACCTTTGCAACTGCGTCTGTCATAAAGTAATATGTTATCAGTTAGCAGAAGGAGCTGCGCGTCTGTGTCTATTGTATGGCCAGAGACAGGAAATACCATAATGAAATCTCTCCAGGACAATTTACACATAACAAAGTCAGTTATGATGCTTTTTCATCACATTATAATAGATTTAAATTTAATGTTAAATTTAGTATAATACATAAGTATACAGTTTCAGCCATTGAAAATTAAATCATGCTTTCACGCCTTTTATTGGCCCAGCAGAGCGACCTGTCTACCCAGTTCTACAACATGCTGAAGTGCCACATTATGTCCAGCCGTCTACATCGACCCTGCTTTACTGCTGCGATCACAATTCTCACACCTCCTTGTGTTCTTCATGTGTATCTGCTGTCTGTCCATGCATTTCACTTATGTTTGCACACACACAAGGACACAGACACACACACACATAAGATCACACAATCATGTCAGCTGCAGCTGAACTTTTGCACTGCAGCATAGCGCAGGTTCTTCCCCTGCAAATCCGGTTGCTAGACAATCTAAGCCAATTACAGTGTGAGGGCAAATGGTTAACCTCCATAATATACATTTCCCAGCCCCTTTCTCTGAGCTTGCTTGTCATCCCCAGAGCAGAGTTATGCACCAGGGCCCAGTGTCCCAGGCGACCCAGTTTGAATTGGCTCAATTCATTAAGCCAGGACCCGTGCACAAGCCTGAGTTCACACGGCGAAGACACTTGCAGCAAACAGCTGCTGCACATTCCTGATGGGAGGGCCAGGCAGATGTCCAAGGAAAATCAAAGGGAGAGACAGGGGAAAGTTTATGAGCCAGCGTTTGCCAACCTCAATGAGAAGCTCTCCATCCCCTCCTCAAAGACAGGGTGCAGCTGGCGGAACTCAAGGCCCTGTCCTGGTTGGGGCTCCCCCGGTTCTCCCTCTCCCACTCAAAACAGTGCAACGACTCAACATAGCATCCTGACAATATCAGTTGTCTCTTCAGTGCTCTCTACTTGAACCGCAGCCACTTTGGCACTAGTAGAGGCGGTCTGGCTGAAGGGTTGGAATAATCATTAAATCTTATTTCTTCGACATTGTTACCATTGTAGCAATGCATTGTTCAACGTAAAACCTCAATGTAAATGTTAAGAATCCACATCCTTTATGAAACAGAAATAATAAATGAATGATAATGATATGTATTTGATTTAGTGTAGCTGCTGTACACTTTTCATTTGGTGACTTAGAATTTAAGGGCATGTAATTGGGAGTGAAGGATTTGGCTTCACTTTCATTTGATAAAGGAAAAGTCAAGGGTGAGATGGCACTGGATTTTAAAGACAACTTTGAAAAACCACAGTGCCTCTAGCACTGCACAATTCGCTCATTCATCACTTTACAAACAAGGGCAAGAGTATGGTCATGCTTAGACGTCTCTCTCTGTACTACTTTTTCTTTGTCCTGCACGCCGCCCCCTACCCCACTACTGTCTCAGCCCGATCCCACTACCCCCACTCCCCTCTAGCCCTGCTCCACTGCACACAAACACAGCATGATACCAGTTGTAATCACTGTTGGACACAATTTCAGGGACAATTTGAAGACTATTTATTATCCTCAGTCAATAAAAAACAGGACACAAGCATTTTCTGGATGTTCATTTGAAACCTATTGACAGGTTTATAAATGAATCACTTAGAGAGTAATTACTGTACATGCTTAGTCTTTGTGTTTTATTCCAAATATATTTTGTGTTTGCTTCAGCATGAACAATTTTTTTAAATAATTATATTTGCATGTCAAATATATGTGAAGGACTAAAATAAATACTAGCTTTTGCTTTTTCCAGTTACAAATGCACCGCCTAAACAGACAGAGATTAGGTCTGAAATAATACTTCAGTCCGGTGCATAACCAACATTTAATCCACAGTGGTGACTAAGCTCCTGCCTGGTTACTAAATTGAATATGATCGCTGAGAGAGTTCCCCTGGGAAAACGAGTGATAAAACTACTGGTAAGTAGTGCTGTATCCATTCGTGTCCTCTTCAGATTAGGTGGATGGGACAAACTCCCCTCCAGGGGAAAGTTCCTCAGCAGGGCTCCAGGTAACACAAACCTCTTAATCACACATGACCTGGCAGCTAAGAGAGAGTTAAGCAGCAGCATGGGGCCTCCCTTAGAGTGTTCCCTCCTCTACTGCACCATCATTAGTACAAGCACATGGCCTGCCTGCATCCAGCCCACTGTTTACAAACAACTGCTTAACACCATGATCACTGACCTGCCCTGAAACCTGTGGCTTATTTTAGGAATTTGCTTATGATGAATTGGAAACCGTGACAAACCTTACTTTCAAATTTAAATCCAGTGAATTCCATAATAGACCAAGACTTTGATGTAAGTGTTTGTAATTTGTTGTGCCAGATTTGTTTGACCAGACTTCACTGTAACATGGCAGCCCCTGTTAGTTTTGACAAATTGCAATTATGTTTTTTTTCACCAGAGAATAAAAAATCGTAACTAACACATAATATTTTATGGGGCCCTTACAGCACAGCTTGTCTCGGAACATTGTGTTTGCACTGGATAGTCTGGATTTCTCTTCCAACATAGTTTTGGTGCTGCACACACTAGGAGACTCTCAGTTCATTTGTCAAAGTGAACTTCAAGGGGAAAAGCATCCTGAACGGTGGTTGAAGGTTTGTATGTCATCAACCATTTAGAGCGATCCGGGGTGGCGCTCAGGCTGGAGGAATAGTCTGTTCGCCCTTGCAAAAAACTGACAGGGTCAAAAACATTTTGGTACGACCAGTGGTAGCCTATAAATATAACATATGTAAGACATGCATCTGTGACAGGCGTGGGCTTAGCATCACTATATGTACTTTAGCGAATGAATCTCAACAATTTTATCAGCTTAGTTATGATCACGACCTTGGCTGCTATGCTGGATGTCCTGCACTATAAACACTGGTATTTGCTTGATGTTTTTAGGAAAGAAGAGATTTTGTGGTAGGCATATAAATAATGCTACATCTCAATGATAGCAATGCCATTTGGCTTTATTATTCCATTTAATAGTTCTGAAAACAATTATTTGGTAGTTAATATGAGGTTTTAGGATGGGTGACCCACTGATATGTAAACTTTTTACTATAATTGCTGTCCAGCTTAGGGAGGGGGGAAAAAAAAGATGCAACAGTCTAGACACGGGTCCATGACACCATGTTTGTATAAGAAAGAAAAAGCCAAATGATTCAATTAGCTAACAAAAATCAAGAGAGGGTCCAAGGAACAACAGATAGATGGTCAAAACTGAGGACTTTTTTTTGTAACGTTGCTGCAAGCTGAGTAAATGTTATTCCAGTGGACATTGAATTGGCTTATAACCTACTCTATGCAAGACATGTACATTGATTGTGAATAGTAGCAGTTCCAACTGGCCTATGTGTAGCACATTGATTTGATAAGGTGAATAATTAATTGTGCTACTATACAGTTGCTGTTATTGGCTGTTACGCAGCAGCCTAAGTCAATGTTGTGGATTTATTTTCACTTGTGAAGTTCACCAAATTAATGAAATGGTCATAAAATCCAAGATGGGACTGAGGCAGGAATCCAGATAACACACATTTTCAAGCCCATGGCTAAACTATAATTGTGAAAGCTAAATGTAAAAGTCAATCATGTATATTTGAAGATATATGTTTATATATGTGTATATAAGTCTATGTTAACACGTAGACGTTAAACTGCAGTAATAAACAACCACATCAGGTCCATAAGCACCATATGGAATCAGATAAAGCTGGTAAGGTAAGAATGTTTAGATTTTTGTACTAAAACTTTATATGAAAGTGTGTGCTGCAGCCAGTGTTGCATCTTTGCAGCTCCCACTCCACTATGTGCACTCTTGATCCCACAACAGCGCCCTCTTGAACCTAAATGTGCTTTGATACATTTGTAGTACCAAGGATGTGCTGCTCTACATGCCAATAGTGGGAGATTAGGATACTGAATTGATTAATAGGTTATTGCATGAACAAATGCTAATAGGTTGATATGTGAAAATTATTTTCTAGCTCCATGCCCTGAAGATATTTATGGAGTCAAAGAGTTCAAAAGTCTAAGAGGTCAAAAGCAGTTGTGTTGGCTTTAGGGCAACCTCAACAGTAAAGTACACAGTAGATTTTTAATACCTTTATCTAACATATGGTCAAATGGTCAAATAAAATGTTAATTGGCAAGGATGATATATAGTAATAACTGCTTACTATTATGCATTGCTACCTCCCATTGGTCATCTTTATGAAGAATAAAATTGTGTCTACATAATTCAAATATCAATATCATCAACGCTTAGAGCTTAACTCTGCCCTAGTTTTAATTTGTAAATATCCAAGTGCTTGGCTTTGGTGTAATGTTTCCAAGGGGTGAAGGCTAGGCAAGGTCTTTAAGACCTGGGGGAGTTGGTCCATCGGCTGGAATGCAGAGAGAGGCTTGTAAATTAGAGACCCTAATGAAAACTCTCTGGTGTCCAACTGAAGCAATCATCTGGTTAGAATCAACCAGTTATTCCACTAATTTCCCTACCCCTCTCTCCAAGCCCTCAATGCCTAATTTAGAAGAAAAGTACATGTTCCGCTTTACACACCTGCAATTTGAACTCCAAAAGACTGCGACCCCTTAAGCAAGTTAGACTTTTTCTTCACTTATTTTTGAAGGAAGAGTAAAAACAATGAATATAAAGACGTTGGATGTATAGAAACGTCTGAGCGGAACAGCCAGTTGTAAATTATTTATTAAATGGTACGACTTCTTTAAGAAAAAAAAAAATCACAGCATACAAAAGTGTCAAAACATTTTTCTTTCATTTGAGTTTTTAAGTTTACGATATGCATCATTTAACTGCAAGAAGTAGCACTAAAGGCCATAACCAAATGATCAATAGTACTAAACGTGTTATTTAAGATTGTGAAGGATTAGACGGATTGTTGGATAAGTAGCTGCCTGAAACAAGGTCTAAAACATCTCCCCAATGAATTGGTCACTACTTTCCTTGGAGTTATTCAACCTTTCACCCACTGGGCCCCCCGACTCTGACCTTTAACCAGATGCCATTTGCTTAAAATCTCCCTGCCAGTTTCAACCTCTGGAATCTGCAACACATTATAAGAGGAGAAGAGAACAAAGGCAATAGATTAGAGGCCAGCCTGGTTATTAGTTTGCTGATACAGTTTTACAAGGGTCAAATGCAATGGTAGGGAAAACAAGTTGAGGAAGAAAAAGTGTTTCAGAGCCTCAAACTATACGGGCTGTTGATAGTGCTGTAGACAACCTTGTACTGATAATGCAACTTTCTTTTTTTTTTTTCCCAGTACAGGCTGCATGTCAAAAAAGGAATAAAGCAATCCAGATGTAGTCCACTATGCATGCAGGATTCAGTTGGCATGCAACATAAATGTATAATAAAAATGGCAGTTTCAAAGAAATATACCTGTACATCTGTAAGTCATCACATGACAACAGCAAATAGTATTTCAGTGCATAATCTTGCACACTGAAAAAACACTAAACTGGTGGTCAGTGATGCATGTCTTTGTTCCCTTTCTTTCTCTCTCCAGTGGCTAATCCATTGTGAAGCAAAGATTTTATGTCAAACTATCTATTCCTCCTGTTTTCGCTTCTCATCTTTGCTTGCTTAAAATGTTCTTGTGGATATTTTTTTCTCCCCCTCAGTCTCATAGTATCTCAGTTAGAAAGTGTGTTTTTACCAGGGAGGGCTGCACTGAGTGGAGGTGCTGATGTATAGAGCAAAGTTGCTTGTCTTTGCTGAAAGCTTTTGTTTCCTGGGGCTCTCTATTCATCACAAAGCCTTTGGTGGGAAGAGACATAAAGACAGGCTCTGACCCTGGTGTGAGCCCTTTGACCTCTGTGAACCTAAGGGGACAGATTTTCAGCAACTGCGCAATCACTATTAGTTGACCGCAGGGGCTGTAGTGGAAAATGGCTGGAGCCAGACAAAATGAATGGAGGTACATGGTGGGAAAATCTGGTAATTTATAGAAGTTGGGAGTCTATTTCAAAAGAGGTGATGGTGGATCAGCTGACACGTGAGGTCAAAGGTGATGTTTGGGCCTGATTTCCTGACCATGTTACTGTAACATCTGCGTGTTAAGAGACTTCTGGGACAAAAACATTTTGACCCTCAGGGGCATGATTGTGAAAAAAAGCTTAAGTTTAGATTGCTAGATGTCAATGACATGTTTGATTTAAAGCCCTCTAGGACCGTTTGTGACAGGACCACGAGCCAAAATCTTTACACCCTTGAGAAAACATTTTTCATCTTCTATTTACCTTTAATTATTTAATGGGCACCTTACTATTACACAATATAAAGATTAATACTGCATTAAATCATTGTGTGCCTTTCAGTTATGAATAACTTACCGCCACAAGTTTTAACATTCCACTTCATTACATTCACTTTAAAAGACAAAAGATTCTGTATTAAAATAGCTACGGTCATGCCTCTCCTATGAGACTGGCTGTGATAAAGTGGATCGTTTTGGCTCTTGCACTGTCATCTACAAGTGTCCAAGTAAAGAAATACTGGGAGTCCCCAGCCCCAGGGCTAGCCATTAAGTAAATTGGCCTCTCTAGACCTATAGCTGTGTCACTGTCCGTGACGAGCTGCCACCTATTTGACCCAGGGACAGGAGTCCAGTGCTGACCAGCAGCTGTTCTGTGGTCTTGTCTTTCCAAGCCTGGGAAGTGGTTCCTAATTAGCCTCCCACACCCATAAATGTGTCCAGTAGGTCAGTCACTCCAGGCTCATTGATCGCACTGATGTGTTCCATACTGAGGTTTGACTTCAGCTCTTACATCAAAAAGAATGAGGAGCACCAGGTGACATAAGCAGTCTGCATGTGTCAATGAGGCCCTCACCAGTGAAGTTATTACTGGAGCAAACAGTGGGGTTAGCTGACACTGTTTTCATAGAAGTACAATATCAAAAAAAAAGTACAGTGTTGATGAATTTAACATGAGATGTAATCCTTGATCATAGGGGTGAAGCAGGATGAAAATAACATATTTCTTCTGCTGCTTCTACCGTCACTGGTGTTCTCTTTAGATTTATCTCTAATGTCCTATTACAGACATCATGACCGGGTCAATACTTCAACGGTAACAACCGCTGGTTATGACGGTAATGATAAATGGATGTAGCTACACTCGGCCTGGGTACAATATCATCTCTGCCGTGTCAGAGACGAGGCTCTCTTGTATCGAAGTCACAGGAAACAAGTCTTGAGGGCCTGCCCTCCACAATCACTCCTCCAGATATTTTTCTCGTCTTTTTCTACCCTCCATGAGTTGTTTTTCTTTCATTTAGCTGGCCTCCACCAATAAAAATGCAAGCCAATTTTCCAGCGCATTAACCCAAGAGATCTTTAATACACAAGAGTTTTGGTGCAAAGGGGACGGCAAGGCCTCATGGAAAGATGGATGGGCCTGCCGACTAAGAGTGGGCAGTTTTCCCACTGCCCTGGTCTCAGCCTGGGACAAAGGCCTCATTGAGTGGGATGCTTGACATCAGCATCATAAACTAGTCATTGCTACAAAGACCCTGACACTTTAAAGTACCAGCTACTGCCGCTTTCTTTTCTCTCCTTGTTACAGCGTTGCTAAGGCTGATCACGTCACCAACCGTTTTTCTGTAGATGCCAATACAGAGTTTAAATGTACAATAATGTCAATAGGAATTCCTTCTGAGAGTTTCCATTTTCTGCCCTTCTATTTTAGCTTTCTTTGCACCTGTCTTATTAAAGTGGTAATCCGCAAGGTTCTTGTTTTTCTTGATTTTGGCGACACCTTTGGTGATAAGCGGTCATTGCTTTGGTGTTTTGCACTCAACGCAGGCGCTGGCCAGACATTCTGTAATAATAAGGTCACTCAGTGCAGACTGCAGCTTCTTGTATTTCTTCTACCTTCTTGTATTTATTCCAAACAAACCGCTGTTGTTGCTTCCATAAACGTAAACCGCATCAATTCTTGTGTGCCAGAAGATTTTTCCCGAGAAAGAGAGACCCTCTCATAGGCGTTTAGTAAGTGTAAAAGCTTTCTTGAACTGGGTACAGGTTGATTCACTATTGTATCAGTCTGCAATAGAGAGTACCAAAACAGACATTTATTTATATGAAAAAGTTGTGGATTATTACTTTAAGCATCTAGAGTAATTGGCTTGTTGGCATATGCCTGGAGGGATTATGGGTACTCGTGGTAAATCTGGTTGCCATGGTGTTCGGGATGGGATTTGTCAGTTTATGGTCCAGTCGTTTATATACATCTCACTCTGCTAGCAAGTAAAACTATTCCGATATTTTTTTTTTTACAGATGAAGGATTATGTGACTTTAAAAAAACACAACAACAAAAAAGACCCACCCCAACTCAATAACCTTAAAGTCATGGCATCAACAAGACAAGGAGATATGAGTATGCCCGGCTCAATGGAAGTCTGATCCTCAAACATGATGTCAGCGCAAAGCCAGTTTCAGATTCTCAATGTCATGGAAAAAGGCTAGGGTGCACTTTAATAGATTAAACACCGAGAGCCAGACAACTGCGCTGCCAGGGAGGTGCTGATGGATGCAGTCACATTTAATATGAATTCATGTTGTATTGCAACAAAAACCAAGGATCCCATTGCATCAAGTATAAACAATGTAGAGCAAATATTTCAACATCTTAAGCTTATGGGAAAAAAAAGTTAATAAAATCTCAGCACCTCTTGCAAAATGATAATGATAATGATGATGATAATTATGGAATATTAGTCAGTCACTACCATAAAACCTTTGCTAACAACATATTATTTTTGTGAAATATTGAGTTGAATATAGTGATTATTTCTCTGACAAAGAATATACTGTGGAGCATTTTAGAATTATTGATAGACTTTTTAAATCTTTTTTTTTTTTTAAATATCCAAGTGTTTAAATAAAAAAGAACTATCCTTTATGACAATCTATACTTTTTAATCTAAATTGTCAATTCTCTATATTTTTGTTTTACTCTTTTAATTTTTATCTACTTTCTCTTCATTGATCAGTCATAATGATGGTCTGTCCCTGCAGTACATTAGGAGACAATGCATCCTGACAGAGAAGAGTGTGTGAGAGTGTGTCAGAGTGTGTGTGTGTATGAGAGAGAGAGAGAGAGAGAGAGAGAGAGAGAGAGAGAGAGAGAGAGAGAGAAGAGGTGTGTGTTGTGTTTGTGTGTGTTGTGTGTGTGTGTGTGTGTGTGTGTGTGTGTGTGTGTTGGGGGGCTGTAGCTCTTACACTGAACTCATATACAGGGAAACAGCTGCTTCACATTGCTAACCCCTGGAACAATGTGAAGATAGTATGTTTAGACAGGTTTGGGCAAGAATGGAGGTCACCAAACCTTCAGGGGACATGTCAGTCCTAGCTGTCAGCCACTGGAAAGAAACAGTGAAATAACATTAGTCTTCATTGGCATCTAATACATTTTTACTATGCTCTGATACTGCGGGGTAATGACTGATTGCAAGAAGAATTTGAGAATGACACGAGTTTTCCTCTGCTGGCTCCTGTTTATTTCCTCAGTGAGTTTGTCACAGAGATGAAACATGAAATTCACACTAAAATACCAGACCGTACCTGTCAGCGCTGTTATTCTGCATGGATACAGATGGATCCGCGTTAGTCTGATCACAGACCTCAAAGAAGTGTGACACTATTCGTCGTCATAACTGACAGCCTTGCAGCTGCCCCGTCGATCTATAGGGCGAAGTACTCCACTGTGTTTTTGTCACCTATTCACTCAGGCATGTGTAATCGATCCTTCATGAGTTTGAAAAAGAAAAAAAAAAAAGAACACTTCAAGGTCTAGAGATTATCACCCTGGCCAGCTGGCTCGCATGTGCCCTCGCGTCTATATTTAAATACAGTAAAATGATAGGAAGAATGAGTCGACAAAGAAACCATTACCACTGGCAAACCAGGGGCGGCTTAAGCACACAGAGTGGGTCAGTTCAATCTGCCAAGACCTCTCAAACAGCCTATAGTCACCGTCTTGTCAAGTCTTGTGTACATTGTCTGTCTGAAGTGGAGTCAGGAAAACTCACACTATTTGAAAATGATCTTATTTTTATTATCATTATTTTAAATAACACATTACATAATTGTATTATTTAAAACCTCACTTTTATTATAAAAACTTGTTTTTTTAATCTACATAATACATAATAAATGAAAATGCAACAAATGAATTGTTTAGGAGCGATGGTATAGCAATTGACAAATTCTGATAAATTGCTATGAGATAATCTTCTGAGGTGCTTTTTCTTTTTCAGGGGCTTATTTGCGTCTTCAGACCAAACCAGCAGCCATGCCCTCCTCTGTTGTGAATGACTGTGGCATTATTCTGTTAATAGTTATCTGTCCTCAAGTCCTTGACCTCCTCAAATTGTAAACACGTTTTTTACACCACTCTCAGCACTCTTTGACCAAGGGAGTTTTGTCGACAGTGGGGCCCAGAGATAAGCAAGCAGGGGCTGGACCTGTTCCGGCCTGCAGTGCCCTCTGCAGCACCTCTGCTCCATGCTCAGTCAAATTTCTCCCAGCGCTGCCGGATCACATGGGTTAATCTCTTCTGACCCTGACTCCTCAAAAGCACAAGCCCGGCTCTTTTGGACTCGGTCCCAGTGTGAGCGCAATGCAATGCATGCAGTGCCATGGAAGTAGACCCCACACACATCCCTTGTTCACTGGCACCAGTTTGCAGACTACAGAACAGGGAAGATAAGGTACAAGAATGTCAGGAAGTCTGACACCAATGAGCGGTATGGTAAACAAACAGTTGCAGACGTCTGCCCGCATCCCCTGCCACTTAACGACCTTCAATTCCACTCTTTTAAATGTCAGGCTGTGAAATATGGTTCTTTGTTCAGGCTATTAGCTAAACAAATCGCTCAGCATTAACTAAACAGCCAAAAATCTGACTGTTCACTGAATGATACAAATACAAAAGTGATACAAAACATTTACAAGATTTAGAGCAAAATTACAAATTTCCATAAACAATGAAAAATAAAATCTATAAAAAACTTTTCAAGTCATTTACTAAAAAAACAAGTGCTTATAGCTGATAGATATGATAGTTGCATAACATTGCAGGCTACAGTCCAGAGGTGTAAAACTTCAGCGATAAGAATAGTGAACTCACTGTTTATCTTTTGGTGTCGTAGAAAAGGGATTATTAATTATATGTTATGTAGCAACGGTATCTCCAGACCTTCAGCAATTTCGTGTTTTCACTAGTGTGGAGTTTTGTGTACAATAATACTGTAAATTTTAAAATGTATCGTCTCTGGGTTTTGAGATTTTTAAAACCTAATCCATCAGAAATACTTGGCAAAAGTAGGAGTCATTTATATAGTCAAATAGTCCAACTGTGGTCCGTTGCCAAGGCATTTTTAACCATTCCCTTTTTAAATACATATCACACAATATTACATGTGACATGTCCACAGAGGTTGTAGATAGCTTTGGGAGGGAACAGTGACAATTATACATGCATTGGAGTTAAAAGGAACAGAGGAGAATTTCCATTGGGAGAGTGGAGCTCTGATGTCCCTCCCAGGTACTTTGATCTCTCTGGTGTAGTGGAGCAAAAACCCAATCATTCTTAACCACATAAAAGTTAACAGAGCGTGGCCTGGTATTTAGCTTTATGTTTATCTGTGTTATTAATGTGGGCAAAAAGAGCATGGCCTGTCACTGCGGGTCAGATTGGCAGGTGTTGCGCTGTTCTGAAGCTGTGATTTCATAGCCTCTCTGCTCAGGCACCCAGAAGTCAGAGCAGTCTCATGTTCAGGTAAGTGAAATGAAGCTTACTTTAATAGGGAACTAAAGACTGACATGTCTAGAGGTATCATATGCCTAAACAATAAGAATTGGCCCACTGAAATCAATGCTTTAAACTCTCCGAGCAATTCTTCGTCCAAGAATAAATAAAGCTGTGATGAATTGTAATTAGTGTGTTGAGGGTTGAAAAAGATTATTCTTTGATCTGCTAAATAGGCAGTGCTTTGAGAGGAGATAGCATCTCGGAGACAAGTGAGTGGCAGTGGGAGAAAGGAAGATAAAGAAATGTGAGCGCATTTTTACACATTCTCCGAGACCACAGGCAATCCTGATGAAGATGATAGAGGGAGTCTCTGATTAACCATCCGGTAAGCAGGATGTATGTCCCTGCCAAGGCAGACAAATGGAACTATTGTAATGCTATGACAGTCTTTGATCATTTCTGTGTTCAGGGAGATATCTTCATCAGAAGTGCTCCTTGTTAAAGCTGTCACAGACTAGCAGGCGGAGATATTTGCACTGTATTAGATTCCATGGGCCATCAATATACGATAATTACACTGCACATATGAGCGCCTTCAGACACTTCCAAACATCAAACCACATGATTTGTCATTGTATTTAATCAAGTGTATATTTATGTATTTATTTTCAGGTTCTTTAAGATTTATAAGGAGGCCAATTAAATATAAATATCATAATTAAAATTTGTTCATTAGATAATGATGGAAAAATATCTTAAACATTAACTCAAAATTGTGCTACTAATGTGATTTCCCATGTTGCAATTATCTACTTCACCGTATAGATTTTTCTTCAGGCTGATTGACAAAACATTATGATGTTGAAATGTAGACCAATTGACCTATGGCAGACAGCAGAATTTTTTTCACAGCCAGCGGCCCCATCTGTATGGTTCCACTGAATATGCATGGGGCTAAGTACGGTCTAGCCTGAGCCATTAATAATCTTGTCATCATAACTGAGAACTCCAACTTATTGTGTTATTCTCCAAGTTATTCCCCCATCCTGTGGATTTTTCTAACTCCACATTATTACAAATATGCCATAGCCACAGCCTCAGAGTCAAAAAATGAATGCAAAACCAGTCAAAATGAGGGAGGGGAGCAAAGGAAAGCAGTGGTTCATTTCCCTTATTCTTTCCCCCTTTTAGCGGGATTAAACGCTTGGAGACCTTACAAGGGACCTACCCAGATCCATGCAAAACAACTTCTGGCTGGTTAGGGAGAAGACACTCTGAGTGATGCCAGTATGTTGGAGCATCACTGTGCGTGTGACTGTGTATGTGTGAATGTGTGTGTGTGTGTGTGTGTGTGTGTGTGCTGCCCTTGAATAGTGAGCAAACCATCAGGAGTGAGAAAGCGGGGGGTAAGGAGACTGACGCAAGGTAGCATTTGCAATTGGGAGGTTTTGGTTTCAGGCTCTCCAGTCATCAATCATCCCGGGCCTATTCTGTTCTTTGACAGCTCACTACAAGGCTTGACATTTAACACTCACGACCCTGGACCAGGCTGTGCTCAAGACCAGAGACTTCAGAAACACAAAAATTGAATAGAATGACACTTTCCCCTCTTCAGTAAGTGGTAGAACTGAGGCAAAGCAGATACAAATTAATAATTCCCATCTGCAATACACTTCAGTCTGGTGAAATTACTGCTTAAGGTCCCATGTCCCCCCTCTGCCCCGTACTTTGACATACACAAAAGAGCTAAATGAGAAAGTCAAGAGGCCTCAAGGCCTATTAGACTAATGCTAGCATGTTTTTTTATGTGTGGATGGACTCTGTGAACTTTGTGAGAGGCAGCTTTGAAAAAGTTACCCAACTCACGAAATCATTAATACTGTGTTGCAAAAGGGAGAACATATTGTAGGTATGCCAAAGATAATTTTGTAGCTGAATGTCTCAGTTAGCAATGCAGATTATTTGCTCAAATTTGGATTAATTGTACACATTTCAAATTATGAGAGGACATTTTTTCTGCCCTTAGGCTGGCCTTTGATATTACAGTCATCTAAATCTCCATGGGAAATGAGCTTATGTTTTGTGACCACATTTGGTTTTCTGCCTTTCTGGGTCAGTAGGTCACAATAAACAGTGTAATAATATTGAAAAAAAAACCCTGTGCTGATAATGCATGACATGACCTGATATCTAACTGGATAATGCAGTACTATGCCCTATAAAATACCAGATTTACTAAATTTGAACAGGCATTTTTTCCAATAAGCACATCTGTCAGTCTAGAGATGTTGTCACAGTGTGACCTATCCAAAACCACAAAAACTGGTTCAACAGCATTATATAACAAACCCCCGCACCCCTCACACATAGACACACACACACACACACGCCCGTGACCCATGATAACTTGACATAGAGTATGCTTTTCATTTGCACTGTTTTCTCTCAGGCCATACAAGCATGAACCTCACTGTCTTGCTTTCCACAAGGATTTAGTATGTGGATACTGATAACATCTCCTTAACATCAGCCATATCCATTCACTCTCATGTCAGGGAATTGATAGCTTCTTTTGGATTGTGTGAGCCACAGAAAATCTCTTCCATCTTTGTGTGTGATACGCTCTGCTTGCTGCATACTAAACATGTTGCCAGACAACTGGTCATGTCTTAACTGTGAAACTGGCAACTATTGTTCGTGCTGCTATTGAACATGCCTCTAACGACTCCAAGGGCAACCTTTCATCCTCCACGAGGCACTAGGGGTCTTCCATTAAATCATTTAGTATGTTCTTTAAAGCCTCTAACATTATCACATAAGTCCTAGTGGCTGGATAATCTAGATAATGATAGGGCCATAGTGAAACATTAAAGGAAAAAAAAGTTGTATTAAGTTCTGTTCTTCTGCTTTACTAAATACTGTACAGAAGTGTAGATTTTTTAGGGCAATGTGTTGCAATTATCTGTCCTCAGGATATTTAGCACAAATTTAATGAGTCCTACAGTATGTCTGTTTTTTGTTTTTTTTGAGGATTTCTCTTTCACCTTCTCTCAATTTGTCACTCTTCATACGCACAAAGAGCCACATAGGCCTATACATGCATGACACACACATAATATACTGTAACATGCCAACATGCACACACACACACACACACACACATGCACACACAAGCATGTGCAAGCACATGCACATTCTCTCTCACACGCACACATACACACACACGTTAGTACAGATTGTTGTCCAGACGATTGGTTGTGATGTCATCATAGAAAACCTCTTTTCTGAGAAAGATTCATCAGATTATGACCAAAGCCAAGCCTTTCTTGCAACACTCCACTAGCTGCACCATATGGTTGGGTCCTAAAGCCACGGGTGGAGGGTTTAATGACAGAGCGGATGTGCAGCGCACATGCCGAGGGATGTTGGGGGATGGGCTAAAAAAACACTCATCAAGTCTTTGGCCTGGAAAGGCTGCACAAGGTCAGCTGTGTGGCGGGGGCAGGGTGAGAGAGCCAGACACATGTCTACAACAAAAGGCAGGTGACCGCAGCTAAACTTATACGCATATGGAAATCATAGGAGTGCACATTAAATCATATTATCATCAAGTATCTTTAAAAAATGCTTTTCATTGAGCATTTAAATGCCCATTATATTGTTGACCTGTTTGGTGATTAATAACACCAATTTTGCCTGAAATACATGAAGTCGATAGTATAGGCATATCACCAAAATATAGTGACACGGAGATCCAATCCTCTTGGCAAATATGCACAGCTGCCAGCGTAGGGTCCAGGGATGAGTAAACAAAGATGGACTCATAATTAATGTTTACTAAGGCTGATGCAATTGCATGACATTTCTACTGCTGTGAGATTTGTCCACTGACCAGAAACTGATCTCTAAACAGTTTCTTAGTTTGACACCCCTCCTTCAGCACTGCAGACAAACATATTTAAACACATAGGGCCTAATCCTGGTTCTCACACTGATCTTGGCTGCCTAATATCTCATCTTAACAACTATATCCATCTTGTGTAGGGAAAAAAAAAGCTCTTCATTTGTTGTAGAATACTGGGGTCGATTCGCCTGCATCTGAGTCTCTGCCCTCCAAACATTATGAATATGTATAATATAAACCCCGATGGTTTGAAGGAAGGATCCACTTTATTTTTTGCCGAGTGCATACCACTACAGACACAGCTTCAGACAATATTAGCCCAGCAATGGTGAGGTGGGACATGGGGCAGCCTGAGGAGTAAGAAGGCAGGGCGAGTGATTGATGGAGTTGTGGTTGGTCTATAAAGGTCTGCAAAGAGTGCTAGGAGATAATCAGAGAGAGGGTGTCTGCAGGCCTCATAACCCCCCACCACACACAAACATACACACACCCACATGCGCACACTCTGACTCAAGAGAGAGATGAGACGGGTGCCTCCGAATTATTAAGCAGTCAGAAGCACTGATGATGAAATTCTGAAGGTCGGGCGTAACAAGAGGCACCTTACAAGGGTCGTAACCTTTTCCTTGCTGTGTGTTTTGTTCTTTGTACCCCCCTCACAACATCACCTTCCCACCTCTGTGTTCACTGGGGGGCAGGTGAGTGGGGGAGTTGCGTTACATCCCTGTTTATCTGTTCATGACCTCTAGCCGGCAATTCTGCACTTGATAAGAGGAGGGCTCGCCTCATAATGTGCACGGCAGCTGATATCAGCCCTGTATCCTTGTGAAATTGATTACCAAGGCCCAGGGAGCGTGCAGAATATAATAAATAGAGATGACACATAAGGCACACATGGACTTGTAGGCTGATGGGTAACACCGCCTCAGCAATTACCTGCTACCCACTTAAAACAGGGGTCATGCAGGGCAGGCTGGCAGTAGAAGGAGTTATGGTTATTTCATATTTTCTCTGCAGGGTGAGGCGCTCTATGAAATGTGTGTGTGTGTGAGTGCGCATGGGTGTGTGTGTGGGGGGGTATTGGTGTGTGAGAAAGAGAGGGTATAGAGAGGGTTTCAAATGTGTGAGAAAAAAAGACCTAAGGCATAAAGGCCTAGTGAGGGTGTAGTCCAGGGACATTTTGTCAATAATGTAGTCATGTTCTAACTATGAAACATCACTGAACGCCAAGATAATTTGCTTCGTTCACACGGTGGCCATATTTGATTTACGTCACACTCAGGGTGAGGAACTCTATAGCGAGGCAGATGGAAATGGAGGCAACCGCAAAATTTAAATTATACAGCACTATTTTCTTTTGATCAAGAGATGAGCAGAGCTGGAGGCTAAATTACCTAAAAGGTTCAAATTAAAGGCTACAGCAACTGGACTGAAGATAGAGCTGCTCAAACCAGTGGTTCATCCATAAAGTTAGTTAAAATTTGCAGTAAGCTACTTTATTTTGTTAACGTTATATACAGTATATGTATCCAAACCAACTAGGTCTAATTATAGAAGTTGCAGCCAATAACTAGTTTTAACAGAAGCAGTTTTAACTAGCCACAGTCATCTAATACTAGCATTAGCTAGCAAACACAGCTAACATAAACAATTTGGCTGCCAAAAAAAGTGGCACTAAGGATATGGAGCATAATGTTAGCATATTACTTATACTAAAGATAGAGGCTGTAAATTCTGATGATTTATAAGAATTTGACTGTGCTTCTCACTATGGACCTTTTGGGTGATTTGGCCTCCAGCTCTGCTCATCTCTCAAACATTATCAAACAATATATTTTTTTTTGTTCAAAGACTGGTTGAGTTTGTCTCTGTTTCTATCTGCTTTGCCATCTTCCAGAGAGGGTTTCCCACCCCGAGTGATGTAAATAAAATATGGCCTCTGTGTGAATAAAGTCAATGGGCAAATATTTTGCAACACTGAATAACCCAGTCTTAATGGCGAGCTCTTCAGTGGGAGCGAATGTCTGGCAGAGAGCAGTGATAAATAAGCTGTAAAAGGCAGCTCCAGTCTCGTCCTTTCACCTGACCCCGCTGCCAGGCACCAGACAGGGCTTTACCATACCAATTACTTTTGATTATCAGGAGCTAGAGCAATTAAATAATTGAGGCCGTTTTTATAACACAGCAAGAGCAATTTTCCCATTGGTCTGTTTACTTTATTGCATTATGGTGAGCTAGGTTTATATTTTCTTGTGTATCTTTTCCTGTTGCCTATATCTGGATAATTATTGAATTCATTAACATAGCAGTAGCGTATGATGGAGTCAGTGGTGAATTGGGCTATGTAGTATAAGTGTGATGTTTTCTTAGCACAAGCCCTTTTGGTTGAGATTTAATAGGGCTTGTAATTTGTGTCACATGGCATTAATGAAATGAGAACTACGCCCTTTTGAACCCAGTGAAGGATTCGTGTTGTCTCTCACCTCTGCAATGACCCCAGTCTTACTTTGTTAAAGTATGTACCTCGTGTGTAGCGTTCAAATAGGCTGACAGACAGACAAACAGACAGACAGACCTAATATCATATCTCAATATCATAACATTTACAGTTGAGACATCTTCTTAATCATCTTTAATCTGCATGCCCTTTATTATGCCACCAACTGCCTGGTAACCGTTCCCACATCCGCTCAGAGGCCGATCCATTATCGTTCTGGTGGGCCTGAGAATTGAAGGAGTCGGGGCTTTTTCCTGTCTTCAAATAAGTCTGCTCTAGATTGCCTGGATCCCTCTGAAAATATGGTCCTCATATTCCTTGTTACTCGTTCCGAAATTGACATTAGTTGTCTTACTCCTACTCCTAACTGCAGTAATTCATGATATTAAATATTCTATTACTTTTTTTTTTACACCCCAGAAATTGGCAATTATTATTTTCAAAAATAAGTTCAGCTCTTTTCTTTTAATAGAACAAACTTATTTAAAAACTTTCTGCAACATTTCATGAAACTATCAATCTGCAGTTGATGTAGGTTACACAATACCTTGTCGGTGAAAAGTGTGACATCGTATGATTATATTTCAAACGTATTTATTTCAGTGGGCATTCAATATTTTAATTGATCTCTATCAACCATGTCAACATATTACAATTAAATGATAGCGAACAACTAGCCTAAATCAAAAACACATCTGGACACAACTTAACTTGAACTACTCATTAAAGCAGTGTAGCTGACACTAAAAAGTTAAAGCAAATAAATAAATACAAAAATAGCTCTTCACTTTCTCCCTCTCTTATCATCTTTGCAATGCATCTTATTACTTACAGTTTATTACTCATCGAAAAATGAAACAACCTCTGGCCTGCTCTCTTGACATAAGTATTCCAGCATCATTAACATAAAAGAGCTTGGACAAAACTCCTACACTGGGTTAAGAAAAATAGACTGACCAGTTATTATGAAAACAAAAACAAATCATGTGATGGGGTGGGAGAGAAATTCACATTTGTGGATCATTAAAATTATAGATCAGATCAGATATCAAAAATAATATCTGAAATTGGTAATGCTATTGTTATTATTCAAATTAAAATAGCAACAATGTAACACTCTAACACTGACACACTACTACTTAACACTGCAAACAACATATTGTGCATTCAGGCCATGTTATGTACAGAAAGTCATTCAAATCAACAACAGTGAAGTTGATCGTGTATCGCGTATTTATAGCAATCATTGGTCCAAAAGAAAATGTATCTATCCATGTTAGCCAATTAACTGTTCTTAAAGTTTCCACCTGAGATATCTTAGAGAGTGTGATGCATAATGTATGGTTCATTTCAAAAACAGGCACTCCAGTGGCTTAATGTTAGCATAAAGCAGGCCATGTAGATTTGGTGCTAGCTGTTTCAATGAAGAAATCTGAATGGCTGTAAGCTGCCAGGCAAACCTTTATATCTATTTGTTCCACTTGTCTGGCTCTCAATGAGTTTAATCAGCTGAGAAGAAGCGGTGAGGGGGGTGTTGCCTTACCCGCCCATACATTAGAGAGCCCCCCTGCACCACACACTCACACTCAAATACACACAAGCCCACAGCCCCATTCTCTGTGCATCGATGTGAGAGTTGAGGGTCTCCCTCTCCCCTGTTGCCTTGCGGATTATCAAGTACACTTCAATTACTGCCGATCGATACACTTCTGGCTGCAAAAGGGAGTGTGAGGGAAATTAGACAGACTTTGGGTATGGCCGTGACTACAAAGCAATGGATTAACACTGATATGCATCTCTTCATTTACATCAGGAATGGGCCCATTCTCCATCAGCATACTGCACTCTCCTCTGAACGGACGCACATTCACATAGGCTTTAATTGAAAGGGGACTTTTTGAAAGATTGCTTCTTTAAGTGCTGGGCAAGGTGAGGGCAAGCCTGTCATATACTGTAGGAGGATTAAAACCTACTGCAGTCGCTACAGGAGAGGAGCCACTGTAACTGGGCTTTTAAACTGAATACAGGAAAGGAGGTCTTGTGTAGAACTGTTAATGTCATGATAATAATACTATGTCATTGTAGGTGAGTCTGTTTGTGAGTCTGTGTGTATGTGTGTGTGTGTCTGTATGCATCTGTGTTTTGGGTTCCAAATTGGTCAGGACTCATTAAATGATTAAAGACAGACTAATCCCAGAGTGCTTGAAAACTGTAAGATTTACAATCCTGCCACGTTCAAATATGTGCAGTAAAGAGAAGAAAGACGAGCATTTCCACTCTTAGAAAAATGCGTGTCAGCAGATAATACAATGGCTGGCGTTGGTAGGAAATAATGCCGGAGTACTCGTCCTCCTAAACTGAGAGGAAAGGGAAATGAAAGCAGGACTGTGGAAGAGGATAAAAAAGAAGTAAAAGTGTAGGAAGAGATAAGCAGTGGCTGTATCCCCCTGAGGCGGGCTGTGAAGGTCTCCCGAGCACGGCCCCTGCCTCTGAACCCCCTCCAGGTCATCTGCCCTCGCTCTCCCACCCTTCCTCTCCACAGAGGCAGTAAAAACACTCCAACACCTGGGTTCCCCCTCTGCTTTGCGCAAGCTACAGTACAACACACCTCAGACTACATTTTTCATCTGCACAGACAACACGAGTGCACGCATCCATGCACACACACACACACACACACACACACACACACACACACACACACATACAGAGAGAGCTTTGTGATTAGGTCTTTACAAAAAAACAAAATCTTGCCTATTTACTTGGCCTCAATAGGTTATTGTGTAAGCCTAGTTATAATTACTGCCATTACAATATCTGTAAAGAAATTGTTATTGATTGACCTTCAAACATTCTGAAAATATATTGCCATTGATGGCTTTTATTTGAAGTGTAAAGGCTATTTAAAATGCTACAGTGTTTACTCTTTTAGAAATCTTTCCTATGTTTTCATCAATCTAAAAATAATTTGTGCTAAAAAACATCTTCATGTGCTCTTTGAAGCACGTGAATCGAGTAGTTTGTTTTGGTCAAGTTAATTTAGATTTGTCTGCCACCAAAGCCTTCGTTTACAAGGCCTGCTGAACCATATCCACTTCTGTCATCTCAGGGTCAGAGTCACATTACACATTACTACCCGGAGTGGGAGTTCAGTTTTGCCTCTAAAATGGCCTCCCTCTCCAAATAAAGATGCCTCTCTATTGAAAGCTCCTCACTCCACCACGAATTTGGTCTCCCCCCTCCTTCCCTCCCACTGCAATCTGTCCTGCCAGCTCCCACGGTTTGTCTTTGGAAGTGATCCGTCCCTGAGCGTTGAGCGGAGCCACTTCATGTTCACATTGGCCCCAGAGGCATTCCTGCCTGCCCACTACTCTTGCTTTCTTTTGTCAGCCAAATGGATACCAATTAAATCAACTGTTCTCCAATTAGAATTTGGAAGAATCTATCTTGTTCAGTGTTCTAAATCCCAATGCTTGACTCCCTATCTTTTTTTCTTTCTCTCATGTAGCTCCTTTCCTGGAATCAGTTACAGAGAAAATGAGAGTAGTTATTTCCTGCAATAGGATACTCCTGGGTTTCTTCGTCTTGTCTGTTTGTTCAATATGTTAATAGTGCATTTAGTCAAATGTTTATAAGATTTTACACAAGGGACATGATATAGTACACGTGGGGTTGAGGGCAATGGTGATTTTTTAGTAAAGACTCAGGACTCAAACTTTTGGTAACAATAGAAAAAAAAATGCTGACAAACATTAACAGCAACCATTTCCATTTTCAACTAGGGCATGAAGAGACTTCATGTCTGACTGTTTCATGGAAAATTTCAAAAGAACAAATTTTTCTTTTCCTCATGGGCATCAAATAATTATCTAAAAAAATATATTTTTCTGGAGAAATGTGTAGACTCCACAGAAAAATTCAACATGACACACTCATATACTCCCCTCACATGGAGGCCCCTATTTGATTAATACAAGGAGGGGCATATCTTAATCTGCAGACACGGACAGCGAATGGCTTGGACTTGAGCCACGTCATTATTGCCTATTAGTCGTGTTCAGAAAGTATGCCCCATTGTGTTTCTTATGACCAGGCAACACCCCCTCCTGCCACTCGAAATCACATCCAGCTAAACAAACCAGCCGGCCAGCTTCCTGTGGAGCGGTGATTCAAATCCCAGGCACTAGTTTAGGGGACCTCTGCAGCCGCCAGCATGCCACCATCCAACCACATGTGGACCTTTCACCCCTCTGCCTACTCCTCCATCTTCCAATTAATGTACTGTAGGATCCTTTATAGTTTAGTAAATATGTCAACACAGGATTTGACTTTCACATCTTAACTTGGTTTACATCACTTACCTTGGTTTACATTAGCCAGTTGTTAGTCCTATAATACTGTTAAGTAATCAGCCCCCTGTGGCGACTCAGTAATAGAAATACCAATGAACTGCTCTTGCAATGTAAAGACGATAAAGTGTGTTACTAAATGAGGCAAATGTGTTCTCCCCTGATTTGCTTGTGATTTATTGAAACATAAATAGTGCTGATGGAACAACATACTGCTCGCCATTGAAGCTGCTGATAATTCAGTAATGCTGCCATATTAAAATAACTGGTCGAACACTTTCATTCACTGTGCCTTAATCTGAAGCATTTTCATTCTTAACTTTGGTATCTGGGAATAATATCAAACTACAAAAGGGCAAATGTGAAAGGTTGTCAGAAGACAATTTTGATCAATAAAACTTATTCAGCTATTCCCTCCATGAGAATGGCTAATATGTAAATTGTGTTGCTTAGACACTTCTGTTTTTGGATGTTTGACGGCCCCCTACCTTTACTTTGTTATGCTTATCTGCTTTAAGAATGGAAGCTTATTGTGCCCGAACAATGGAAGGCCTTTTTATGTCCATCATGGAACAAAGATGGTAACTGACATTCTGCAACAACACAGTGAACTAGCTACGTCAAACTATCAGCAGACTTGAGTTTTTCTCTCTATAGAGAAAAACAGCAAACATGATAGCAGAGGATAGGCTACCTCTTAAAATACTGGAAAGCGGCTCCCTTTTCCAGAGCTCATGCCAGACTTGATTGGTTTACCTTTCTGCATATCTAGAAAGTGATGCTACCAAATAAGTAAAACTATGTAAAATCTACTTTTTATCCAAAATGTCAAAGGTTTTCTGAGTTATGCCATGGCCTGAGTGAATACTCAAATCTGATTGTCCTCCAGTAAACATCTAATTATTATTCTACAAATTATACAAATAATATTTGAATCTTGATAATGCATTAGCAAGATTCAAACATTATATTCCCATACTGTGCACCATATATTGACGTAAATGTTTTAGTGTTTTCATGTTTTCTTTTTTTTTATTTTGTTATGTCCTTGAAATCAGAATAAAAATATGAGGGTAGTACTGCAAGCTTGCAAAGTTGCTGGGCAAAAAGACTAAAATACAGTTAACTAGAACAGACTAATAAAGTAGAACATAGCACACAGACCACACTCAGAAAGGAATTGTTTTTTTCTCATTATTCATTTATTATTCATTCATTCATTTATTTTGTCCACCAACTACTGTATGTAGTATGTCTGACTACTGTGTGTTTTATGCCTGACAGTACATTCAGGGTTCACAGTCAAAGATTATGGAACTAAACTGCATGAGGCATGTTTGCCCTTATGGATACAGTACCATACAGATAGTATTCAATAGGCAAGATAGCTCCATAATAAGACTGAGTTTTGCTGGAGTTGACTATATCTGAAACTAAATATATGTCTTGGATATAATGTTGACAAATCAAGATATTTTATCCAACTAGAATAACATTTGCCTCTTGGTCTATAAAGTTGCAGACTCTCCTTTCCCACCTTCCACCCCCCAAACCCCAGAGCTGAACTTCCAAATACTCCAGTCAGGAAACCATCTGATTGTGCTCTTAATTAATGCCAAAATACAGCACTTGTTATTCCAGCTGTTGTTAAAGGCAGGCTACTGAGTATATAAACATAGGGAGTACATAATTTTCACTCTTCAAAGTAGCTTGATTTATATCATAAGAAACAGCATTTATATGCATAATTTGTGTCACATGGAGAAAATTTCTAAACCAGAGATAGATTAGAATAGTATCCCACTGAGTCTCCTATTTAAGCAGTCACTGCCACCCACAGTTTAAAAGCTTATTCTTGCATAAGGTAAATAAAGGAACAATCACAGTTTTTTCCATTGACTAATTCCAGAAGAAGAAAAAAGAAAAACAATTAAAAGTCCCTTCCCCTTCCCATCCAGACTATTCCCACGCATTTTTTGGCAGAGCACTGCTGATGATCTCCAGAGGCTTTGCTTCTTGAGGAACTTGTCAGGAAAAGATCTACATTTCCCAGGGATGAGTGTGGGTGAAAGTGAGAAGGAAACTGCAAGACAGAGCAGAAGTTTGAGCGCAAGCCAAAAAGCAAGAATTAAAAGTGAAAAGAAGAGTTTATGTATTGACAGGGAGAGAGATGGGGTTAAGAATTTGGGGATTGGGGCTCAGGGTGCAGGGGATTTGTGATATCCACAGAGAAAGGAAAGAAAAGGCTAAACTGAATAGAAAAAAATGGCACATATCTGTCAGGGACATCTCTGACTGACTTTTGTGCGCTAGAAGAACTGATGGCATTAAGTAACCGAGGGAGAAATATAGATCCTTTAATATCACTTTTGTTCTTCAAACTGTGACCCATAGAACACAAGTGCATTGCTAATCAGTTTAACCCTGTTATACTCACACCGCTCTCTGCAGTTTCACATGATGTGTGGGTGACAGAAGTGCCAGGCCCACTCTAGAATCAGTGTGGCCTGCAGCCCAGGCCAGGGCAAAAGCCCCGACCTCAGAGGCATACTGACCTGGCAGGGGAAACCTCTCATGGCATTTTGACATTAGGTTCAGAGACAATAGAAATCTTTTAAGCAGCATCTTATAGACTTCTCAACCGGCCACTATTATGATACTATCCTTATTCTAATGAGGGTTCATTTCTTTTGTTTTTTGATTTGTCTTCAGTTGACATTTTGTTGATGGACTGGGTCAATCCTATGACTAGTGGGTCACAAGCTGACAAAAACGTCAAAACTAGTTTCCTTGGCTTTGCAGACCTGTGTCTATTAGCATGCCTATTTGCTTTATCTGTTAAAGCAAGAAACAGCAAAGAGACAGATGTGCGACTGAAACAGATATCCAACCAAAATAAAGGATGAACATTTTCTATGGCTTTATTCCTAGATTAGATAAAACATATAACAACTATTATACAAAACTGATATACTGTAGTCTCATACAGTATATGCATTTGGATTTGATAGTAAAATGTCAGACATTTACTGGTACTCGGTAAATATGTCCTGGTTGAAAAAAAAGCATTCGAGGAGGTAAATGCAATGCAACATTACCTACCTACTGTTTTTGTCCTTCCCATCCCACAGGCTAACCCAAAGGATTACTATCTTGTTCCCTTTCAGTCAGTCTAGGAGGGACCACATATTCATCTTATAGGATCTAGAAGCACTTCACAGGCCCAGTGGGAAGTCTCTACACTCACGCCCATAAGGTCAATAAACGCTTTGTGCGTCAGCAGAGGCACTGCCCTCAACTGTGGATATAGTATTTATGTCATGTAAACTTGATTATTCCTTTTATCTCTTGTGCCCTTCATCTCACACTGTGCCTTGATAGAACAAAATTTTCAAAATTTCATGTACCACCCTCTGTTGTGAGCATGTTCAGTAGGACATTGCTGTGAAGCAGGTTTTGTTTTTGTTAGTGTCCGTGTTTCCGTTTGTTGTGCTTGGGAACATTGCTAGCCAGTTAGCTGCTATGTTAGCATCACGTGTCCCAGCTAGAAAAGAACTGCTGGCAAAAAACCTCACCATCTGTGCTCTCAACCCAGATGCAAACACAGCCACTTCAGGCTAAGGTTGATATCTCACCATTGGATTATTGGTTTGGATAAACACATAGGAAGAAATGACTGTCATGCTCATTACTGTAGCACAAATGTCCACAAATGATGAGACAACAGGAGCCAACATCAACTGTAAACACTGTGCTATGTCACCAAGCTGGCAGCCACCTCAAGGTAGAATGGCCTGCTGCCCCCTGGCCTAAGCAAGAAATGTAGCTAGCTATGAGTTTACTACCTCCCCCAACAGCAGCAGACCATTCACAATCTTCTCCCTCTTTTCAGGGACTTTCTCTTTCCAAGATGTTCTCAAACTCCCATTGGTGCACTTCCTGGACATGGAGGGAAAGGAATAGATAGGGATTGCATCAGTGCAGCCACTGGATAGTGTTAGCTGCCTCCCAACCCCCACCTCCCACTTGCAAAAGTAGCAGAGCCTACACTCTGAGCATGACTACAATATTATAAGTGTATCAGGCAAAGATGTTAGATGAGATAGACTTCATGCTAACAGTGTCTGAGCATCATTACAAAGCAATAGATGAAGTCCATTGAAAGGCTTCTCCATCATGGTCAGCCTTTGTCAGGGGAATGGCTAAGAATGTTGTTGCAGAGAGCCTCCTGGCAGTTAGAGCTCCCAGACAGCCAACGCCTGGAATTGTTCTACAATACTGAAGACCCCAGTAGGTCGTTTGGGCAAATTCTTGAGTCAGTCAAGGCCAAGTTCAATACATGGGAGAAACAGGAGGTTCTTCAGCTCAGCTTGACATAAAGATCAGGCAAACCAGCTAGCTCCAAGCACATGAGCCACCCTGTTGAGAGGTCTACATATGGGGAGGCAGTGCCTTCGCAGACCTTGTGTCTTGACAGTAAACTTCACCTGTTTGAACAAAACACTACCCTGTCTACAAGGACCAAATCCAGGGCCCTAAAAAGGCCCAGGCCAGCATCCTCCAAGCCCCCACAAGGGCCACCTGAAATCCACAGGTTACACACATGATGGGACACATGATGTCTAACCCTTTTCTGTCTAACTGAACATACCCCAAGTCCCCTGAAGAAAGGGAAAGACATACAATGACAGCTGGCCCTTCCAAGGCCTTAAAAAGGGCTAGGTGAAGTGTAGATTAGAACTACAGGGAATAAGTGTGTATACATTACATAAATATGTCCAAATCGGAGGGTGGGGCCTCTACTGACGTACCAAGGGCTTACTGGTCCTATGGGCATGACTGTAGAAACTACACTGGGGGCCCGATTCAGACTGCATAAAGTTACATGGGTCTTATGCATGGGTCTTATGCAGATTTAGATCTGCATGTCTGAGCTGTCCCTGTTCAGGCTTTGCCAATTAGATGTGCGCACTGAGCATTTTGTGCATGTCTTTGCTTGCCCATTGACTAATTCAACACCTTGGCTTCTTTGTCTTTCCCACTGGTATGGCGGAACATTGGGCCATGAACTTCTTGCCTTTTCGCATCTTTACATTGCCTTTAAATATGGTGTGCCTTTAATTCAGTTTTGTTTAGGACGACTGCGCACAAAGATTGAATTGGAAACTTGCCCTTGGGACATTAATTGGACAATGCACAAAATCCTCCACATTTCACATTCCACATTATTGCTTATCAAAAATCAAAAATAAGCTTCTTAGTGAAAACTGCTTTCTACTCACCAAACATATATTCAGACGATGGCACGCTGGATGCTTAAGGTTGAGGTCCTTAAGAATCCTGCACGGCACTCAAGTCGAGATGGCCTTGGATCTGCAAAGTGTGGTGTTCTTCCTGGATTGAATGAACTGGATTGAATGAAAGAGAATGGGAGGATTCAATATAATCATTTGAGTTATCTTATTTAGTTTCAATGGAATATGAAGGACAAAAACAGTGCTGATGTATTGCAACCAGGGATATATTCATAACCCATTGTTTTACATGATATTGGTCTTATGTCTTTACTTGGCCCTAGGCCACCAAAGAGCAGTGCATGTCAGTTTGTCTTTATTAAGCAACAAGCAAGTTTAATCAATGATGGGGAAACTGTATGCTTTCTTCTCTCTAATGTGCCATTACGGTCCATTCAGAGTGACTGAACAGTTGTCACAGAAAGTGGAGAAACACTAAGTAATCAATGGTAGTTAAGAACTGTAATTTATCACCTTGCCACAACTGAGGGTTTGCGAAATAAGGCCTCTTGCTTGTAGGATAGAATGTGCTGGGGGAAGCTTAGGTGATATGGTGGCTGAGGCGCACAAGGGTCAGGGCCCAATTACTCTTCATCCACTGCTCCTCATCACCACTGGCAGAGGCACAGTTCAATTGCTGCATTATCTAAGCATATCAATAGTGCGGAATTAGAAGTCATTGATTTTTTGCAAGTTTTTTCTTTGGTCAAAAGAAGGAAGAAGGAGCTGATACACTGAACTGATGCCTTTAAGTGAGTAAAGGCTAGGTGAAATTAAAAATTGGATGGGAGGGGGTGTTGTCACACTAGGCACTAGGCAGTAAGTAACAGTTTCGTGACATTTTTAAATCTCACTAAGACCAAAATACTGTTACTTTGTAATATGCCATTTAAAATAAGTGCTCAATCAGCAAGTTAATGGCATGGCACAAAATTCTTAATTTAAATGTTTGTTGAGGGAAATTTTCATATAAAAGGTAGCATATAGCTTTATCATGAACTTTCACCATACTTTCTTTAATGTTAAAATTAAACAAAAAGAAAGTTAGTTCATCAGGTTTAGCTGATTTTAGAGTGCATGAAACCCAGGCCCAACTTTTCTGTTTCTGTTTAATGCTTCACCCTCATAATTCTGGCTATGAAGCAAGTTGAGTGCACTGTAATGTGGAGTACTTTCTCTATCAACAACATGGCCGGAGTAGACCTTTCTGGGAAAATGACCCAATAGACATAAATAAAGATGCTAGCAATTGCACATAAATCACATTGTGCATGAACAGTCAGAATGACCATAGGAGGAAAGGGTTGAAAGGGGCAAAAAAAGAATAAGAAAAATTTCAATTTCAAGAGCATTATTATTTTCATTAATCATAGCTCTGCCATCAACCTATCCTTATGACTTAGCGAGAGATCTATTATACGCTCCATTTAGCCTCAGCCATATTACCTCATATGTTTTCCTGGCTGACCAAATAAGACTTAAGAGATAAAACAATTTACTGTTCATTATGAGCCATGTCACCGGAATCAATCTATTAACCTGTGTTAACTGAGATGGCTGGCAAGATCTCATGGACTGTATTGAAGTAAAGAAAATGGATATTTATGTTTTGTATGTCTATGGTCATAAAATGACTGGGCATTTAATTTGCCCCCTCCACCTCGGTGAATGGCTTTATTTTCCCGGTGGCCAAGGCGCCCTCCTCGCCTTTAAGCAGCCCCTGACCTGTGAAAGATTCTAACAAATTAGCTTCTATTGTGAAGCCAAAGGTGCCATCAATGAGGAGACGCTCCACTGCGCCTAAAGTATGATGGGAGAGGCAAGCAACAGAGCAGAGAACCTTGACATGATTGAATTAACCCTTTGTAGGAAATGTGCTGATAAGGATGGTGGTGGAAGATGGGTTAAAGGGCTGTACTGTTTGCCTCCTCTGACAAGAAACAGGTGCCACACCTGAATCTTACTGCTTAAACACAATGACTCTTTAATGGTGGGCCCTTCCAATTAGCGTCAGATAATATTCTGAGCATTTTAAGTGTAGGTATACTTCTATAAATATCTTATTTCAATCTTTGCAACTGATATCAAATTGCGAAAAGTATATTAATATTACAAAAGACAGTACTGGTTTTACCTTAATGAAAACATTAGATATTAATTCATTAAAATCATTTTGAAGAAAAATTGAATTTTGAGTACAGGCCGCTGAAACCTATACATCTCTGAATGTATTCAAAGAGAGATGCGCTTTGAGGTGACTTGTGCCTCAGGTGACTCATTAGTCCAGATACCTCATTTTAAGAACATATTATTCTGGTAATTAAATGTCATTGATGAGCTTCATTCAAGCCATATTACATCCACAGTAACTCACAAGGAAACTTCAAGGTAACAGGGGAAATGCCCCCATGGCTTCACTTTTAGGTGCCAAGAAGAACTGAATTGGACTTCATAATCTGAAAGGAATCCTGTTCCTTCTTAGTACACTCAGTTTAAAATTGTTGAAGTAAAGAGTTATAAGTGACAATTTTTACTAGTTAGTTACAGTGTGGGGCTGGTTTATTAATTTGTATATGTCATTAATCAAATGCTTTATGTCACTAGCATACAACCCTCCCTAAAAGCCATTAATCAGAGTGCCATTGCTTAAACCAGCATGACTATGAGAACACCCTTCGTATTGTTTGTTTATCCACACTCCACACAAGTGGGGACACATGAAGATTAAAAAGGTAACCGTAACCTCGGAAAACCGGACATGGCAGTGACAAAAACTCAAGAGCAACAACAACAATGGCTGTGGGAAGCGTCTGAGGGAATTTCAGGATTTAGAAACCGAGCTTCGAAACAATTAATTCTGAAGACTTGACCACAAGATGTTAGTGCGGAGATGTAAACAAAGGCAATGAACCAGAAGAGGAAATGGAGGTGCTAAGTTGTGGTTAAGTACTGTGTTGTTTGCTGATGCTTGCTAATGCAGCTACTTACGAAACAAAATGTGCCTTGCATAGCACACTATTTTATCAGCACAAAACACAGTTGAGGTAGTGCTTTTTCTACAAAAAAAGTGGAAAAGTGTAAACACAAAATAATGCTATCTGAATCTTACAGTCAAAAATAATTATATTAGACTGTCTAGTAGGATCCTCAAAATGCTTTACAATATGTTAGATTCTGTTTGGATTGTTCTTTTGATTTGATTTTCCTGTTGGATTTTTAAAGGACTTTTGGACAAGGATATTGACATTATCATATTTTTAATCAGGCTTTAGCACCTGTGACACTTCCCATCATGGAAAGAGAGGCTGCCACACATGAATATGTGTTTGGATAGAAAATTAAGTTCATAGGTCACTGGCATGATCTGTGGGGTAACAGCGGATGGAATGTGCTTATTTGTTTTTAAGTCGAGACTGATTTCATTAAGACTGGGAAAGGTCAGCATGACATGAAAAAGAGATTCATTCTCATTGGTGTGGCTGGGGATGCCGAGTTGTCAAGGAATCTGTGTTAACAAATTTACGCTTGAGCCTGCTAACCAGGCCGTAATTCACTCACCACCTGCTCCTTAAGCTTCTATACAGTTTGGAGATAGTTAAGCCATTGATCAAATATTTTTGTGTTTTTTATATACATGTATATTGATAATGCTTTTGAAAGAAAAAATGTCTTTGAACAATATATTGTGTCTGATTATAAACCAAAACGTGCATTCATTGCTATGGAAACTCATTCCAAGAAGCTGTCCAACTGATTAAGCTATCACAATGGGTAAACACCATTTAAAATGAAAATGTTAGTTGGCTCTGGCCCTGAATGCCGGATGGTTTACCCAAGGAAATGTATGTACCTTATGCCTTTAGCAGCAGCCGTACAAAGGGAAAAAAATAAATAAAGGGAAGAAAGGATCCCATACCACAGTATTGCCTTTAGGGGACTAGGAGTGTGGAGAGGACAATGAGGTCAAAGCAACTTGATTTGTATCTTATGTCCTGTGGGACAGGAGAATACACCAGTCCAATGCAAGTTACCTGGCCTTTGGCTACCCCCTTGCTCCTAAACAATAAGCTGGGATACTACTAGATGTCTACCCCAGAGGTAGAGAAAGGGGAGGGAAAAACATTGTGTGTGTAAGAGGGGGAGAGAGGGGAAGAGAGAAAGAGAGAGAGGCAAAGTGAGTGAGAGTAATAAGAGATTTGATTACGAATACATTGCATTTTAAAGCTACAAGCTCCCCTTTGACTGTGGTAATGAAATACTTAAAATGGCCATTCACTCTCTTTGCCATGAGCAGATGTTGTCGTGCGGACACTTTGCTCTGCTGAGAGGGTAATGACGTCAAACTATGAGGCTCCCATCATTATGCACTTTGCCCATCAACAGTCTAATCACTGCTGTCAATGTGTTGTTGTCATCTGAACTTTTCACTGGTCCAAACATTCTCTATGAACATGCGTTCAGAATAACAACATTCTATTGTGTAGATAAATAGATCTAATACACTGGTCAAGGGATTTGCTTTATTACATAGTATGCAGTGCAGAATGAGGGCAAATCTATCTATCTATCTATCTATCTATCTATCTATCTATCTATCTATCTAGTTTCTTAGTATTTCAAGCACACATGATCTGATAAAAATACATTGTATATCATCTTTTTTCCCTTTTATAATCCAAGCTCAAGAGACAAACAAACACAAAATAAACCGATGAGGGATAAGATGACAATTCGTCTTAAAACCCAGACAGCAAATCTAGGGCAGGCTTGGGGAGGAGTGATTTGCCACACTAGGCTCCTTGTAAGATATCCTCTGAAATATGCAGCCACACATTTTATCCTTCCTGTTTCAGGAACATTAGCAGGTACAGTAATCAGATGCTGTTTAGTAAGATATTGGCCATCGCCCAACTGCATCTCCACTCTTGACACAGCACCCTACATCTTTTATATTGTGATAGCAATATATTTATTAGACAACTCTGTTATGGAACAAGGGAGCAATTAACAGAATAGACAGGCAACTTGGTGCAATAACACTGCAGGGCTTGGTTGGTAAGTATGTGGTAGCTTTATACACTGTGTAAATATCCTCAAAAAGGGACAAAGAAAGGTCATTACCATTAACAAGTAAATACTTTGCAAAGTTCCAAACATAGACGTTAAGTATGCTGTAACTGACACAAAATGCATTCTTAATACTAATTATTTTCAGCCATGACCAGAGGGAGTAGTTGCAAGGATAACACACTCTCACACCTGCTGCCCAGAGCAGCTACAGTCATGTACTACTGCTGAGTGAACAGCACTACTGGGGAAGATAAGGATTAGGTGTCTTGCTCAAGGACACTTCAACAGTAGTCACTGAGGTTGATGTGAGGACATTTTTTTCACTTCTACCACCCAGATTTTCTAATCCAGAGCAGGGAATTATATCAGTGACCAACTGCTCACACGATTATGTCTAAAGGATTAAGCCTGTCACCACTCTGAACCATAAAACCCCAGCATCTCTATGAACAAACTTAGTTGATTTGAAATGTTAATGTCAGCAGGTATATCATTATACACAATTTTGCTACCTCTTGTGAGATTTCACTCATCCCTCAACCTACCAATAAACCCGTCAATTATGATAGTGTAACTGCAAACAAACCACTGATTAACAATGTCAAAGTAGTTCTAAAAGCACACATTTATCATTTGTTAATGTGATGGACGAATATCAATCCAGCACATTAATCTTGTGTGGCCACACCTCTGGCTCACAAAAGAAGAAGAAAGCTGACAGAGTAGAAATTTGAGTGCAATTAAAAGTGAAAATTAGAATTTTTGTATTAATGAGGTGAGATATGGGGTTTGGAATTTGGAGATTTGGGCTCAGATTACAGGGGATTTGTGATATCCACAGAAAAAGGAAAGAAAAGACTACACTTAAGAGAAAGCACATATCTGCCAGCGATCAGAGGTTTGGTGATTCCAAGTATAGCAGCACATAAACCCTCCAAGTCAAAATACTACTTCCATCATCGGACACACAGCTAATGCTTACTTATTGGTTTGGCCATTTCCTGGCCCTTGCGGCAAAGGTATCACTTCCCCTTTCTTCCACAAATATTTGTTGACAAGATGGCAACCTGCACTACAGATGTGTCCACTAAAACAAGGCTCATGGAGCAGGGGAAATAGACGTTATCACAGCCACAAATTGCTCATTCAGCACCGGCTTAGCTGGATGCACCTGTCCAAATTTGGTAAGCAAATTGACTTTGAACACCGACATATGTATGTATTGTTACAAAAACTGTATTGGTATGTATTGGAAAATCCATTTAATACTGTGGACAGACTACACACTTATCCTCTTTTAGCAGATTTACATTTAAACTATACATTATTAGACCAGTGAATTAAATCTAATTCTTTTCACTGTATTTTGAGATTTGCTATACCATGTTGCGAAGCGACAAGTAGGCTATATGTCAAATTACAGAAGCAAGATGCTCTCAAAATGCAGTTTCATTGTGACTTTAAATTTGCTGTTGCATTTTTCCCCCCACAATTTAGCTATAAGAATTAATAACCTACAATGGAAACAGGCATAAAGACAAATTAGTAGCGATGTTAGTCAGTTAGCTGCACGCCACAAGTAACCAAATGTTTATCAGGTGTCACACTATTCTCACCTATACAGGGAAATGCCATTGGTAACCTGTTATCAAGCCATAATATCACATGCCTCACATAAATAACAGCAGCAACTTATGTTTTTCTTCTCTTTCCTTTGCCATAAGAGTCATTAGCTTTGTATTGACATTCTTTGGCTTCCAATGACAGCATCATTGAAAGCATGCTGGAAAATCAATACAAAAAATATTACCTAGCTCAGATGAGGTTGTAAGGTTGGTGTGTAAGGATCATAAAGCAACAAACCAACACCTAGGTTCTCTCTCATATCACCTATAGGGTGTGAGATGGAGCATTTGTAAACAAAAAGAGATTTACAACATGCAAAAGATATTCCTGACAACATACACTGAATCTACATGTGTAACACAAAGCAAAAGATGTTTTCAAGATTAAGAGATGTTTGCAAAAACAGTGACCGCAAAGATCATCACAATATACCCACCCACAAATACCAAATTGTCTCACTTTTACTTCGTTTTTCCACTCTCTCCTTCTGTTTCACTCACTGTCTTAAAAATCTTTCTCCAAACACAGTTTCACTTGGAGAGGAGCTGAATAAATTATGTCAAACTGAATTACAGCCAAATTAGTTCTTACTATATTATCTCACACACCATTTTTGTTATTATTTTCATAAGTGCTCTAAATCATGACACATCATCATTAGTTGAATATTTACTAAATTGCTGCTGTAATACATTATGTTCTCGTTCTGCATCTAAAAGGCAAACTCTTGCTTCAATTTCAACTGGTCATTCCACAACTGATCCATTTATATTTTTGCTGGGGTTTGTTCAGAAGTAAATTACTAGGGCAGTAACCAATGGTGGACTCACCTATTTTTGTGTTTAATTGGCCATGTTGTCTCTGGAGTTAATTGGTTCTCTGAGTCCAGGTAGTTACTAAATGTTTGGCAGCATTAGAACCTCAGCACTTTTCCATTAATGGTGCGTGAAATGAAATGTTTGATACTGCAAATAAAATCAGTGATATTCAAGGATGTTATGGTTGGTAATGTGTTGAAACTGCCATTTAATGGGTCCTGGAAGATTGGGGTAGTGTCAGCCGGAACCGCCTGGGCCCTCTCCTGACATTGCTAGTTGCCTCTCCATTCCCTTAACGACTGTCTACACTGATTACACAGACCCCCAAAAGCTTAAAGCTAGGGAAACATGCTCTATTAGTAGTCCAATTAGAGTCATTAGCATATTCTACTTCATTTTGATGCAATGATTATGCTGCACAAAATATAAACCTTATATGGAAGAAAATTACAGTCAATAACAATGTCTAAGAAGATAAATTACTATGTCAATTAAAAAAAAAAAAAAAAACTGCAACAGTACCAACAAAGTCGTATCTTACGAAACAGAGAAAGCAGTGGTTGAAAGCAAAAGTCTGAGTTGAAAAGCTCTCTTATGAAACACAGATAAGTGTTAGTGTTTTGGTGACTTGAGCATGAGATCATGTTTTGCAGGACATAGTAACAGCAGCATTGTTTTGTGCAATTTTCATAACACAGGTAGTGCTTATCACATTTTGTGATTGGCAAAGGAAAGGAAAAAGAAAATGAAGTAGTCGGGTCAGGATAACTAGACTCACAAATCCTACAGTATGAAACCAATGAAAGGTCTCTCTATCATGCAGTATATACAGAATATACAGTGATATAGGAGATAGGGTGAAACAGGAGCAACATTTTCAAGTGTCTAAAAGCTCAACAGTAAATATCAGGTTTGGTGTCAGCCCCTCAGAATCAGAGAGCAAGGGCTTCTTTCTAAACTCACTCATTTTGCAACGATGTCCAACAATCATACAGAGAGAAATCCAGCATAGAAGAAGAAGCGGTACCAATTTCTCAGCTGACAGTAGCGTCAATAAACCATAATGCAATGCAGCCACATGATATGCTGAGTTTTATGTAAGAGGTTCATATCTGACTTTCTGGTAAAGACAGCTAACACTATCGCTATTGCTATCTCCACCTACACTTAAAAATCCGTGTGAAGTTAGCTTGATTTTGAATATTTTTCTACCTTCAATATCTTGTAAAGCAAACACGTAAAACCTCACTGATTAATATATTTAACAATAACAAATATTGCACCATGGCATTCTTGGTCATTATTGCTTAAATGGAGCTAGTATCATCAATCAATAGCATATTGACTCATCCTCACAAATCACCAATAATTATAGAGATTTAATCTAACTTTCAATTGCATTGGCAGTAAGCACTGAGTAATGCACCCATCTGAGTAATTCTTATTCTCATGACAAATTTGACATTGATAAATGGTGAAAACAAAGCAGGGCTGTTTGAGAGGGAGAGGGATGACTGACAGGTTTTAATGAGCACAGCAGTGTGACAGTATCAGGTGAGGATGGAAATGAGGCTTCAATCTATCTTTGCAAAGGTTATGTCCCTATTTCTTAGGAACATACAACCAGTCTTTTGCAATGTAATTGATCTTCTATGTTTTGTATGAATTTGGATGTACACATTTAGAAATATTAAAGCACCGACCTCCCACTAGCTCTAAATGGACACATAACAGACAGTCAGTGAGATGACAAATCTACCGCTTCAAGTTAAAAAAAAAAATCCTTTCCGTCGCACATCAAGACACAGCAATAATCTAAGATGACAAGTACTGAATGACGTTTTATTGAGGACTTGGAAATGGAGACTGCAATTAAACACACTTGTAATGTTTTGTTTGTGATTGAGCTACACAATTAAAAATGTTTAATTCCATACAGTTTGAATTAGGCCTAAAGAAAACTTCTTTTTAGTAAAGTAAATGAAAACATACCCTAAGTATTTAAAACTTGAGCTCATATCCCAACATATGAACGATACCCCATTTGTAAATCTTAAACACCGAACCAAGTGCTGCCCTACCATTTAAACACTGCTACATTGAAGTCCCAGTAGTGTAGCTTCGCAACTGCTTCCCACCCCACCCCCAGCACATATACACACACACACACACATATATATACACACACACCCCAACTGTGACATTTTCACCCGGGGGGCGTTGCCACCTCGCAATATGCTAAATAGCCAAACCAGTCAGAAGAATGAATCATATGACGTAGGAGACATGTGTGCCACATGTATGTACTTGCTGGCTGTTGTCCTTGAAATCAGTGCACAAAGTAAGATTTATGACTCATCATTCCTAAATCATTCATAATTAGATATAATACTATTACCAAGACAATGTTGCACGTCACCCACTGAAAAAACATAAATTAGCCTACACCAAAACTATGATCTATAAAAATGAACGACATCCAATGCTAATTGCATTTTGGTTCAACATTCAAGTTGAACAGCAATAACAGTGAATTGGTAGCATACACTCAATATACTCTCAAGCACCTATTCTGAAGAGTCAAAAATCATCATAGGAAGCCAATATGACAAGCACAGGTAGCTTAATAACAGTGAGGTCTCACTGGCTGTTTGGATCGCTGTGATAATAATCGCTCCTTTTTTTCATGCTGGGGAAGGTGCAGGCTGAGTTTTAAGTTAACTTGAGGCTCCATTATTTTAGCTGAAAAAAAAAATCAAGCCTCAAATAGAGTTCATACGGTTTGCTATTCCTATGATCTTTAACAGTTCAATCAACAGTTACCTCCCAGTAGAATCAAGAACCAAGACCCTAACCTTTGATTTGATTCACCATGGAGCTACCATGGAGCTAGTCATCTGACTATGAATTGGTGACTGAATTCAAAGAGTCATAGAATTAAGCAATATCACACAAAAGGGTATTCTTTACTGATATTATTGCCACATTAGTCATGCGGTCAGGAACAAGGTTAGCATTGCTGAAGAGGCAATTATAACAGTAAAACATACCCTTGAGGGTCATATTGTGATTATTCAGTGTTTACTAATCACATTTTTTTTAATCCACAAAATCGAAGTATATCAAGGAAAAACTAACAAGTTGACAAACCACAGTTGATCCTTCGTTACCTACTTGAGACACCAAGGAGCACCTAACAACTGTGAATGAGTCACTTGCAAAATGTAGCATGCTATGTAATAACCAACTTGATGTCAAGGCCTCCTATTAACAAATTCAAAAAGACTCGCAACACTGTGGCAGCTCCCAATATTTTGCTTACTTTATTCTACATTAAAAAAAATAAGTTTCGAGCCCTCACCTTTTTTTGAATGTAGAATAAAGTAAGCAAAATATTGAGATGTTGATATATATATCAACATCCTTATCAAAGTACTGGGCTTTTGCTAGAGGTCAAGGATATTACTTAAAAATAATATAGGTAAATAAACAAAAGCCCCAATTTCCGACCTCCTTTAGATCTAATTTCTACTAGGCTAATCCAAACCAAAAATACAGATCCTACTAGAACCCATCTCCAGCCACGTAACCCTCATTAAACTGAGAAAAATAAACACAATGCTGAGCTGTTTAAAGGTTTTCACATCTACTTTGTTTATTAGTGTGTGGGGCGGGGGAGGACTTGCATGGTTCTGGTTCAAATATCAGTTGACATTTGTTCGGAAAAAAAGACCTCTAACTTGTGTATAAACTGGTAAACATGCAGGCAGGAACACAAGTCTGTTCTTTGCGATAAATATTCAGTTGCTGATGACTGGACAAGATAACCAATGTGTCTTCAGAGGTTATCAGGGAGGCTGCCACATTTGGATATATTTTATCAGAGTTTATCTGTTATCTGTTTCGCTAGTGGCTACCACAGAAATCAAAACAGGTGAGATTTTCTCCAGAATGAATCAAAATGAGATTGTACTTAGTGAAATCAATATATCTCTACGTAACCTTTTTGTGTAAGGTAGGGACAATGATGCTAAATTTCGCTTTGCTTTTAAATGTTAATAGAGCATTTTGTAAATGCTTTAAAAGTAGTAATGAGTGTTTATCTTCATAAAATGTCTGGCTTATTTGTATTAAAGAAATGTCAATTATGCTATACAAAACAGTGTCATCAACATCAATATCTTGCATTATATATCAATAAAATACATACACGAGGACCTAAAGGTTGAAAGATAAAGAATATGAGATTACCAACAACATCATATTCAATAAATGCCATTTGTATACCCCTGCTGATTTTGTTGATAAAAGAACATGCTAGATTTATTTGTTGGTAAATAAGTGAATGAAGTGCAGATACAAATAATATTTTCCATCACCTGCACTCGGTGATAGAATAAAATTCTAATTAATGAAATACCCTAGTGCCAACATCTCAGATTTATTCTATACCTTTTTGCCAATTAGGCCTTTGAAGGTGGGACCTCTTTTGAAAGAGGCTTTTAGATTAATCATATTATCTGTAGGTTCTGAAACAAGAATGGTTCTTGACCTCCTCTTCCATAAGAATCCATTATCTTAAACTATCACAGTAATCCTGGCTTTGGGAGGGGAGAGAGGGAAGCAAGAATCAAGCCTAATAGATAGCAAATAAGATTAATCTATGATCTAAGTGCCGATTACACTTGGACCTGCCCTTGAACACTCAGGTGTAACCTTGAGATCTGCATCCACTCTTGGCCAGCAATTGGATTGAAAGTCCCTTAAGGGCCTTGGGTTGTGGAGGGGCACTTTGCCAAGACCTTACCCCGAGAGATCAAAGGCCAAGCAGCTTAACCCTTACAAAACCAAAGGTGTTAAATATCGAAGGTAATGGTTGGCTATAACAAATCTATGAAAACCATTTATTGCTGCACCTCTCTTCATATTATCTAGGGCTGCATATAGCATGTTTTGAATTCCATATCCATTCACATCCAATGGGGTGCAACTATAAAAGAAAAATCATACTCTCTATACTGGTCATTTTGTGGGATTGCTTTTTTGTATAATGAAAAGCACATACATGAATTGAAGTGCATTTAATGGATATTAATATCCCTAATGATGATGTTTTGATAAATGTTAAACATGGCTCCTTTGGTTTAGATATTTTTTTATATTAACAACATAGTTAATACACATTTGTCTCAACTCTGAATAATTGTTCTGTGATGGACTGTTCATGTTTAACATATGGAGATCAATACATAGGTCTTTCACTCAAGGTTCAGATCCCTAACACGTACGAACCTTAGACAAACACAGACTTGTGGATCGATGCTCCCCTCAGTTTGACTCTGAAGCTGACTATTTGATTAATCTGCTGGGGCAGCCAGGGAAGAGAGACCAGGCATACAACAGCTGATAGTTTCATGCCATTAGGATGGCTGGAGTAATGAAATTTCATTTAATTTGTCAGGGAGAGTGCTAATGTTAAAAAGCTTTTGGGTAATAAAAAAAAGTCTTGAGAGATGTGAAGGAAAGCCTTAAGTAATTACTCTCTGTATCTTGGGTCCTCATGGTGGAATATTTACATTACTGTCATGGAGGTCCTAAGAGTAATTAAATTAGTGAGGTGGGTAAGCTCTTTATTCCCCGATTTTTCTACCCTTTTTGTGAAAGAAACGGCTAATATGTGGACAAAGCCACTTTTGGCTTCATGATGGAATTGCTTTGCAGTCCAGCCACGGCATGCTGGCTTAGTGAATGACTGTTATTTTATAGCATATTAAGTGTATGCCACCTTTACCCTTTTGAACCAGAGTGTGTGCAGTATGCCAAACCTTTGACAATACCAAATATGCTTCAGTAAAACTATGAAGGCTTTGTTAGAGGCACCGAACATGTGTGAGTAAAGTCTCAAAATATCACACAGTAGGTAAATGACAGAGAAGTATTGTTGTTATGCTGGGTAGCCCATCGACTCTTGGCAAGTTGAGGATGTCAACTACAGAAGTTGAGAAAATACTTAAAATGATGAAATAATGAATGATATGTATCAGAGCGGGAAGATGGTTAAACACAATGCTATTCCAGTTTACATTCCAAGGGTACAGGCTCAATGATGGTGTTAAAAAAGGTCTTCAGAACAAAATAATCATAAATCCAGCAAGATGTGTGTTGCATCTGACATCTCTATCAGGGTATATCAGCATCCTTTCCCACTCCATTCGAGTCTTACCAAGACAGATGTGTGAAAGGGCCTGGAAATGTATCTGACCGCTGGCTTACTCTAATGAATAACTTCCACTTTAGGTCTTGCAATGTAAGCAGAAAATCCACCTTGCAGACGCTGGAGCCCCGTCATGAATCTAACCCGACAGCCGACATAATATAAAGGCGACAACACTTGTATGACTTCCATTTTCTTTGCTTTCTATTGATTTTCAGTTAATAACGGAGGGAAATACTAAACGTCTGTGCTGAGTACCTAATAAATCCTGTCTGAGCTTTTTTATTGAGGCGAATTTAATAAAAGCAGTGGGCTAGGCATGGGGATTTGTCTCAGTGAGAGCAGACAAAAAACAGGGATGAGTGGGGAAGGGTAAATCCAGATGCTAAACACTCATTCAAGTCCCATAACCATGGCAATTTATCCATCTATTTTATGTCTGTCTCCTTAACACAATCCCAACTCATTTGTTATCTAAAAAAAAAAACAATACAATTTAAAAAAAAAAAATGTTTTTACTTAAAGACATTTACACAGCTGTGAATTGTGGATTGTATTATTATTATTATTATTATTATTATTATTGAATTTCTAATATTCTAGCATAGCATGTTTATATTGCTCATTTTGATGACGTCTGAAAAGGGAGTTCATGCTAAGTTTAAAGGGGAATGCATGATTGTTACAAATGTATTCCTATCTAAGCACAAACAACAGAAATGTCTCTTCCAATTCCGGGAAGCCTGAGTGATAGGGGTTATGTTATTAACAATAAGTAACTAATGACATGCTTGCGAACAGCAAGGAAGTGGTGAAAAACATCTACCCTTAGGGTGAAACATGTCAACCAATGCATAATTTGTCCTTCTCTGTCTTTCTATAAACATCAAAACATTTCATTAACTCAGATATTCGTGTGTTTAAAATGATAACTAAACAGAAAATGTCCATTTAATTTATATCAAGGTAAGACAACTGCACCACTGCCTCTTTATTCACCCTCAGGTAAAAAGAAATAGACAACCGAGATAGGTCATATGAGAGTAAAATATCAGCTGTGTAAACATGATGTCTATTGGGATAGGCAGGGGTTGATTAAGCCAAAGGTCTTTATGAGGGCTAATTGGGTGCCTTTAAGGACTAATTTGGAGTCCAGAACATAAAAGCTGACAATACATAGGACAAAACAAAAATAACATCTGAAGTCCAGGTTAATAAAATCTTCCAGTTTCACATCTATGTTCATTACCAGTACTTATGTCAATGTTCACTGACTTCTTGACCACTTAATGTTTCCCCATTACCATTCTGAACACAATAAGCTCCCTTGTATGCAATCTCATGAGCTACTTTGAAACAGTGATTTCCAAGGTAGTTCAAATAGTAAAACAATCTAATATTTCTTCTCATACCATGGCCTGAGTAAATACTTGATTCTGATTGGCTGGAGAATGTCTGTTGACTGGAATGACTGGACACCTTCATTTATCAACTGCGAAATATGGGACATGTGACCAGACTTTTCACCATTCCAGTGGCAGAGACAAATAAGATAAACCCTCCTGCAAATGAAAGCCCACGAAAAATCAGTATGCACATTGAATATGCCAAGGATGAACAAGAATCATAAGATTACAAGTTTGTTGGCCCCTGGACATAAATGTCTTCTTCCATGTGCCCAGTCCATACCAGGAATAAACAGAGTACTGCTTTAAGTTTTCTGTATGTGATCTGTAGAAAACACCGGCAGGTAGCTTATCATACAGGATATACACCACTTAGGTGCAACAGTCTAAACCAAGAATGTGATGATATTATATGATTACATCATTGTATCAACTTAAAAACAAGTTATCTCACAGGATTTATACCAAGTGTGTATGCTTAGATATAAGCATTGCAATACTTCATGAGGCCAGCAGCAAAAATATATCATTACAGCATCATGGACAGTGCCATCACCAATCACGTTACCATTTACCCTAAATGCAAAATAGTACTACAACTAGGGATGCACATATTAAAAAAAATCTTGATCGATTTACACTCAAGTTAACGATCAAATATCGATGTTCGTTAGGCCTAAATATGTTACAACAATACAGAATTGAAGTTTGAGAGATCAGATTTTTTTCAAAACCAACCAACCATTTTGTAGACTCTGTACTGTCCTGGATCAGTAGAAAGAAGGTATAATTCAAACCATGTGCAAACCATGTGCCTTTCCGCTTTCCAATGAGTCATCCACATGTGATAATTTGAGAGGTCGTTGGAACACAATTACATGATTTTTAGGTGTTTTGCCCTATTGCCTACAGTACAAGATTACATCAAGAATTATCACATCCTAGTAAAGCTGAATATCCATTGCCTATCCCACAGCACAGTATTTAGTACTGCAGGTGTGGAATGTCTATCTACCAGTTGTTGATGTAAGTAGAATTTAAATAATACTTGGGTGCAGAATCAGCTCTGAATTCAGCTGACAAACTAGGACCTCTGAGACACTAAACTGTAAATATTAACCGCAAAAAATGTTGATAAATATCCTTTACAGCTGTATTCTGGAATTTCTGGAATTTTGATGAAATGTACCTATTTGCTCTTTCATTCTCCCATTGTTGCCCATTGTTGCCTGTATAATGTCAGTAAACTACATACAGTTGACCAATAAGGCTGCCTTCATAGCTACAGTGGTGTCAGCTGTAGTCTGGTTTCTCATTTTCTAATTTGCTCTTTCCTAGTTTTGATATGTAAACATGCATGCAGATTTAGCACCACTAAGCATACCTTGCATTAGAAGTTCATACTGGCAATTCCAGAGCATGGAGAATGGTCTGTCTTCTCTGGTGTAGCCCCATGATTTGAAGTGATACAACTTTTATGTGAATATCTGCAAAAATAAAAACATATATGGATGAATTTCAAATCTGCCTGCTCAAACAAATTCATTGACAGCCTTGATCAAATACGGACTACCAAGGTCAATATAGGAAATTCATAGAAAACAAGTATTACAGGCATATTTGTTTATTTGGAGGACATATCTCAAAATATTATTTTGAGATATGTCCTCCAAATATATGATATTTTTATTATTTTCTGGTATGGTTACCAATGGGAAAATCTTCCAGAGACCTAACTAAGACTAAATGTTCAGCCATTACTGAAGGTTTTGGAATTTGCCCATCTATGTAAATTTTTTATGTCTCTCTCTCAAAATATATCAGTAACTCTGCTCTGGTTATAGGCTAGTGTTCCTGACGCCTCCATGAGAGAGTTCTCAAGAGTTAGGCTACTATTCCTTTCCTTGATTTCCTTACCACCCTTTTCTTTGTATGAGAAAAAGCCACTTGGGGTCAAGCCATTAAAGGACTACCCTTGCAGTGGTTATGTTTTCTCACAATTGAAAGCTAGAGAAAGAGATTAGCAGACAATTGATTCAGGGGAAGAGGGAAACCAGGTATACAGACATGATAACCTGCACAGGTCAAGTATCAACATCAGTGACGATTACGATTATCTGCAATTACAATTCCATGCCAAGTCGGAAAGAATGAGCAAACGGATGAAGTAATTTAGACTAATACAATTACAAAGCAACAGGAATAGTGAAATGTCATGTATCCTTTTGACTTTTTATCAAAATGTTTTTCATGCATAGTGATAACATTGTCTTTATCATTGGTTCTCAACCTCTTTGGGGGTGAGGCACTGAGGCACACTTTGGGAAATCAACAAAATCCCAGGGCACACCAACTTACTGCAAGCTTGAAAATGTCACACAAAGCCTTGTATGAAGTTGTATACAATAAGGCCAGCAAGCATGAACTGCTGTCTTTGTTGATGAAGTTTTATGTGAGTGTTCACATGTTCTTCACACTGAGTGCATGAATTCTGAAGAAAGAAACAATAGGTCATATCTTGATCTGCATAGAGAGCAGAGTCTCAAGTAATTGAGTCGAGACATTTTAATAATCCAAGGTATAAACATCAAGTACATCAGCTTACAGGACCCACAAACATATGGTAATTAACTTTTACTACACTGATATATTACCCCCCTGCCCCCCTCACTCACACACACACACACATAGCCATTACCATATTGCAAGAGAGGAATCATTTGCTTGATTGGAGATAGCTTTTAAACACTGAAGAGGTGCGGGACCTCCATAGAGGTCCTCTCATTCCCTCCGTCATGTACAACCCACAAATTGGTATCTATGAAAAATTCACACCACGTCTCTCACTGAAGCAGAGGTGTCATCTTCAAGTTCCTGAAAGAGCAAACATTGAGTGAGCCACAAGGCTGATAATGGAGATTTAAAGGGCCAATTCCTATGTGTCTATGAAACAGTTTGTTTGCTTTTTTTGGTTTGTTTGTTTATTTTTTCTCAAAAAAGTGATGTTCCAAAAAGCTACATATTACCAGTTTTGTGTGCCATGTATTTGTGACATATCATTATATCAAATTGCAATCTTTGCTAGCTCAAGTTTTAATTGTGTATTGTGTCCAACAAATTTTTACTTAAAATCTTAATGACTCAAGTCATTAGTTGACACAACTTAGGCTATATATAAAATCCTACCCTAGGATAAAAACAATTTATTGTACAAGGTCTTGCATTTGATTTGGGAGAGTGTGTCTGTTCACTTTTAATAAGCCGAGCAGGCGGCGCAACAGTTTCCTGTGTTTTAGGGCTAGTAGTACCAGACCTTCTCCCTCTACTCAACTGCTATTATTCTGTCAAGAGCTGCTGTGTTTTCCTGAGGAAAGGAAGTTATTTCATTTCCACCTTTTGTCTGTGTCTGAATGTGAGCGGCGCTCTTTCAGCAATATTCACTTGTTTCAACTCCCCTCTCCATCCTAACCAAAATATACACCCTTTCTTTGGCCTATAACTCTCGTTGGTCCCAGAAAAATAGCAACTTCCTCAATTGGTGTAATTCCCCACACCAGACTTTCAGCAGTTGTTTCTCCTAGCTTCAGCGGATTCTTATCTTTGCCTTTCCATCAGCTGTGCAGACTGATGCAAGTAGATTCATTGCAAGGTGGGGGCATAGGCAACAAAGTAGATGTCAACAGAAAATCTACACTGTTAAATGAAAGTTCATAAAAAAAACCTGTTGGTATTGAGACAATAAAAGCAGTGCTTCTTAACAGAGAAATGTGTTTCTTAACTTACAGAATGCATCCTGAACACCAACAATTAAATCACAAAGCACATACAGAAAAGAAACTTCCCTTTGCATACTTAGTTATTTGCCACCTAGCTTGTCATCAGTGATGTTGTTTAGCAATGGTACGGGCATTGTGTTATCTCCGGCCCTCTTTACAAAAGTCCTGATACTTTTGTAACATACATATTGAACAGACTTTTCAAAGCACTATGACAAAGCATACCAAAAATCCAGAAAAGTCTTCACAGTAGCAAGCACCAAAAATACTGGAATAGGCCTATCTGGTTGGTTAGCAACTCAAGAGATTCCTGTATTCAAATAATATATTATCACCTTACTAATCAGGCTTCAGAAAGCAATGCAGAACAATAATGGCAACAATGGTCAAAGATATTACTGCTGCCCTAGACAATAAACAGTATTGTGTCTCCCATTTTCTAAAATTTCCATGGCTTTTGATACTGCTGATCGTACAATTTTTTTCTTTTAAAAGATAGGGCTCTCAAATCAATGGACCCGCATGAGGCGTGTTTCGAGTGCCTCGGCCGGGAACATGCCGCAGACGGTGTCTCCAACTCGCCGGACTGCAGCAGCTGCAGGACTCTCTCCAGGGTGAGACGCCGGCAGCGTTGGGCTCATTTCGAACGCTATCAGCATCAGCGTTCCCCTGAAATCGAGCTCCACTGTGATGACAGCGAGGCAGAGGCCGGCGGCGGCTCGCCCGAGCTCTGCTCCTCTGCCCCTATCACAGCGCTTCCGCTGCCGGCTCCTCCCCTGGTGGCGGAGGATGAAGAAGGGATGCTGCCGGGGGACAGCGATGACAACATCTCCTCCGTCTCCGTCACGGCTGCATCCTTCACCTCCGCCGCTCTACCTCATCCATCGTTGAAACTAGACTTCCCCGACATGATAAGGATGGCTGCCGAGAACCACCGGGATCCTGCTTCCGCCCCCCGAACCCCCTCGCGCCGCTGATCGCCTGGCCCAGGGAGTCTATCGGCGGGCGGCAGAGACCAAGCCGGTTTTCGTCGCTCCTGCCTTGGACGAGGTTTGGGCGGCTGTGGAAGCATCCCGGAAGGAGCCGCTCCGCTGCAAGGCTCCTATCTCCAGCCTCTCTGATTTTTCCAATGTCCACGAGAAAAGCGCTTTCTGTCGCTCTGGTGTTCCCCCGCTCGATGACGCGCTGGCCGCTCATTTTTCTCCTGGCTCAACCAGCTGGTCTGGCAGCAAGAGACATGCTCTTCCTCAACCCAGAGACAAGGAGACTGGAATTTTATGGCAAGTTTTTCCACCTGGCGGCCCAGACGGCAGCCATGGCCAACAACCTGGGGCTGCTGGGGGTGTCCCTATCCACCGTGTCGATTGGAAAAGCCCTCCCTCTCCGCTTCTGAATTGGATCATGTATCCCGTATTGTGGGACAGATTAACAATTTAACCAGGGGAATCGCCACCGCCGCTGGACGCGCCAGGGCTCTGGCTACCGTTGGTACTCGGCACGTGTGGTTCGGTCTGACAGCCCTTCAGAAGAAGGACAAGGAAGACCTGCTGGGTGCTCCGCTGTCGCCTGAAGAGCTCTTCGGCGCATCCGTCACCTTGGCTACGCAGCGTTTCCAACGCTTAGAGGAGGAAAAGGCTCAGTTGTGCCGTCATCTGCCGTTGGCGTCTTCTTCCGGCAAGCAGAAGACTTCCTCCCAGGACCCAAGGGATCGGTGTACGGCGGCGTCCAAGAGGCATGGACGGCGTAATGTGGCTTCCTCTTCCGCTACATCCTCGCCTCCTGCCAGCGTCCGTGATGCAGCCACCGGCTCGCTCAGACGGCGACGCTCCTCCTCCGCCACTGGCCCAGAGAGGACCCCGGGGCTCCCGTCGACCGCTGGCTTGTTCCTGGAAGGCTGGGAACCAGCTGCCCAGCAAGAAGTGATACTGACTGCCGGAGGGGGGAACCGACCCGGCTTGCGAGGCTTCTGTTCAGCCCCAGCCGTGTGTTAGTGGTGTTGTCCGCGCATCCCCCGAAATGGGACAGCTGATGGTCTCAGTATCACCAACCCACCCTGCTGTCCCGCGGGACAACAGGAAGGAAGCCGGAAGGCTTTTACCACTCTGCCTGTCTTCCACACGGAAAACACAGCAAAGCGGCGGGCGACTGATACGTTGCGTAACCACTCCCCGCTCTCCGGTCTCGTGAGTCGGCATGAGTCGGAGGCTGGTATCGGCAACGTTAACCCACCTGATCATGCTTCGGGACGACAGGATGCATCGCCGGGAGTCGCTCCCAACTCTCCACCTTTTTTCCATGAAAGAACGGTGGATGAACAACAGACCGGCACGCCGTTTCTTCGGCCCGCCTCACTCGCGGGCTCGATGACGGCAGAGCGGCCTCTCAACCATTTCGGCCGGTGGATGAGCTCCAGACAGCAGATTCTTCGTGAAGCACGGGGAATCAGTCGCCCACCCGGCTTGAACGCCCAGTGGTGCGTTCCATCGCCCCCCAGTGGGAACTGCCTTTGGTCTTGGAGGATCTGTCTAAGGAGCCTTTTGAACCGATTAGGCAGACTTCTCTTAAGCTGTTGTCGGTCAAGACGGCTCTGCTGCTTGCTTTGACCTCAGCTAAGAGAGTGAGTGACTTGTGCACTCTTTCGGTCCATCCCAGCTGTTTGCTGATACGTGGGGACCTGAGTGGCGCCACACTCAGACAGAATCCATCTTTTGCACCCAAGAACATCAATAGTTCTTTTCGGTCTAGGACGATTCAGCTGGAGGCTTTCTATCCTCCTCCTCATGGTGAGGAGAGAGAGGTGAGGCTGCACCGTTTATGCCCCGTGCGTGCGTTGGCATGTTATGTGGAACGCACAGCCACGGTGAGGCGCACACAGCAGCTTTTTGTGTGCTATACAGACAGTGTGGCTGGCAAGCCCCTGTCAAAGCAGAGACTCGCCCACTGGCTCTGTGAGGGAATATCACAGGCTTATGTGCTGGCGGGTAGGGACCCTCCTGCAGTCATCCGTGCACACTCAACACGGAGTGTGGCTGCGTCGACGGCACTGTTCAGTGGAAAATGTGTGGAGGAGATCTGCACAGCGGCGTCCTGGTCGACGCCCTGTCCATTCATCAGGTTCTATCTGTTGGATGTGTCTGGGTCTTTCTCCGGTTCTGTACTCAGTACTGGTACACGAGACCTGTGAAGAAATGACCTACTAGGCCTGAGTCTCTCATGTTGAAGCTCAATGGAGCTTCAACACGAAGCTAGTTAGATAGTTAAGTATTGTAACTCTAGTTCTATGATCACAGGCGGAGCCCTCTAACAGCTCGTCCTGCCGCTCCACGAGTCGCTGAAGACTTAGTGGATGCTGAATGAGGGGTCGCTCGCCATTTATAGTGCGAGGCCCCCATAGAGGGTGTATAGGCTCATCCTGATTGGCTGAGCACGTGCATGCAAATTTCAGTGCGCTGAGGCGACTAGATGAGTGGCTAAGCCAACAGAGCCCTGTTAGAGGAGCCCTGTGATCATAGAACTAGAGTTACAATACTTAACTATCGTTATTGTAGCAAGAACTTGCATGTTGAAATTTACACCCATAGAAAATATTCACACAGCAGTGTCCTAAATCTGAATTCACAGAGGATTTATAAATGTGCAAGTCAATATTTGAATTAATGAAATAAAAGCTGCAAACCTGTAATATCTGCTCAAATTATATATTTTTTTTTAAATATAACTTTGAGATTAAAACTTCTCAAATCTGCCGACTTGCGCGTTCCAAATGACGAATCTGTATGTTCTCTTGCGGAAAATTAAACAGAAAATAATGCTAGATTTTACACAATTATGGCTTAAAATTGGCACCCTCTTCTTACCTGGGAGTAACTCTTAATATTTAGACAGTATTTATTTTAAAATATTTACTCAACAAACAAGATGAGGGAAAAATAGCAAATATCTCATAACGTAATAAAAGCACTGGAACATGATCTGTAGTGAAGCTAAGCATGAAGGGAAAGCAGGAAATAAGAAAAAACTCCTGTTGTCCAAGTCATGTTTTCTTTTGCACCTAGAAACAAACTTGTCGCTGCCACTTTTATGCCAGTAAATGATTATGGTGATGTTTTATATTCTCCTCCCAGTGTCTCCATGCCTTACATACTGTGTACCATGGAGCATTGAGGTTTATTACCGACTGTAAAGCTCTCACTCATCATTGTACCTCGTATACCCAGGTTGACTGGTCTGCCCTGTCCACTTGTACACTTCATTTATTGGCACATTTTTATCTATAAGGTCATTCTGAGTCTGTTTCCTAACTATTTGTGCTCTAATATCTCTACAAAACTTGGTAGAAATGACTGTTTACGGTCTCAGGAATTGTTTTGTTATCTGTTGGTCAGAAATGAATCAGGCAAAAGTATTGTTATTCACTCTGTGCTCCTCTCTGCGCTCTCTTTCCAAGGAATGCATTGCAAAATTATTTAAAGCTGAAAGACTCTCTGAAAGTCTCTCTTGGTGAATTTAAAATGATAATGAAGAATATTTTGTCACACTGAATAAGAGATTTGTTTAGTTCAAGAGTTAAATAGGCTTTGACCCCACAAACTTGCAGGTTTGATAAATTGGTCTAGTGGATTTTGGACTTTGGAGAGCTTATTCAGAAGATTTTACTTTTTTCCTTTCTTTACATTCAGATTTTGACTGTAGTTTGATTTTTGACATTATTTTACATTCCTCCATTTATGTGATTTTGGCTGTGCTATATTGCGACTGCTCATTGTTGTATGTTATTTGTCTACAACTTGTCTTGATGCTCCTTTCTTGGCCAGGCCTCTCTTGAAAAAGAGATTCTTAATTTAAATGGGACTAACCTGGTTAAATAAATAAAGTACGAATGTTTCCATATGTTATATGACATTGCTTATTATAGCTACCTAGCTTGCCAGCTAATGTATGCTACTTATTGGAAAATGGTTGGGGGTTTTTTTTTAGCGTGATTATGATTTCAGCACGAAACTTACTGGACAGTGACACTGGTGCCGTATAGTTGGGAAAGATGAACAATGAAAGTACAAAAAGACCTTAGGCTTCTGCTCATCCCTGTCCCAGTCCCTCAACTTTAAAATAAATGTAGCCCTCATTTTCGTAAGCCCAGCAAATCTGCTACATAATAAACTATAATAAAAAAGTTAATTTGTATAGCAGCTTTTCATAAAAAAAAATTTACACAGCATGTACGCAGCACGTACGCAGCGCTTTATAGAATATAAAAGACAATAAATAAAAACAGGTTAATAATAGTAAATTATAAATGAATCAACAATAAGTAAGAAAATAATTAAGGAATCTAGGAGTTATCAGTTTTATAAAAGAGATTTAAAACACTGATTTACAATTTCCCATTTGATTTAGTTAGCCTTAGCTTCTCAGGTGGTTCCACAGTACATGGGCCATAATAAAAAACACTTGGTCCCTTTTTGTCTGTTCCAGACCTTGGAACAGACAGGAGGGCTCTGCCTGAGCACCTCACGATGCGGTCTGGCTTGTAGGGAGTTAAAAGGTCAGTAATGTAGTTAGGAGCTAAACCATGCTGTAAGCAGTAATCAGTTAGCCTAAGTCTTAAAACCAACAGCCAGTGCAGGGAGGCTAAACTTGAGGTGATATGATTTCTAAGTTTGGTACCAGACAGAACCCTTGCTGCAACATTCTGAATAAGCTGCAGGCATGAGAATGACTTTCAAGTGAGATGGGAGTAAAGGGAGTTTGAGTAATCAATGCGAAAGGAAATAAATGTGTGAATAACCCTCTCCAAGTCTGCTGAGAATAGCAGTGGTTTCATTTTTTAAATAATTCATACAGAAACCACAACTGCACAACCCTTTTAACCTGTTTGTCAAAAGTTAAATTGGAATCAAAGAACACCCCTATAGGGCTCCGAGTTTCATGTTAGAAGCTAAAATATTTTGCTTGCTGCGGATCATATTTTGAGGGTCAGGAAAATAATTACAATTTTTCAATTTCAGATTTATTATCATTAAGTTGAAGGAAGTTCTTGGAGATCCAGCTCTTACTACCTAAAAGGCACTCATGCAGACTGTGAAGAGCAGGGTGTCGTCTGCATAGCAATGGAAGGACACATTATGCTTGTGGATAATATGACATGTATAGGGAGAATAGGATGGGGCCTAGAATAGAGCCCTTTGGGACCCTGCAGGCTACATCTTGGGAGGAGAAAGATGAATTACCTATTAAGACAGTGAATGTCCTATTGGGAAGATAAGAGCTGAACCAGACTAGTGTTGTGTCTAAAATGACCAGTGTTGGAGACAGTCAAGTAGAACTGAACACTAAATGTTTCAAAATCTAAAATACTAATGTATAGTCCATAAGTTACTTTTGTGTTCAAAAATAGTCATCAATCATCAGTGTCTCAAAATCCTAAAGACTCCCATGTATTCATCCTGGAAAATTCTTTCTTAAGTGTTCTGAATCTATTATTAGCCCAGATTCTAAAAAAACATAGGCTAAGTGAGACAACTCCTTTCCATACATCAAGTTTCAAGGCATCCTTTTGCACTGCATACTAATCAATGGTAAAATGTTGAAACTTAGTTGGAGTTACCATTCAGAATATCTTGTGACTCTCATGAAGTAGCAGCTACATTGCAATGAGTTGTGGTGTTCAACTTCTGGACCTTCTGACTACCCTTGTCAGTTGTGACATCTCACATTGCATGTGTAATTAAATCAAGTAAGCTCTTAATAACATTAAATATTGATGCTTATAATACATTTTTGTTGTGAATAAAAATAATGTGCAACATGCTGAAATTATTTATGGTGTAAAAGTGACCACTAATGGAAAAATAATTGACATACTGCATTACACATTCAGTATGTTTTAAGTCCTATTAATGTGTAACGTAAATTACAAGTTATTAAAACACACACAAAAATAATAATCATCTTTGATCCAATCATGATTACAACACTCATATACATTTATCTACAACATGACAATAATCATTCTTAACTCGCTGGGTGTTAATTTTTCTCTTTCATCTCCTCAGCTACATCCTCTCATATCTTGCTAAGGTTGTTGCAATCTGTGTCTCAAAGGCAATTGATTTCTTTCCTGCTCAACTTTGCTCAGCTGTTCTATCAACTGGTTCATAGGGATCTTCTCCTGCTCCTCTGTCCAGCTGCTCTCTTTCTTGAGTCAACTCATACACATCATCTCAAAAATGCTGTCATTGCATGTGCAGAGGAAGCTTTTTAGGAAGTTCTAAGCATTTTCCGATTGGACATATATCTCCATTACTCTGCTAGACGCTTGAGTTTTACTGTTACAAGCCTCCAAGAGTCATGATCTACAAGTCATAGGTTTCATTCAGATCCCACACCTCCTGTTATTGCTGCTGCCTGACCCAGCTGCCTTCTCCAAAAGAGATACTTTGCTCTGCGGGACTGCTGTTAATCCTTTAAGAGAGCTATGAGCTTACCCATCTGCTCCTGTATATCCTGAAATAACAACTGCCAGTCTATTTGATGGTACTGAATATTTTCTATCATTTGAAATGTTATGTTAGCTAGCCAATGGCTATCTTAACTGGCAAAACAACTCTTTTTGTTTCAAATGATGTTAAACTGTCATGAAACACATTTTGTGTCCTTTTTCCTTAGTGAAGAAGCAGCGTTTATCCAGTAATCTCTAGCTCTTGGCTTTTGTCCACTGATGTGCACAATATATGACCTGTCCTCCTTCTGAGGGGAGCAGACACATTAGGAGCAATGAAGCTAATGATATCAGAGCACTCTACAGAGCACATCAGTGCACAGGGATGACAAACCTGTCAAAAGGCATAATCTAGGAGGCGATCGTAACATCCTCAGAAAACCGTAGTGCTTTGCCCCTCTTTCCCTGCCATTCCCTAATAATGGAGCACCAATAAATTCCTTACCTGCCATGAGGCAGCGAGTTCACACATAATGGCCAATGGCATTAAGGGATGATACATATCAAAGAAAATGGTTGTCTTGCTAGGTGCCCAAGACCTTGTTAGAGTCTTAATTTTCACAGATGCCCAGAAATCCTTTATCACTGGCTTGTTGTGAGGTGATTCCTCTTTTTTATTCTCTTTAAGGATGGAGTTTGTGTGTCACCAGATGTCCTATAGGTGTGACCCAACACAATGTTCCCCTGAGACTCTCCAGATGTATATGTAGAGGCATACCATAGTTGTAATGGAGTCAATGTGAGAATGTCTGGAGCCAAGTGACTCAAGTCACTAAAATTTTAAAATTCCTAGAGTTTTAAGTTTTTAATTTTTAAGCTTAAAAAGCATTAAGTCTATTCAATTGGACAAGCTAAAACTAGTCTAGAATTACAATATTATTATTTATGTAGTTATGCTGTTTTTCTAAGTTTGCTAAGCAATAACTTCACTGCCATTTTACAAGTATATCCAAACATTGTGTAACACAATATGTTCTCATGATTGCTGTTGTAGAGGTTTTCCAAAACTATGGATCCATAAAGAGGGGCATGGATTTTGACAAATTTGACATTGGCAAGTAGTCAATTGGTAGGCAGTCCAGGGCTCAGATTAGGGATGTTCAAGAAAAATAGATGATCAATTTACTGTTTGTTATGTATCACGTTGATTAACCTTAACGGTTAACGACTTTTTGAATTGTGTCATCGCAGCTGGTCCAACCGTGCAAATGACCATAAAACCAAAGTGGAGGGCTACTTGCAAGTGGCCTCCACCACTTGATACAAATCCACTGGACTGGTGGAAAGCCAGCCAACCAAGTAGGATCCGAGGCTGACAACACTAACGCAGCGGTACCTCTGCATCCCCTTGACCTCTGTCCCGTCAGAGTGCATCTTCTCTGCCACTGGGCTGATGATGAACAGTATGTGGTGCGTTATTCTGGAGCGTTTGGACATGCTGATCTTTAGAAATAAAAATCCCAAAACTTCCCAAATTAGACTGTAAATGGTTGTCGAGATGCCCCATATTCGCTTTGATTTTTTATTTTTTGTCATTCATTCTTGATGAGAAAATAGAAAAAGCTAGTAGTAGATCTGACAGACTACAGTACATTACGTCATTATGTCAGACTACTTTTTACCATCCCCTAGACAAAAAAGTTAGAATGACAAGATAATGATTAAAAAGAGAAACAAAATGGTGAATTCATCAATATGCAAGCAACCAATTTTAGCAGATCGCATGGTTAGAGTCAACATGGCTACATGAAAAGCAAGTGATATTGGTTGGGGAAAATCTGGGTGGAAAAAGCAAATGAGTGATCCTCTTCACACCCTCAGTAACTACTGTTGTAATGCCCTTGAGCAAGGTACACATTAAGGATAAAAAAAAAAACAGGATGAATGTTCAGCCATTTGTAGTAATAACTGAGGTCATCAGTGATTTAAGTCCTGTATGCATCTGTAATTTGAAAAGAAAAGAAAAAATGTACTGCAAATTACCTCCTGTACATTGAAATCCTGTACCTCATAGGAACAATAGTTTTGGGAACAAAATGGTCCATTTTAAAGATAAAATTGCAAGCTTGACCTTCTAAATTTTGAATATATTCACATATGCTCTAAAAGAGTTTGACTTGTAATTAGTACTGTCCCATAGCACAAAATGACCAAACATATCTGCACAGGTTTGATAGTATTGTTGATCAATACCAATAACTCAGTGATTACTTCGTCAGGTGCAGAGATTTCTGATTTTCACAACTCACTTTCATTCCACTCACTTTCATACTCACTTTAGCATGTGAATAGAAGCACTATTCACTTTAGCACTCATGTTCTGTCAGTCCTTATTCCAAAACCGAGGACAATACATTTCAGAAAAATCTGTCATCAATACATGTGCATCAACAAAGCCAGTTGTGGGCAACAGTGTTGCAACAGAGGGCACCATAGTACAAACTGGGTCTTTAAGTGAGAAACTGTTACTTTGTTGCTTTTCTTTGACAACTGCTTGATGAAAATATGTTTCAGGTTGTAAATTAATTGCACATGTATTCATTATGCTTCCTTGCTAGTTTGTGATGACAATCTGATTTGTTTAAAAAATATGCTTGCACTCTCAACAAAATATTTAAATTTTATCAGGATGTACAACTGTTTTGTCACTTGACTTTTAAACTTTTTTTTGAAGTTTTTTTTTAATGCAATGGGTAAATTAATACAATACCATGATAAGGCTACATAATGCTGATTGAATGAGCTCTGCAAAGCCGAGCTAGAGCTGAATTTATAACTCCTCGCTTCAAACTCATACAATAGTTTTTTTCTTTGCTAACAAAATGGAAGATTCATTTGTGGTATCATTCAGACACAATTCACATCCTCAGCCTGTACATTGTTAAAATCAGTTTGTCAAATGTGCATTACCAAAGGATGCATGTATTTAGTTCAGGAGAGAGGAAAGCGATGTTTGGTCTCTCCAACATAAGTTGGATGTCAGAGATAATAGAAAAGATTGGTGAATAGGTCTGAATCTGGAAGCATACTTGTGTTAATCCTGCTCCAGATTGCTGTGCTGAGACTGCTTGTATTTACATATGCAGAGGATCCCGCTGTTTTGAGCGCACCATTGACAAGACAGAGCAATTAATCATCCCCAAATACTCCCGCCGTGCAACAGACGACCCTTGCAGAACATGCTGCCACAGAGTGTGTGCAGGTGTGAATCAAGCTGCAAGAGAATTTTTCAGAACCAGCTTCTTCCTCGATCTTCCTTTCTTGTCATGACTATCTCCATATTCAACACAAATCATATCTCTAATGTTTGCTCCTGTCCTGTTTTGGAATAAAAGACATTTTCTTGTGTCAAATCAATTTAAATAATATTGCAGCTCACTGTACAAAAAATGTATGGTATTATCCTCACTGTTATAACAAGTTGATGGTAAAAGTATAGCAAGTTGCTTATAATGTTTCAGTTCTATTTTTATGTAAATATGTTGTCTGAATTGCAAAATGTGACTCTTTCAGTATCAAAATATCTTTTGTAGAAATCAAATATTTGGAAAGCTTTTGAATGCCATGGTTAAATGAATATTTAATATGAATACATTTTGATGATTTTTCCAAATATTTGACGACGTACAATCTACTTTTTAATAATATCAGAAAAAAATGAGTAAAGATATACAAAAGGTTAATCTTTGGTTAGATTTTTGTAAACATGGCTTGCTTTTCTTATATAGGTGATGGCTCCATTTATCTCCGCTTGCATTATCAAAACTAGAAAAACGTTCAAAATAATTTTACTGAATGAATTAATGAAAATATTAGACTTCTGAGTTGTGTATTTGAAAATCAAAACAAATAGTCCACCTGCAATCACTATATATACAAGACTATATCTATTAGTTGTAATGAGTGATACATTCTAAGTTAAATTGAAAACACAAAACTTTAATGGGTCTGCAGCTTGTATGTGTTCATGTCAGCACATCACAATATAAGGTTGGTTTATTCAATATCAAGAGACATTGCCTCCCAATAGTTCTCAAACCCCCCGAGCAAGGAAAGACTGTTGAGTTTCATTGAAAACCATCTGCTTGTTCTGAACAACAAGGGATAAGAACATGCTGAGGAGTAAGCTCTCCAGATAGCTTGCATTGGCTCCTGATTCTGTTGCCTTTCACATTCCTTCTGGCATCCCGTCTTTGGAGATACCACATTCACACACCTCTGGGAGGTTAGACTTGTTGGTGAGTTGATATATCAGCAGTCTGTATTTTGTACAGAAGTGTAACATTGTAATCTTTCTCATGCTCCATCCTTACCTTTTCCACATATTGGGCGACAACAGCTTTATAGAGATCCCTGTATTGATTTTTACTGTCACAAAGCTCTTTCTTTACACTGAGGTACTGTCCAGTGCGGTTTAGTCCAGGTCAGGTCAGACAAATGACACACCTTTTTGAGTACTGCCCCTACAGCCCAAGGGCAATTTGAAGTACAGAAAAAAACAGCATTGGTTGTACGAACATCTGCTCCCTGGGTATTTGATTTCCCAGGCAGATGTTAGATCCCAGCTGCTATCACAAGATAATTTGTATGTTTGTGGAGAGAGCTCCCATTTGGGTGTTCTCTTGATGGTTATGTCTTCCTTTTGTGAATCAGCAAGTATTATTGTTAGGCATGTTTTACACCCACTCCCTCCCTAATGGCCTCATTGCCCCCAGTTGTATGTCCCTCCCACTTAACATTTTTAAATATTTTGTCAGAAAGCTTTCCATCCCATACACCTACACACATGTATACTTCCCCTCCAAAACTCAAATCTAAAAGTAAACATATATGTTAATATTGTATACAGCTGCATATATAATGAACTAGTTGCTAGAATGATTGGTTACATAAAAAATTTAAGTTATCATTTGCACAATGACTGTAACTAGAGGAAACATTGCTCTTATTTTCATGATCATACAATGACCTCGTCCATGACAACACTGGAGTCAAAGTGATGCTACCACAGAAACCAAATCTACGGACCAATACATGTTGTAACGTCCTCTCTGGTTACTGTACCATTACCTGCAGGCATGTATTAATTGTATACAAAGCAGAAGACTAGGTGAAAGGGCAGACACTGCTGCAATGTTTTCACATATGATGTGATCAGACTATTTCTTTTAAAAGCTTTTGTCTTATTTTATAAAATACACACGTGATAAAATGATACAATGAAATGACAATGGCAGGCAGTTCCTTCATAATATCTGTAGATTATATGGATTTTAGTGCCATTCTGAATTGCATTGTATTGTGAACAATAGTGAATCAAAATTTGAATTACACTGAGTGAATCTGAATTTCATATAATTACGGGAAGCAGAATTTTATATTTTATTCTACTTTGACTTCAGATTCATTGAATTCAGTCAGAGTACACTCCCAATTATTCTGCCATCATTAATAAACAAAATCCTCTCATTCTGGCTCAACATTATAACAAGACCTGAATCGCAATGACTGTACAGCTGTGTCCTACACAGACTGGCTGCACCTTGGCCTCACATGTGCAGGTCATCAAAGAGTAGGCAGTCTATGAAGAGATAACTCAGAGATCAGGCCTTGCTGCTACAAGTCCCACACCTGACCCAGGAAAATATTCTAGCATTATCTGCCAGAACAGAAACATGGCAGAGAGTCTCACGGGTCTTACCTGACCCCACCACTCCCCAATTTTGTTGAAGGCTTTAAATTCTCCCCTCCCAAGTTCAGAGTCGATTTGTTATCAAATCAAGCGTCGAGCGTCTGATTCATTGCTATTCAGCACTCCGGCTGATTTATATGCAGAATGTAAAACAGATGCCTTATGCGATACATATTTATGGTGAGCCCTGCTCTCACAAGATTTATTATAGGTTCTTTCATCGGGGTGTGCATGAGCTGTGCTATGATGACTTGTATTTCCTCTCAGCTGCCAATGCCAAACTCATTAAAAAGAGGTGTGACTATTAATATACATTGTAATACTGACAGCTCCTAATTTATAACCCCAGTACATGTTTGGGGTTTCTTCTTGCCCCTCCTCTCATTGTTGGGGTGGGGGTAGTGGTCTTTTTGTATGTATCTTCACACAGTGTATGTGCTTGTGTGTGCACATGTGCATATGATTGCATGTGCTCATGTGTGCATGCATGTGTTTGTACATGCAAACGCAGAGGCCAATTTTAAAAGGCTTTTTTGTTTTCCTATTATATCCCATATTGATTTATTGGGTTTAGTCCCTTGACCCTTATATACTCTGCTCTGGGCAATATTAAGACTAAACTATACCGTGTGAGCTCACAGCTTATTATGAGCCCCTGCTAACAAACACTATGTATAGTACAACATGTCCAAGTACGTACGTTATTTTATCAATCACAGTCACCTGTCAACCTCACATGAAGATCTAGTGAAAATCTTACAATAAAGATCCATGTTTCCTAAATATTGGACATTTTGTAATGAAATTGCTATTATATTATGTTATTAAGGATTTTATATTTAAATACTCTACACACACACACAATGGAGTTGCACAATAAAATCAGTCTTCTTCAGTTGATCACTGTGCATCTGACCAGTGATTACTAGTGGTTAGTGGTTAGGTGCCATGCTCAAGGACATATCAACAGTAGTTGTTACAGGAGGGGAGTGAAAATAATTTGCTTCTCCTGCCCAGCTGGTCCAGGGATTCAAACTACCTTCCAGTTTCAAGTTGGTTTTGCTAACCCTCAGGCTATCACTGCCCCCTATTTATTGTACCTTATGTCACAGCATTTTCTCTGTCCTTTGTATTTTTGGTGGTGCTAGTCCTCTAAAGAGCCAACCTAGATTTGTGATTTGTGTTTGGAAATCCCAAATGTATTTGTAGGTATTTCATGTATATAGTTATTTCATTTTATTTCCTCTGTGTACAGAGTCATGCTTTTCTAGCTTCGGGCTGGGGAAAAGCATGGACATAGTGGTGACAGCCAGTTGTGTAGTGGTATCTGAGGAGGTGTACTGTGATTTACCAAGCACCAGAGGTGTGACCAAGCCACCCTTGCTCAAGTCACAAGTTAGTCACAGCTTATAAGGTCCAGGTTTCAAGCAAGTGCCGAGTCTTAGGCGGGATTAACATGGTTCATTTGGCATCCGTCAAATTCACAGACAAGTATGTGTTGAAACCACCTAGGTTGCATTGTTGTGGGCGGGTCTCAAAACCTTTTGAAGCAGTCTGTACAAATTTAATTGGCTGATGAAGTCCTTGAACTTATGACAGAGCATAGATAAACGTCATCCGTTAAACTAGTTTCAACTTCTTTAAAGGACTGGGTTGAGATATTTTCACACACTGCACTCCGTCAATCCAAGTCATCCATCAACGCACAAGTCTCACTGAAATACATGGGATATTGTCGTTATTTGACATATCACAGATGTTCATGTGAATGCCACCTTAGTGAAGCAGGTCAAGGCAATTGAATTCACAAAACAATTCAAATAAACTTGGATGGAGCAAATCTTTTCTCTTCTGTTTTTCGAGGTGCTGCGATTAGTTATAGCGCCTTCTGCTCGTCGTAATAGACACCATAAATTCAATACGAAAAGGGTTTTAATCACAGGGTTTTTTTGCTCAATTCTTGCTCAGTAAAAAGTAAATCAAACATATTAACTAAGAATCTATATCTTACTAATAATATCTCTGACTGTGGCTCATAAACTACAGTTGAATCAATTATGTAACTGATTTTTTTTGTTATATGCCTATATGCTATATATACTTTTATTTCACTTTTTACTCTTTTTGATATTTCAGAGTAGAGTATGGTTGTAATGAATATCGGAACAAAATTATTATGCTCAAGAACATTAGAAATCATTTTACTATTAACTGTCCTCCTCATCTTGGCAGGTGGGGTGGCAAGACTTTTTGGTCGGGCGGCAGCTGCCGTCCTTCGCCGCCCCTTATCCAATTACAGACACTTAATTCAGTTCATGTCGGCTTTGATATTAAAGAGTAACTAAACCCTAAACCCAAATCTGTGTAAAGCCTGACATTTAAAGGTAAAAAGCATGCCAGTGAAATTGCCATCTGCTATTGGCTGATTTTTGGTGCCAGGTGATGTCACCACCTATGTACTCTATAGAAGGTGACATCATCTGGCATCTTTATATAGGCCTATTCTTTATAGATTTATTATTGGATCCTCTCCTTTAAAACACCGTCGCCCAATGCAATCTAATGGTTTGTGCTTCTTGTTCATGTCTAAATTCTTAACTGATTGTCTATGTCAGTAGATATTTATGAGATTAGAAATTTAGAATTCACACCACTTGCACCAAAAGACCTGAAATGACGTTACAGAGTGTGCGTCAAGAATTGGATACTGCAGTCCGGATTTGGACACAGATCACATGCATCGTGCCCACTGATGTGGTTTGCCACGTGCCTGCCCAATGCTGGGTTAAAAAAATAAAAAATTAAAAAATAATTACAAATAAACACACAAAACATGAAGAAAAATATATCAAATATATTAATTATCAAATCAGATAAATAAATTAAATTGTAAAATAAATTATACAGATCGCCTGATCCGGGCAGGCAAAGTGGTTTTCACTCTCCCTCTGGTGCAGTGGCTGTAGAAGTTAGAAGAGTGGAGAGATCCAGGTCAATGTTACACATTCTAGTTGAGTCAGCTGGGAGGTAAATTTCATAGCTGTCTATAATATTAGCATTTCATCTGTGTTTAGATAATTTAGTTAGTTGTGTTTAGTCCTGAATTTCCCCACGGGGATTAATAAAGTGGTATCTTATCTATAATGATTAAAATCACCAGAAAAAGCTGCTATTGTTAGTTTACTTTGTAAGCTCACCAGGAAACTTCACCTACAGTAGCTTTGAGTATAGTGGTCGCTAACCAGCAGCATCCAACTGTGACATTGTTATTGCCAACAATAACTAAGATATTTGACTTGGTATTTAGCTTATTCATTAGGTTATATCAAGGAAAGAATCATCAGACCTCACATACTGTAGCCTACATGCATGGCAAATAAATTTTTAATCCACCGTGGAATATATAGGCTATGTGAAAGTAACATCACTCAATAGTTGAAATAGAAATAGAAATCAAAGGATAGGGTGGAAGAAAAGTGGAGACAAATAACCAGAGTAGATACAAAGATAGGATGTATAAAAGAAGATTAGAGAAAAATAAAAGGAGAGTAGGTAAGGGGCAGAAGAGAGAAGATAAAGAAAAGCAGGGTATAAAGGAGAAAAGAAGAATATGTAGGAAAAGAAGAGAGAAGAAGAAAAGGAGAATGGAACTGTAGGAGTAGAGGAACAAAAGGAGAGGTGAAGACAAGGGAGCACAAAAAGTGAGGGAATGAGCGAGAATGTAATTTCCAATAACCTAGCACATATAATTAGCAGACATGAAAATCTCTGAATTAATATACTTACCCTAATGTAAGGTGGGAGATTACAGTTACAAAAAATTATTTAGCAGAGTCTTCAAGTCTCCAAGTTAAATTGTAGGAAATTGCGTGAACATTTTCAAAATTTTATGAATAAATAACAATAAATTAGCCTGCTGGCTAGTTAGCTAGCTAACAAAGCCAAAAAACAACTGTTTGTTTAGGTTAACAACAATTGTCTTTCCTGTCGGTTGCTATATACAGTATGTAGCCATTATTTGCGTACAGACAGCTCTCTAATGGACCATCATGATGGCATCAGCCGTTGCTGCTTGGATATTTGTTATGCAACTGCAAACCCTTTATTATTAGAACAACTAGCACTAAATACGCTGTACCAAAATTTCAATTGAAACAGCAGGCGACAGTAAATAAAAAATAATACAGTGGTAGGCTTACACATAGTGACAAAAAAAAAATTGATCATTTTGAATCTTCATACCTTGACTCACAAGCATGTCTCTCATCGAGTCTAAATCAAGTGGCACGTTATTTTCCCAGTAGGTCTGAATTCAATTTGAGTTTGGAGCCCAACTCAAAAGATAATGGACAATTAGTTAACAGAAACAAATGGTTTCTGTAAATCATTTATGGGAGGGCATCTTTGTTCACAAGTTGTTATCTTGTCATAGCTCTAAAATGTATCTTCTTCCTACTTCTGGCTATGTCAGTGGCTCAGAAAAGTTCAGCGTATCCGTCTGCCAGCAGACCCGACAGCCACATGCAGGTGCTTATTCTGGTACTGCCCAGCAATCATCCTCCACTGAAACAAGTGACCTCTGGTCTCCGACAACCTGACGATGCGTAAAAAGGTGAATAAGGCGTCACAATAATGTAGTAGATGTTTACATTCCGTGTTTCCTGTTTACATTCCATGCATCTAAATTATGGACAGGTTAACAATAGAAAGGCCAAAGGCCCATGTCACTAGACATTGAGATTTTAAAATGTAACTTAATTTAACAGCATTACAAATGCAATATTTCTCATCCATTGACAACTTTTTTTCCAATTCTTTGTTATAATAATCTACAATAATCTGCAATTTTTTCAAATAAATGAATGTCCGTTTTGCTACTCTCTATCGCCAGTTGATCCCATACAATAGTGATTCAACTTATACCCAGCTCATGAAAGCTTTTATTTTGCTGTTCTAAACACCTACTGCATGAGCGGGTGCTTCTTTCCCAGGAAAGATCTTCTACTGCACAGGAAGTGATGCGATTTTATGTTTATGGTGGCAGCAACAGTGGTTTATTTGGAATAATTATAAGATGAACTGGGTAGTTAGCATGAGCAGCGATAGCCACCATGGCTGACAGACAAAGAAGAGCGCCACCTACAGGAACTCAAACTTCATCAACATAAAGTCCAAAGTGATAGCTTGATTAGCAGGTTAAAAGTACTAATGTACGGGTGTCCTGGTGGCTCTAAGGCACGTAGCATTTAACTGCAACATCCTGGGTTCAACTTTTATCGCATGTCATCCCTCTCTCTCTCCCAATCTTTCCTGTCTCTCTCTACTTTGAACTATCCAATAAAGGCAAAATGCAAAAATCATAATCTTTAAAAAAAAAAAAAAACTAACGTTACTGTTAGCAGTTGCTGTCTTTTGTCGATATAATGTCATTATCGGTTATATCGCTTCAGATTATGAAATTTGAATTCTTGACTACGAAGAATAGATGCTTTGAGGCACAAAACAAACTAGCACTAGCTAAGGTTTTAAGGTTTTCAGAGTTTCTCGCAATGGTGGAATGAGTGAAAGGCCTATTGAGAAATCACTTCCAACATGTTCACCCTCTCCAGTGAAGCAAAAGAGAAAACAAACACACACAGACCGACATCAGGGAGGGGAAGGGGGAACAAGTAGCAACATCCTCTGTGTGATAGGAAGACATGGGATTTATGGGAAATGCAGTTTTAATTTTTATAAACACTGTCACTGATGTAAGATAGAGGTGACCAATCGTCTTGAGCACGGTCTAATTTGTTTACGGTAATTATACCAAGGTATCACACATCGGAGTAAACGGGATGCCGGTTTGTTTGTGTGCTCAGTTGTTGTTATATAATACAATTTGTAGCCAAAACAACAGTATTAATTTGGCATTTACTTTGTTCTGACATATTATGTTACAAATATTGTTGCCAATAAGAGTATTAAAAGTACTGTTCATTCTTTTCACCACATCATTTATTTTGCAACAAGAATATGGAGTAGAGTATCACTGAGGATATAGATAAGTATTTGTATGGATTAGTAGTATTGCTAGTAGCACTAAAATCTTATCAATACCCAGCCCTAATACTGACACAGAACCAGCTGAAGTTAGTGGTGATCAATTGACTTTCCTAACTTGTCATCAACACATATTTCTCACTTAAAACATAGTTGTTTTTATTCTTTAGTTTATTAGAACTGTTTCAGTACAACTTGTTGAAATTTAATTTTAACCGAAAACTTACTCTTACTCGAAATCTGCATATAAATGGTTATTTGTCCAAATAAACAATGTCCTAAACAATGTGTTTCTCACCTGGATGAGACAAGATAAATAAGTGCCAAAAAGAGTAGAGTGATTATGCACTGTTTTTCCCTTCACGTTCCACCCACATCCCAGGCATCTATCCCCATTTCTGGCTCTCTGTTTCTCTCTCTCAACCCACACTTTGGGCGCTTTTATGTTACACGATCACTCGAATTTGAGCCCAGGGGGACACTATGGGTCCCTGAGCGAGAAAGCCCCAAAAAAAGCTACAGACCAGATGTATGATGTTATATGGTCAAACTGGCAAACACAAAAGGTCTAAAAACAAAAGCCATGAATTAAGCGAGAGGCTTTCAAAAGTGTGTTTTCAAAACAGCCCAGCTGAGAGCTCAGATGCCTCTCCTCCCTCTCAGTCACTCCCTCGCTCCGCTCCTGCTCTCAGCATTACCCCCGTCTCTCTCCTTTCTCCCTCACTCGCTATCTCCCCCCTTTCTCTTTCTCCTCCTCTCTATCTTATTCTCTCTCTGCCACCCCCCGAGACTAAATGCTTAAAAAGAAAAGAAAGGACACCATTTTTGCTAATTAGTTGAGGACTTAACAGGCGCAGGATATGCTGCCTTACTTTTTCATCTGCTGTCCACGGGCTGTCGACTGTCCTGTGAAGTTGAGCCTGTGTGGCTAAGAGCAGAAGAAAGGAGTAGGCTAGGCACACACAAATGCCTCACTGGAGATCCTGAACAGGTCTCCAGTGGGGGTTGAGCTCAAAATGGGGGCCAACCATTAGTATTTAACATTTGGGGAAAAAGGAGCCCTAAATGAGAAGTGTTAATGGCTCTCTGCCCCACCTCCATCCTTACAAACGTTCACACATGTAAAATCATAGTTTTGGTTTTTGTATTATGTCTGTGTGGACTCTGCATGTGTGATAATAGTGAACTTAAAAAGCAGGAAATCAACCTAACCAGAAAATTAATTCAGCTAGAAATTTACATCTTTAAGAATCATGGTTCATACTGCTATTTTATTTAGTACTAAACTGACAGCTTTTAAATATTGGTCATGTCCTACTTTTTATCTCGATGGCTTTGTAGTTTAAGAATCTTATGGATTACTGCATATAAAACAATTATTTGATATGAAGTTATATTAAATATGGCAATGTAAATAGGTGACAATCAGAATCTCTTAACTTGCCAAACAGCAGCAAAGTATACAGAAATTTGTCTTTGTGGCACTGGTGCAGAAACTTACGGAAAAGTAACATAGTACCTACTGACACACGTTACAGGACAACAGGACCTCACATTCAGTGCCACAGGACTATATTGTCAATTGCTAGATACAATATAACCTATCTTTATGCAAATTATATCGAGTAATTGGATTCATCAGGATATACTGTATATATGAAAAATATTGTCACATCTATATTCTACTACATATGCTACTTCTACTGAACATTGCATCGGTAATGAAAGATGTATTATCCTTATCTATGTAAAGACTAACTATAAAAAAAATAAAATCATAATGCTCAAAATCTAAAATAGTTGAGGAGGCATAGTTAAATTATTCAATGTCAGCACCATGTTCCTATCCACTCAACATGGTGGCACACACAGTAGGCCCCTTCCTAAGAACCACAGCCATGTCCAGTAAGTGTAAAACAGCAATCACATACATAAAGGAGGAAAAGTGAAGTTCAAGGCATAAACTTGATTTACATTTCAGAAACCGGCAGGTCAGTTACAAGGTTATTCTAAAAATATGTGTTAATCATCGCAGTGAGTAATATATGCAGGACTATGCCAGACAGTTTTCAGCTCTTAATACCCATACTGTATTTCATGTCATTGAGTCTAGGGGGGAGGGAACGGACTCGGTAAGCTTGAGTGTCTGAAGTTTACAGAAACACAACAAAGTGGAAAATTAGCAGTGGAAACTTAATAAACAGTTGCTTCAATGCAACACAGCTCAGGGTAATTCCCGCAGGAAGAGAGAGGGCAAGAGCAGAGGAATAGCAATAGAGCTCACAGTAGAATCCTGAACCCTCTACTGCGTTCAGACAGGAAGTCAGAGGTGAGGAGAGAGAAACCTGAAAGTCAGAGTTCAGTAATCACCATTAAAAGGGTCACAGTGTCTCCAGCCATAACAGCATTTCTTTCCTCCTAAAAGGTGACGCTGTGACTACTATCTTCTCCCCAATAACTGAATCAGAACCAGCATCTGTCAGAGGCAGAATTGGTAGTTTTGTTGTCATGTCCTAAACCACTTATATTGAGATCTCTAAGTGGCTGTTATATTACACGCTAAAAGGAACAGGATAAAACGGCGTAGGCTGCTAGCATTCTCAGCTACTTTGTTCAAATGGGTGTATTTATCAGAGATGTAAGACACACATCCTATTAAACCAAGGGCACTGAGGAAATTCCTCACATGATCACCAAAGCCCCATAACTGTCTGGGACAGAAATGGAGGCTGTGCCGTATGTCAGTTATATGGAGCAATAACCAACTTAAAGAAGTGTGGTAATAGAGCCATTTACCTGATCCTGAAAAATGAGGAGAGAAAAAAGCCACCCCACCCTTTGCGACCCCCCCTCCCCCCCAACACACACACACACACACACACACACACACACACACACACACACACACACACACACACACTCACAAAACACACACTCACACACTCAGACTTTGCAATCCTTTTTTTTTTTTTTTTTGTTAAATGTGTATTTTGACAAAAAGTAAGGGAAAAAATGTACGTGTCTGAAATGACACACAGTAGATATGTTATGTGAAGTAGAAAAAAATTAGGCTATGTGATTACTTTGGTGTTTACTTTTACGATGAGACCAGACATGAAGCTAGTGAAGATGTGCCAGGAAGAATACATATGATTAATTAGTTTCTGACCGAAAATTCAGCTTCTTTTAGCACAGACCAAATCAATCGTCACATATTAGTGTACAGCATATCGTAGATGTCGTGTGTGTGCTCAATTGACTTTGTGTAACGCTGTATCTGCAAGCATTCACATAACTGCTTGTCATCGGCACTACGATGTATTGCCAGCATGTGTATAAATGTTGTTGCGGTTGTTGTGGTTTCTGTTGTTGTCACACACACATGCTTATCAGCTCTCCACTTAGTCTTGTGTTGCTGAAATTGTTCATGATTGCTGATGCAAGGAAGTGAACATACAGTAGCCTATAGTCCGTTGTGCTTCTTTCGTTTTTTTTGACAGGCAGAATGAAAGTGCTGAGTAATCTGACTGCATTATATAGTACGAGGCTATACACCAGTTTACAAAGAGTGCTGAAAAGTGGAGTGAAAATACTAAACCCACCACTTACATCTTTTCACTACTGGTACCAGTCAACATTAAATCTGTGGTAGAAAGAGCCGATCGTCAAACGGCAGCCGTAGTTGTTGTCAGTTTAATAAAGATCGTGTCCAAGGGAGCAGAATTAACAAAGATTAATTGGAAGGGAGGCAAATAAGCTTCTTTTTAAGGAGTGGTGGTTGTGTTATTATTATTATTTATTTATTTTTTATTTTGTACCCCTGCAAGAACTATTTTTGTCCATCACAGCAAAAAAGAGCCACTCAGCTGTTGCATTGCAGACCTACCTGTGTAGGATTCTAACAATAAACACAGTGGACAATATCATAACAGTACAAGGTGGCAGATTGTGTGAACGAGCATGTTCAGGAGTCAGGCAGGATTATGCTCTGAAATCCTCTGAAACAGGAGCAGTGGGGGCCACTTGAGGCAGGGCAATCGGGCAGACTGTGAGGCAGGTCTCCAGTAGAAATGTGCTTATTTATGTAATCATGCAAGAAATATCTGTTCTATTGCTTGTGAAAGCATCTAAGATGGGAACTACGAGCTCCTCTTTTCTGTGAATCAGGACCAAAATAACAGTATAACTGCTCCCCCTGGTGTGCTTATCACTGCATTGCCTGGGAGGATGTTCTGTAGTATAATTATTATGCACCCTTGGGTCAAAATAGTGACTTGGTAAGAGTGAGAGTTTTCAAATTAGACTGAAGCTCGCAAGCCTTTCATTCATTTCTCTTGGAAACCAGAGTTTCCTACTCCATATTCCAGTGCTTATTCAACAGAATACAAAATACAAAAAGAGACAAAATAAATTCTACAAAAATGAACATACATAAATTAATTAGCATTTGATTAATTAGTATGATGCACACCATGCTTAAAATACTGTAATATTGTGTCTGATAAGATAATTTCTGAAATCCTTGAGTGTATTAAACCTCTATCTTGAAGAATTTACTTATCAGTCGCAAGGTTTCCTAAATGGATAAAAGGTACATATAGCCACTCTCTCTCTCTCTTTCTTCCTCTCTTTCCCTCTCCCTCGCACACATAAAAGCTCGCACACACAAACTCGTGTAAAGACAAAATGTACTCCTCATAATTCAGTAAGCTCATAAATCACAGCAGGTTAATGCTCTACAAAACCCCCTCAACATCCTTTAAGTGTTAAATCATCACTTTGTGGAGGGAGTGGGAGAAAAGACAGGAAAAGGGGGCAGGCAAGCAAAAGAGATAGTGCTGTACTTTTTCAAGTCTGACTGGGAGTGTGTAGATCTGTCCCTTCAGTCAAATATGTTGCCATGCAAGGGATTAGAGGTCTGTGAAGCACTAGGTCTTGACCTGCAAGCCTTGGAGCCTGGCTGTAACCTGACCCAATACCAGGTGTATGCCTGTGGGTCAAAGGGTTGAGAAAGCTTGCAACAAAAGACAGCTCCTCAATAAAACCCTCACTGCTCCAATTAACCATTTTAAACCTGTTTTCAAGCCTTAAAATAGTTCCCGCAACGTGCAAGCATGAGTAGCAACGTATGGCGAAAAGCCTCATATTTTCTTAATTGTAGAAGCCCACACAAATGTCAACTAAATGAAATGTGTAGTGTATATATCCTAATAGAGAGAATGTTAATGGCATGCTTACTCCCTCCACCCTCCCGGCTTTGCTTTTACTTTCAAAATAATTTACTGCGCCTTTAAAGCACCCCGTCATCTGCAGCCAGAGACCCATAACTGTCATGTGAGTCGATCATTTACCCAGCGATCTCCTAAGTGTTACGTGTTAATGGGTGGAAGCTGTAGAAAACATAGGGAAATAACTAACACCTACAGAACCAACACATCATCTCTGTAGGAAGGAAAGCTGTATCATTTCATAACACATTAAGGACTGCAGCAGTTAATCAAGCTACCTGCCAAGAGAACTGCCATATCTCAAGAACATGTCAGAGTGGAAGTCTTTAAATATGCTCATATGGAACTGTATAACTGAGTGGGATTCCTCTTGCACTTGCATTAGTTGTTGACACGGGGGAATTGGGAACATTACATTTTGTGACGACAAGTGTGCACATAATGTCATTCCGCTAATATTCAGTGCTTATCTGTGGCCATGCAGAATACCTGACTTTGCAGATTAACAAGATGTGTTTATTTTTTTTTATTTATGTCTAATTGTTTCATTGGAGCCTTCAAAGATGAAATAATGAGACAACACACGCTCGCATGCACGCACGCACGCACACACGCACACCTAATTCCATATTGAACCGCTTTCAAAATAAGACCATGATGAATTTTCCGTATTTGGTTCTGAGATCTAAAAAAAACAAAAAAAATATCTCAGTAATTGTAGTCCTGATTATTTCGGTATTTAATAGGCATTCCAGTCTAGGATGACCTACAGGCTGAAACTGACTACACTTGAACAATGCAGAGAAAAGTCTACAACTCGCTGGCCTCAGAGAGTTATTAATTGCTCCAGCATGCCCTTGCACAATGTGTTTGGATAGGTGTTTCTTGTAGCGAACAGAAAAGCCTTTGTGTTGCTTCGCTTTAGTCTATGACTCAATTAGGGAAGGAAATGAGAGTAAATACAAAAAGCCATTGTCTTTCCTCAAGCCACAGCTTGAGCTGGAGATGTTGCATAACTATCTTGTCTGTAATGTGTGTTAAACACATAAGTTTTAGCTGAAGTTGAGGAGAAGGATGGAAGGATTGTGACGGGTTCCTCAGCAGGTCCAGGTGACGGTGCAATATTGTTGATACCACATTTACACATGTCGGACTACATAGCTCTTGCTTTGTTAGGAGCCGTCTAGGATCATTAACAAAATCCCATGGAAGGCATATGAACAACAGAGTGGTGTGTGAACATTTATATGAAGTAAAACACATAAATTCAAAGTAATAATACTACTACAGCTTCAACTTTTTCTTTTAGATTTCTAGATAATTAGAAGCCAACAATATAAAATTAAAAACAAATATATTGAAATCATATATAGACAATTTCACAAATTTAACATGAGTAAGTAGTTTAGTTCTAACTACATGGACATGCACTTTTAACTTATCAACATCTTTAAAACATACTAGCCTATCAATAATACTTTAACTCTGTAATATTATGTTCTCTGTCTGCTTTGTCTCACTCTTTCACCTCTCTCCGTCTACCCAACTCCTCTCATTCACTCTACTAGCCTTGGAAAGGGGTTTCCTAGTGAGATGAATTCCAACGTGCACTTGCCAAGTGACCCATGACCACGGGCGGACAAGGTTACCGGTCCTGACTTTTACAGCCGTTTCTGCCTCCACACTAGTCTCTGTGTCTCCCTGCCTGAAATAGTAAGTCGGATACCATCGTAATGAAAAGCACAGAACTGAGAGACTCAGGACAAACCTGCTGCTCTGATGCCCTCCAGGCTCAAGCTGACAAAAACATCAAGACAATGACAGCAAAGTATGAGAGGTGAACAAAACCCCAAAGGATGTTAGGGAGAGAGGGGAGCGAAAGGTGACAAGAGCGCTAGAATGTACACGCTAAATAAAAGTGCAACTTAGCACCTTTATGGATTCTTTGGCTTGTCCCTGTAGGGGAACCCTCACAGGTACATGCAATGTAGAACCCTTTTTGATGTAGACCCTATGTGTTATATGCATGCAGAGGAAGATAGAAATAAAATATACTACCATGTGTTGATCTTAACAAGTCAGACGCCAGAAATTGTCCCTCTTGCAGGGACTCATCTTACTATTGATGTTGTACTGTCACTCTTTTATTTAGCTGTTCTTTACTGAAACAAGGACCTTCATCTTTAACTTTAAAATAAGTATCAACATTAGTGGTGGACTTGTTATGATATGGAAAAATTTATGTTAAAGAAATACATAAACATCTGACACTTGAACATCTGATTCAGCTCGACATGTCACATTGTTGACTTTATTATAAGACCTTGTGTTTTAGTGGCGGGAGGGTCGCACCTAGCTTCTCTGAACTATTAAGGGCACGCCTCTGCTCCCATTGTTTGAGCATGAACTTTTAACTAATCAAACACTTCATTTTCCTGCACGGTTTGGTGATTAATAATAGTAACAATAGTAATTTTCATGTCTCAGGGACTAAACTATGTGACACAGCCCTGCAAATCAGCACTTACAGACCCACAAAGCTTTTCTTTTTACATTTAATGGATGTGAGATCTAAAAAATGACATGTCTTTAACTTAAAATCGGAGAAATAATGAGGAAACTAGCACCTGGGAAGCCAAGTTCTGGAAAACAGCCTTGCAAATGATCCACACCCTCTCAATGGAGTTCCATAATAAGCACGCATTTAGATCAGCAGAAAAATGTTGGCCATTGATAGTGCAACATATCTGGTTAGTACAGCTATAAAATCAGTAAACCCATGTTAACAGACATAATGTACATAGTAAGAGACAATAAATTATACAATATACACAGCAGAGGGGCTTTGGCATTACTTCAGTATTATACTATACCTCTCTTTATTGTGACTGGATATGTTGGTGATGCTGACATTGTCGTATCACTGTCATACCCGTAAACACAGTAAATAATGCCATCTCAGGTATTACTGATACAGCATTATTATACTATACACAGTATAGTTAAGATCTATGTCTTTGACAGATAAAAATAGATAGATAATACATCATGCCAGCCCTCTATCAAGCATAAAATTAACTGCAATTACTTAAACTTAGTGAATGCCATTCAATTGTTTTAACTGTTTTTGTAAAAATTTGCTCAAGGAGATCTAAACCCCGTGTCTACCAGCCACCTCGTTTTTAGCTAACAGCTCTAAACAGATGCCTGTTCCTGCACTGCAGTGCGACTATAGGAAACCCAGAGAGGTGCTTTTTTGCTCAGGGTTGAAATGTTTTTTTAAATTTTATTGTTAAAAACGTGCTAACCTCTCAGCACTGTAAGGAACAAGCAACAATGTGTCCTTTCCATTGTTGACAACAAAAAAAAGAATCCAGTGCTGTAAAGAGATGTCCCCGGTTGACATGTACTGTAGCCTAAAATCTCTTTGTGAGTAACGCAGTGTGACAGCATGGTCAGTATAGGCCTGATGTCAACTTCAGTCATGCAGAACATGGACACTCCAGAACAGGGCTAGAGATACAGTACAGTAAGAATTCCCATCAATAATGCACCAATAAATGATGACCTAAAATTATTATGGGTAATATGTGGGTATACTAGGTACAGTATGTAGGTAATACTGAACAAGGACTGCATAACAACCTTATAGCACATTTATGACTAGTTATGACTAGTTTATCAAACTCTTATGTCAGGTATTTGTGTCATATGTATGTAATATTTTGACATGGGTGTATGGTGTACAATTTCACCGAGCATAAATATCTAAATTAGAGTCCCGAGTGTCAATCTCAATTCTAAAAGAAAAACAAACACTGTGTAGTGATGCTAGCCACAATGGCTGCATTAATAAGTAGTGGTGTAGCTCAGTGATCTTCAGTCCTGGTCCTTGAGACCCAGAGTCCTGCTGGTTTTCATTCTAACCATCTAATGAGGGACTGATTTACACCTGGGACGGCAGGTGAATGCAATTAACTACCTGGTAGGATAGAAAACCTGCAGTACTCTGGGTCCCGAGGACCAGGGGTGATTATCAAATGCAAGAATGCCAAGACGATGCTTGTGACCTTCTGGAGAAAGTTCTTCCCAAGTTGTCCTGAAGAGAACGATCTTCTCATGAAAGTAAGGACAGAGATGCTTCCTTACAGTGTGAGTTGTATTCTGTGCTTTATGTCACTCGTACAATCAATTAAGACGCACAGCTGTTAGTTTTCCCAGCTGTTTCAAATGGCTCTGTACTGTAGACTACAACGCTGCTCTGACGTGATGCGTTGTTCTCGCAATGAATCTTGGGACTTCCCATTAGTTCTCATTGGCCAAGTGACCATCCGATGCATCTTCGACTGGTTGGTACACTTCTGGGATGTTTATCCGTCCTCCATCCTAGAATTATTTTGTTTGGAATCATGCGTTAGAGGTTAGATATTACGTAAAACGTGTTATGGAGGACACAAGAACACACAAGAGCGCATATTGAGAAAGAGCCCAGGATTGAAATCCACTGGCCTAGCTAACTATAGGCTTGCAATCTAGCCAGCACACTACCATTCAATCTTCCAGTTGGGCTAGCTCAGTGGTCTCCAATCATGTGGCATGGAGGTCCGAGAGTATGAAGGTTTTCGTAATCAGTGAAATGACCTGGTGTAGTCTTTGGTTGGAATGAAAATCTGCAGACCCTCCATGGCACATGATTGGAGACCCCTGGGCTAGATTGTCAACTTTGACTTACAAAATGTTCTGAAACAAAATTTTATCCTAATCTGAATGGCCAAAATAATTTGCCAACAAATACTGATGCAAAATTATAGACTTTGGGTATTTCACAGAGCTTGAAAATGCAGTTGCTAGCTAGCTACCAGAAAGAGGCATTGCATAACTAAATCATGGATGTAGCTACCTCAATCACATTATCAGGGGCTAAGGATAGCGTAACATTCCTCAGAACAATGTCTCAATGGCATCAAGCAAGAAACAGTCATACAGTGAATGGCAAACTGCAGAAGAAGGCAGTCATAGAGCTGCAGCATCCTGTTTACCCACTAACACTGTGACCCCTCCAGGTCAAATCCATGTATTAATTTTTGCCCTACAGCCTGTTTGTCATTCATGGGTCTATCTTGAATGGTTGTGAAGAGCTTGGTGGAGAGACACATGGAAAAACACCCAAAACAAGAAGAAACAAACACAATACATATCTGCGTCATGTAAAAAAAAAAGTGCAGTGCTTGTTAGTGGCACTTATTTTTATCCAACCTAATCTATGCATCTTCATAGTTCTGCTACTGTATCTATACTTCTCAATATGCAACTTATAGGACCCTTCTTTCTTTCTCTGTGTGTGTGTGTGTGTGTGTGTGTGTGTGTGTGGGGGGGGGGGGGGGGGGGGTGTCTATAAAGGTTGCATCAAGGGGGAGACAGAGGACCAAAAGGGAATGGCACTATATTCAAGAAAGAGATGAAGAGAGAACAAGGAAGTGTGAGAGAGAAGCATGCATGAATGGCAATGGGTGTAGGGATGGCATAGTCAGTGTGAGTGTGCTTGTACAGTGTGTGTGTGTGTGTGTGTGTGTGTGTGTGTGTGTGTGTGTGTGCATGTGCGTGTGTGCATGAGAGTATGAGCCCCTAGTCCCCCGGGGTGCACACCCTGTCAGAGAGATCATAACAAACTGTCATCTGTACAGCCAGGGGCTAAGGTTCCATGCTGGTGCTGAGACCACAGGAAGAGTGAAACACTAACTGATTCCATGCTTTAGAAGGTTTCTGTGCTGTGAACACACAAGCCTGAAGACAAGTGTGAACTGATGATTTTTTTTTTTCCCTAAATAACAATGACACAGGATCACAGATTCACATTGTACTGCATGGTACTGGAGGACTGAATGATACCTAAATAGTGCACACATGGGGGGATGGGGGGGTGGGGGGGGGGGTGGGGGGGAAGCAAGTGAGGAAGGAAAAATATTATGCTTGTATGCAATCTCTTCCTAAGTTAATACCTTTTAAAACACAACAAAAGTTTTTGAATTCAGCCTCGTTCTCTAGTCCTAGTTACTATAGTATACCAATATCCCTCTAAGACAGATACACACACACACACGCGCGCTCACACACATACAAATGCACACACAGATACACCATTACCATATTTCCAGGCAGAACGCAACAGGTCATTCAGACAAGTGATATGATGGAATGAATGAAATACACAAATGAAACAGAAAGCCAAAAAATATTCAGAATGTGAAATATGCATGTACATTAATTTATTTTTTAAAAGTCCTGTACCATCTAATATACCACTGAAATACTTTTCATTGAATTTACCAACAAGGAAATTCTCAAAAATCTGGCACAGATATTTGAGTAGGCTATAATACGTTAATAATACGTCAACGCTGCATATTTTGCTTGCAACACCAATACTGCCAGTCAGGTCAGGATAAGTGAGGCTCTGCTGTGTAACCACATTATCCTACGAGTGTCACGTTTAATTGCCATGCTCCTTTGTGTCCTGACCCCTCACTTCCACTCCCACAAGTCCCACAGTGCGGTCTTAAGTATAGATAGTATCACCCAGTCTTATGTACTTTGAAATAATACACATCACATTTCTATGGATTTAGTAAGGCTGATATATGAGCTGTGCGTTCTCATGGCCCACCCACTCTCACTCCATAACAAAAACTAGGAATGTCACTTGCAGGCATGGGAACTAGGGTCAATTGTACATGCTCAGTCACTGCAGTGTCATGTGAGGAATTCTTCACAAACCAGCTCCCAATTTCATGGCAAATTTCCACCAAGCACTACATCTGTTTGGGGAATGTAAAGTGAAGCAGCGGGAGGGAGTTCTCCTGGATTAGGCCTGCTCATCAGTTTATCATTCATCAGTCAGCGGGAGTTTCAGTACAGAAGAAAAAGGGAGGAGGAAAAATCCCTAATTCTCTGCAGCCATACCTTCCTTTGTACTTCAGGATTAACGGCAGGGCTGAGAGAACCTGATGAGTTTAAAGCTTCAGAAGAGAGCAGGGTGAAAGAAAGCCAGATCAGAACAGAGATACCATTAGAGAATCTCATAAATCAAGAGTGCTTATGGTGGGGGAATACGGTTTTAAAGACCATCTGGACTTTCCAACCTCAACATTTATTTTGAGCTCCCTCCGCCGGGAAAACTCTTTAAAGGACAGGATTTTCTTTAGTACCACTACACTTAAAAAGGGCCGTCTTTATGTTGTCTCAACTTGGCTCATTTGACTCATTCACATTTTCTATCCGTGGTTAATAAAGGATGACCGTGTTTTAGTTCAACACAAAACCCCACAACAATTTCCACCGCAGTGACCATGGGTTAGACAGTGGCACCGAGGTCTGAAGCTTAAGCAGGAATAAGTTAAAGTGATTTGATAAAAATGTAAAGGCCAGAGGGAGAATCATACAGTAGCTAAACCATGACTTGTATATCATGATGACAACTGAGAAGAAAAAGCCTGTGTCACCCATTCTCCATGACATCATGTTGGAGTGGGGGGTGACACCCAGGCTTCTCAGAAAGATAAGTGTGATTCTCTCTGAGGCCTTCACAGGCCTGCCAACTTCCTGCAGACACCTCTTCCTTTCTGCGCTTCCTGATGTTATCATAATCCGGGACCCGGAGTGGACCTTTGTGGCTCATGGCCTCGTCTTCCGCTAGCACACGTGTGCGTCACATTATCTGCTGAGAGGCCAGACTCCGCATCCTGTCAGTTGGGGGAGGGGTCGTGCTGCAATGTTGGGAACAGGAAAAGGAAGTGGACACAGACCAGGGTTAGGTGAGAGAATGGAAGGAACAGAGTACAATATCTATCCCCTCTCCCCATTCTATAATTTATAAACAATCATTTGCCATATTGTCAAAACTGTAAAACACAGGTTAGACACTCTCTTTATCCACATGCTGAAAAGCATCTATTAGGAATCGCAATGAAAGCCCCTGTTGTAATCTGTTTCAGCATTCAATGGATACCACTGACAGTCTAGTCTACAGTAAAAAAAAAAATCCTATCACATTCCATGTAACACAGCGTTGCTAGTAATCTGAGATGTCTATCATAACTATTCTACTAATAAGATGGGCAACTTTATGTATGTATGTATGTATGTATGTATGTATGTATGTATGTATGTATGTATGTGTGTGTGTGTGTGTGTGTGTGTGTGTTTGCACGTGTTCAGGCCCCTCCACTTGGCTGCAGTGTGAGTGAAAGTCAAGCCATGAGCTTGGTCTGGCTCTGCATCCTTAACTGGGCTTGGAGCTCTTATTTCAATGGATGCCTAAGTAGAGTTTGACTTTGAAGGCTTTGATCCTGAGGCAATGCTATGGCATTTGACTTCTAGCTAAAAAAAAGCAGTGTGTCAGACCTCTGGGGTCACTGGGATCACTTATCGCTGCTGAAAATAACCAGTGGCAAGCCACGATTTGGGGAATCTAAAAGAGGGCTGACATTAGCAGGTGCCCTGAGGTGGAATGGAGACAGCTACAGAGCAGGTCACTGACCTTGGACCACAGAGAACTTCTTTTTCTTTTTCAGTTTTTTTCTGAAAACCCGAGGGCCTGGTTTCACTTAGCAGAATGGTTCTCCAACTGAAACAGTTGAACAACAACACTACTACACCAAGCGTATATAAAAGACAGCGAAATAAAGAGTCCCTATTACTAAAACACATTAAGGCCCCATTTTCCAGGACCTCTGTAGTGCTGCGTGTATCATAAAGAACATCATAAGAGGAACCTTTAGGGTTTTTGAAGAACTTCCAACCTTCGCAATTTGAAGGGTATACGGCAGTTGTGAGAAGATAAAATATCGTAAAATCTTTCCTCTCCTCTTCCTCCCTTTTTACTTTATTCCATTGCCACACAGTAGCTCACAAATATGACATCAACAAGTTCATCTGTTATTTAACGATGGGCAGTACATTTGACAAATAAATTGCCTTGCAAAGGATGTCAACCCAAAACGCTAAAATCTTATGATAAAGTAACTGGCATCAACTTCAATGTAGGAAATTTAACATTGTTGAGTCCATGGCCTGGGGATTGGCCTGCTTCATTCTAATCAAAATGGGTTCATTTAAACATTGCAGAACACATTAGACATTATAACCTTGGCTCTGCTATTACAAAGTTTCAAAACCTTCCGTTTGGTAAACATAGCCACTGGTTACTTGTTTCTGACGGCGTACTTATATCAGTGTAGTACACAAACATCATACTTTTTTGGTGTAGTGTATACATCATACAACTCTTTTTGAAGCCCATAACACCATTTGTGTGTGAGACAGATTACATAGATATGTGAGCCTTTCCTTCTCTATTCTGAACAAATCTGACCTATTTCCAAACCCTTGATGTTGGCCTTTGACCTATTTTTGACCACAGATGTCAAGTGTACAATGGCCAATACTCTCTGATGGCATCATGTTTGATCATAATATCCACATTCTATTAAATATTGGAGAATTTTGCTCCTGCGTCATGTTAACCTAGATGTTTCTAACCAAGCTTTAGGTAATGAAATGGCCCACGTCCTGCAAACCAAATTCTATCATGAATGCACAAATGCAGCACACCAGCTCCAGAGTGCTGAGTATTCAAAGTAAACAGTCTATATAAATTAAGTATTCATTGATTCTTACTTGTGGACTTTAATGTTGATACTGCCCTAAGATCATCCACACTCGCATGAGGGAGATAGACAACTCGTTTCTAAGCAAACCCAGGGGAACTGAATGATTGGATAACGCCAAGAAAGTAATTGTTTTTTTTTTCTTTTTTCCTTTCCTTTTTGGTAAAAAACACTCTTAGCTGGCAAATTACCATTTCACCCCAGCTGTATTGTTGCATTTATTAGGTAGTCTTAAAGCCAATTTGCTAACTGGGAAGAGTTGTTTGAGAAACATGAAAAACACACAGCAAGGCAATGTTACATGACTTTGTTAGGCCAATTATGATCTGCAAGAAGTAATTTTACACAGCCAGATTAGAAGCACCGCAAGATATTATTACCAGGCACACATCAGTGAATCAACTCTTCTGAGTGAATGAGTAGGTTACTGTTATAGGTTTATCATATCTAATGATACAGTCTTGTAAATTCAGATTTTCAGAGGCACATGAAATTAAGCACATCTAAACATTTTCAAACACTGAAACCATTTCAACCACATTCAAACATTTCTGTTGGTCTACTACACTTGAGCCTTTATTGGATGACAACTTTGATAAATTAGCCAAGCACCAGTGGTTTTAAAGTTAAAACACATTTATTACATATATTTACCATAAACCTTAAAGACATTGTGCCATTGCGAGCCAGTGACAAATTTGGGTTAATTGTAAAAAATAAAATGGCAGTGGCAACATTGGTGGTCTTTACGATATGTCGTGTCACAAGGATCAGTTAACATCACTGACACCAGTAGAGCCCTGAGCTTTGTGTGACACCGGCAGGTGCTCTTTATCACTGGGCCTTTGGCACTTGATCCCCAGAATAACTACTCAGAGAGTCTTTTGTTTATCTCTGTTGACAACCACTGCTTGAGTGCCACCCAATATTCTTTAAAAATATGGGCTGCTTGTTCTATAAAGAATCACTCTATATCTTATTCTCATTCCTAAGAAATATATATGATGGGCAACATGATTTCTTCACCACAGCTATAACTAGATTCAGTGATTCCAGAATGAGGATCTGGAATACACAATCATTCATAAAGGCTATGGATTTTTGTTCCCAAGGGGAAATCTGGAGCTTTTGTAGCACAAGGGCATGGACACACATACTCCTGTTCAACCTCTGTCTCACCACTATCTCTGTTCCCTGTTGTTGCGTGTAAAAAAAAATCAATAGTGATTCAGGATCTCACTGTGTCTGGGGCACAGATGTACACAACTGTGTTTACAAGTTCATCTGAGGACGCAATGCCACAGAGGATTAACCCACAGACAAGCGGTTGTGAGGATTTCAAGCTACTGCATTTAAATTTTTAAAAAAGAGTAAACCTATCCCTTAAACAAGACTTTTTGGTTATGGCTCTTTGTGAAATGTCATTTACTCACTCAAGAGAAAGTTTGACAATATGGTTATATTACCAAAAACAGCTGGAACTCTACATTTTATCTTCAGCAGTGATTAAACCACAAATTGCTAGCTATACATTTTGGCTAGTGCAATATTGGCCAGTGCAATATCCATCAGATTCTAATTGCACCAAAGGAATAAAACTCAAAATAAAATTAACCATTTTCCATACCTGAACTCAAATGTTGACCAGAGGGTTGGTCTAGAGGAGATTTGCTGATTTGATGACATTCATATTCAAATTAGCGCATGATACCAAATGGTGACTTGATTTGACAATAACTACCTTCCTTGGAAGAGAGTTGGCAACACTGAATTCTGAATTCTTCAGGTTTACATGGACTAATTTGATGCAGTATACAGTAGCTAAATATTTCTGTTTTATATAATGAACACATCCTCTGCCATTTTAAAATAAATAACATTGTTTAAGCATTGCTTCTTTGTATGTGTGCAATATGCTAAGATCCATGTTTGCAAATGGTTCAGATGCTGACGTTGACGTTACAATCCGTGATTGGTGCTTGATTTGTGCCTTTTGCGGCTGTGCAAGAGGAATTACAAAAATATAGTTTGCTGTTAGCAAAAGCTAACCTTGCTAGCTAGCTAGCTAGCATAAGGTGACCAGATTTCATGGAGCAATTCTAGGGACATTTGGGGTTCAGACAGAATGCTTGTGTAGATGTAGAAAATCTGTCCGGACAGCATTATAAATAGAGGAGGTCTGGTAAGTGGGAATGCCATTTTTACTGGAGTGATTCAGTGATTTCAATCCCGTTCCAGAGCAACTTTGTTTATGATTATTACTTAGTTTCCAAAGCCTTGTCCGGACAGCATTACTATTACTAGAGGTTTCAGGATGACTGGGGCACATATTTTTTGCATCGGCACTTAATTCATTGTTTTCCCAAAATTTCTACATGATGGAAAATCCATTTTGGTGGATTTTCAATAAATCTTTTGATTACAAAATCCAAACTCCTGGACAGGTTGCTTAAATCAGCAAATCTTACTAATTAATATTTCAGAAAAAAAGAAAAATTGCCCGCAGGATCCTCCAGGATCCAAAATTCAAAGCAGGACCGTGCAAGAAAGCTTTTTGGAACACTTATTTTTTGTGTGTACCATTGAGACAGAGGAATGTGTGAAGAAAGATTACATAAAACCACTCTGAAAAAATGCTGCTTTACACTGTTAATAGGGTATGAAAAAGTGTGTAACATGCGGGAGGGTGGAGGAGACATGAGAGGGAAAGTGAGGTGGCATGAGAAGGAAAGGAGTGGAGAAGGGGGACAGGGAAAGGAGAAACAGATCAATACTAGTCGGGAAATAAGGTAGAAAAGGTTATTTACTTGACATTGATCCGTTGTAGCAGCAGTAGAGCTTGCCCTGTTTCTCTTTTGTTAACCTTTAAGCCTGAGTATACTCACAAATGACGGGGGAGTCAACTAACAGGTGTAAATTATGGATCGAAGGAGGTCGTAGTACCTCTGTCACTGCCTGGTGCCTATGTAGTTACAGCCATAAAGAAATTTAAACATCAATAGGGATAATAAGGACAAATTTACTATGCACAAAGGCTTGAGTTTCATTCTGTGTGTGTCTATTGTCTAGAGCAGGATTTAATATTGCTAAGACAATGACTCAGTTGACTTGGGCAAGCTTTCTTCCACAAAGGATGATCGGTTGTGACACAGAACATTTATTTTACTAATTGTGCATCCTACCAAGCAGTAGTGATGTATGTATCCAGTGAGTCCTGTATGGTCAGTACCTGAAGAAGGCAGACTTCTTGGGACTGTACACAGCAAAGCAGGTAACAAGACTGATTTAAGTTGTTATTGATGGAGGCTTCTGGTGATTCCTGATTCCCACTATAATGACATAGACATGAAGTGGCTGTAGGGTAGTATTTATTTAATGCAAAATAAACTGACATGTCTTAAGCATTGTTTAATGGGAGGCTAGATCGAGGGCAGCGTCATGGAAATGGGGCATCGATATATACAATAGTTTATCTAACATTGAATAAAATAGGCAGGTGCCAGACTTTTTTCAATGGACTAAAATGAATCAGTCGCAACTTCAATGTGGAAATGACCTTTTCATGGACAGTGAACAATCAAAGGTTACTACAGCCAAAGTGAGATAAACATTTAATTTTGTTTAAAAAAGGGCATACAGTATACTGTAGACAGCAGGGTCATCCAGAGCTGTTGGTGTGCTGCCCGTCAGCATCACCTGGCCCAGGCCCAGGCCCAGTAATCACTTCTAGACATCCATCATGTCTCTTTTTTAGTCCATGAAGATGGCACAGACCTGATGCACTGAATGAGGAACTATTTGTTCTTCCATATGCCAGTACTTGTAATCGGTTTCTCTGGATCCTGCCAAATTTTGCCCTTTGCCAACAAGGGCCACATGTTTCCACAAAGGAAAGTCTGGCAAATGGTCTGTCGATGATTTTGTAATTTGGGTTCCAGTAAAAAAAGTCTTGGTACCACACAAGTCAACAAGGGGAATTTAAGTGTATTATTGCTTTACTTTTTCTTTTCTTTCTTTCTTTCCTTCTTTCTTGCTTTCTTTCTTTCTATGTTTCTTTCTTTTTTTTTTACATCTACCTGCCTACCCACCCACCTTAGGGCATGTTGTGTCTGAATGCTGACACCAATAACCTCACACTTCCTTCTACTTGTACTTCTAAGGTATTGTAATTTAAAGATGTGGGATTTTTCATTGGCCACACTAATACACAAAGCCAGCCTCAGTCAGTTGGAAGGGCTGCTAAATAAACATGCATTGCTTGCTCTGGTTCACAACCTTTCCACAAGGCACAACCATGTGCTGTAATGGAAACATTCAATGTTCTGCTAAAGGTTTTTTTTTTCTTTTGTCGCAATCCTGAATTTAATTTAGTTGAAAAAAAAACTTCAGAATGACATGCATACAGAAACAAAAATGTAGGTTAAATACTTATGTTAAACTATGAATACTTGAGTTAATACATGCCTTGCCTTTTCGTGGGGGTCATGCAACCCTAGTTTGAAAAAAAGGTAAAAAAAAATCTTTTAATGTCTGTATATGGGTGCAAGTGGAGGCACTTTCAGAAATCAGTCCATTGTGTATTCTGGTGATTCATTTTCAGAGAGGAAGTAGACCCATGGGGTGAGGTGACCCTAAAGAGCCAGGAAATTTGTTTTTTTTCCTCCTGAACTTGGCTATATCTCACTTTCTAGAGGTGCCTGTCCCACTCACTCACTCTCAAGGACCAAGCCAATCTCCCTTTGTAAATAGAACTATGTTTTATAATTCCCCCTCTCTCTCAGACGACCGTATCAATAATGCAGAGGAACCGCATCTGTCCAGAGCCATGAGATTATTTCTCTGATTTGGGCTGACAGTTATGGTAATAGTTTGGCAAACAATCTACTCTAGCAACAATGACCACAGATTACAGCTGTTTTCAGATCAAAGAGACTGCAGAGAGGCCCATGATTGATTGCTCACCAAGAGACAGAGTCAGGCAGTTCAGCCCCCCACATCACACTTTTGCCTCTCTACTCTGATAATGGAATAATTCCTTTATGTCTAATCTTTCTGGGAATTTTGTTATATTTAAGATACCGGACGATTTATTGAAGTTCTCAACGATTGTAAGAACTCAACAAGTGTACTTATGTGAAGCACTAGAACACCACGATGTGATTTACAGGTAAATTGTCCAAAAATGTATAGAAAAGTAGTTCTTGAATACATAAATGTTACACCATAAGATTACCAACAAACCTATCAAAAATAGGGTGCCACAATGATTATTTTTTGTTTTCTTAAAATGTTCAACTTCAAATAATAAAACTGTGCATTAAGTTTTATCATTTAAAGCTCTGGAAATTGTGTTATTCAGGTTACAATGGGTCCAAGACCTATGAGGCACAAGCAATAATGCGGTGCCCATTCTGTTAATAAAAAATGACCACAGTCTGCAGTCACATTGCAGTGGCTTTAAAGGGCTCAGAAACTGAACTGTATATGGGAGACATCACGGCCTAATTACCCTCATCAGAGCCATTTAGCCAGACCAACAATTTTTGTTAGGTCCAAAATTCCAAGTCCTTAGCAAGGGGTTCTTTCCCCACAAAAAAAATTGACCACTGAAACCAACTTCTTGCAATTTTACAATAGATCTGCATAATTTATGTTCCTCTGAAACAACAAAAAAGACTATCTGCAATTCCAGTGATCAAAACACCCCAGTTATGTTAAAATTAGAAGTGGCGATTAGATTGGAAGGCCACCTTATGAAGACCTACTGGATAAAGAGCATTTTGAACCCTGTTCAAACATTAGGCTATGGATACTTGCAGAAACAACAGTACTGTATATAAATGAACATGAACAGAGGAATCTTTTAGAGGGTATTTTATTATAACTTACTGCATTAATTTATCGCTCCAGTTGGTCACAATTGCTTACAAGCCTGAACACTGAAACCATTGTCTACTGTAAAAGCTAGCCTTATACTTCAATTTGATATCAATGATATCATCTCCCAGTAGGCATAGCCTATATGATTAGACCTGTATTTGAATTATAGAAAGACACACACAATTAGATTATACTTGCATAAGAAAAAATGACAAGATACTGAAGACATGCAAGGTAAATTCTTACCTAACCTGGCAAAACTTCAGCAACAAATGAAAGAGAAGCCAACTTTAGCATTCCGCACAACATTAGAGGAAATATCCCATCTCCATTGTTTTGGATGTAAATACTGTTACATATACCAATTCACCATAAAGCAGTATACTTATGACACAATTTACAAGCTGTTTAGATTTTACACAATGTGTTTTGAAATAATTTTTATTTATGCTAGCTTGGTATACGTAAGGCAGGCTAACTTCTGTAGCAAGGTAAAGCCTGAATTGCGTTGCATGAACATGCTGTTGCCAGTGCTTGCGGCTGAGTGCCAATTTCCAAATACAAAGGAAAAACATTACCAAGCTCATATGTTGCTCCACTGTTCAGTTCAAGTACTTGATTAGAGTTAAAATCCACCCCAAACCAGAATCTGTTTGTTATTCCTATCATTGTGAAAAACTCTCACCCAGAACTAGAATTTCAAAAGCCAATACTCTACTTTGAGATGTCATCAAGAATGTCTTTTGCACTCACTCACCCCAAAATAAAAATTCACTCATGTTCTTCTCACCCTCATGCCAGTCGAAGTTTGTGTGTCCACATAACACACAGTGAGTTCGCTAGCGAAGCTCCATGTCAGCCAAACAGCAGAAGTGGCCAGGAATTGGTTCTTTGGAGTTCCAAAAACGGCAAGAAATGGCCATGAATTTACTCCAGCAGCATAATCCAAGTGTTCTGAAGCCAAACAATTGCACTGTGGGTCCAAAAGTCCAATGTTTCCTTCCATCACCTAAACCCAGTATTGGTAATGGAGGTAAGTACCACAGAATCTTCCCTATACTTTCACAGTTTTTTTCCCATGCACTGCCAAATCACAGATTAGGCTAGTCTTAGTGCTTTTTCCCACAGTGATGTGACCACAATGCTGCCATCACGGCATCGAGGGCATTAAGAGGCAAATTCAGGTCAGTCAGTCAGGGGTGAGAAACTTCCTCTCTGTCTGTGTGCTGTCAGACGGTTTACAGCACCTGACAAAATCATTTTCTACATAATGTACAAGTTGTCAAGTGAAAGTTGGACGTACAGTAAGTTATACTCAAGACTACGTATGTTGTCATCTTTATAGATCCTATTAGTCTATTTTTGTTTATTTATGGGATGTATGCTATTGAAAATATATATCATATTTTGGTCTCAATACATAACCCTTTTTGACATGGAATAATGGAATATGGCTGATCAGTATTTGCATTTATACATGTTTTCAAATCACTTTTAGTTAGTGACTTAAATTCATGAATGCACTGTGGGACTGTGCAATACTTGTCATACTTTTGGAAAAACTTGTTTGTGCACACAAATGTTGACTGAACTGTTCAATCACTGGAATAACATGAATTCTGTCTTAGGGAGGATTTTTTTTTTTTGATTTTTTAAGGTAGTGATGAGTGGCTGGTAACATGGCATAGACTAAATGATAACCTAATGCTGATTTAATTGTCTACAATGGATGGTGTTGTGGATTCAAATGTGACTATGAACAATGATGAGCTCAGTGGATGGCTTTCACATGACTTCATATGCTCTGGCATGTAAATAGCATAGCCCATTAATGTGACACGTCATGGCAAAACTTCTCATGACACAATGTCTGTGCTTACACACTCAGACCTCAAGACTGCAGACTGTCTTCGCTTGTTGCACATCACTGTTTGCTAGTGTGAAGTGTTTGTTTCTCAATACCTTCGTAGATATCCAACAAAGAAGCTCATGATTTATTAATGGCACAAAAGCTGTAACACCAATTGGCTAATATAAATTTGCATATTTATTAAAAGGGAGACATTTGTGATTAATGGCATCCAGCCATGTCACATGTAAATGAGGAAAGGAATCGTGGCATAGTGGATCCCTGATCATGTGGATCCCTGATCATTACTCTACTCTTGTATTCCTCAAAAAGTATTCTGTACTGTATTCTGTAGGCCTTATTTTATGCATGGATTGGACAAATGTAACAAATGTACCATGATGCAATGTTACAGTTACGGTATATTGGTTAGGGTAGATATATGATGCAGTGTAACCCTATTTTTCCAGGAATATGAGGATCATACTTCATGATACTATATTACTTGAGATTGACTATGGCTGTATCAACACACTAATTACAAGTTACTACACTGAATTGGACTGTAAAATGCCCGCTAGAAATACTGGCTTGTCTACCCTTGATTCAAATGTAACCTATAAAAAAGGGAAAAATAAAAAAGAGAATAAAAAATTGTCTTGACGACAAGGACATTGTCAGATAAGTGGAGAAGGGCAGTCAGAGAGCTATTTAGAGTGACGGTAAATGGCCTTTTTACCATTCCAGCTACCCCCGCCCTCCCTCCCCCGTTTGGGGATGGCATTAGAGACTGCAGACTGACATACATTTTTTATAGCTTCATAAAGTCGTCCAATGACCAGGTCACCCTTCTCATAACTAGGGAGCAGAACGCTTGAAAAAAGCCATTCATCACCATGAAAGGGCCTGCTTGTCCAAGCGCCTTCAAACATGCACACAGTCTGGCAAGAGACGCTCAGCACAAATGCTAACGTACTTCTGCCACTAATGCCAGATGACCTTCTCACATCTATTAGCGGGCTGGCTGACGCAGAGGGCAGACACGTGCCCCTCTTGTCTCCTGCAAAGATTTCAATGACAAGGAATAGAAAATATCATGCATGATAATAGCCATTGCCACCAACAAAGCTATCTTTGCCAATTTTTTAACTATGCAAGATAATGTCAGGTGAATATTAAATAATCTATGATTAATTATATATTCAAGAAATCTTTCTCTCCAAACAGTTGCAGCCTATTCAAAACATGAAATATGCAAATGATTACGTTTGCATCTCTTGCCCTGCAAATTGTTATTGTAGAGGTGTGCAGTTTGAGGTGATATAACAGAATAACATGACATGCTTTTTTAAATGTGTCCCCTTTGATTTGGCAAGCCAGAAGGACCTCCAGTGTAGACTTGGAACGCCCCTCACAGACAAACCATCAGACCACCGAAACCCATTAGTGGGCAATTAGTGACAGCTGGTGGGTTGTCAGCTTGGTAATGGCCTCAAAAGGAGTACCCATGGAATACAAAAACTACCAGGGACACAACGGTTTAAACCTTAGCCTATAAAAGTCAAAGTACTCAGAAAGCAAGCTTTGTCCATGTTCTGAAGACTCATGTCCACTGATCTCCCTGTCTAAATGTTGAAATGTACAATCCCTTGTCAGTGAATGCTATAAATCTGGATTATTGTTGCTTTTGAATGCATGGCATTATTAAAGAAAAAGTACTAACATATAGGATGACAGCTCAAAATTCTGCAAGTTGTGAAAATGTGCATGTACTCTGTTAATCACACTGCACGTCAGCAAAAGGCGTCCTATTTTACTGCTCTGCTTGTACCAGCTCCCCCTCTTGCTGGCTTTTTATTTTAAAAGCTATGGCTAAGCTATGAGAGGCCCAAGAGGTGGACGGGCAGAGGAGGAGGGGGTGTTGAAGTAGTTTAATAATTTATTTAAGAGGGAAAGAAGGCAGCCAAGGGGAACAAATAGTGTTTCTCCCAGAACCAAGCCCCTCTGACCCCGGCCCTGCGTACCTGAAGCCCAAGCCCCATCGCATTAGTGAAATTCTTATTTGATGGCATTTTAATATTCTGCCTTGATGACTTTTTAGCAACATTTACTTTCGGAGGTCTCGAGCGCTTCCCCCAGAGGAAATGAAACATGTCAAAACCCATTACGAAAAAATCAAAATTTAAATACCTCAGCCGTGTTAGCGGTAATACACACAATCCCCACCGCTCAGAGGCAAGGCTCACAAACACTCATCTGCTTGCCGGCTCGTAATGAGTCTGTTTGATGGGTAAGCGATTTGTGGGTCACCGAGCATACGTTACAGATCCAATTTAACCCTTGATTGCTTGTACTCTGGAGGACCTGGGAAAATGTGTTATTGAAATTTAATACCAGATCATTTCTTCTCCCTCCCATGCTGGGACAAAGGTATGCTAACATGACTCCTTCGATGGCCTGTGCAGATGGGGGAGGCAGTGGGAAATGCAACCAAGGAGGAAAGGGAGAGACAAGACGACAGAGAGAAACAAAGACAATTTTATGCATGAAGGCAATCTTTGCCTCATCTGGAGGTCTTGCTAAACACCAATCCAATTAGCCCCTGAAGGCGCTACACTGAGCACCAACTCAATTGAGTTTGGGTTTTCTATCATGTGATATATCACTTTTACAACGCTGTAATGTTTATAGCAGTGTGCTGTTACGTGTCAATGTTTTATAAGTTGAATGAGATGTAGACAGTATAGGGATTCAATGAAAGATAGAGTTCATTCTCTCCTACGAGGACACTGGCATGCGTTTGGACTGAGTAGCACATGATGAGAAACATGGAAATTGACAAAAACAAAAAGGGGTGCCAGAAACAAAATGGCCACCGTTAAGACAGCATAATCTAATTGAAATAATACCAGCAACTCTTCTCCATGGATGATTAGTTTCAAAATTAATAGTGTTCCACACAACCAGTGAAGTGGCATCACAGAGTTTCTGAGGTTGTTTTAAAGGTATCCAGTTGTTTGTATGTTGTCCAAATTGAGTGAGGTGATTTTTTTTGTAATTTGTAGTCTGTATCAAAACTGGAGAAACGCCCCCTTGACCACATCTTTCAGCTTTCTGCATAAATATGACAACCCTCAGTTGCCATAGCGGTGAGATTTCCAGTAACATGACCTCCCCCCAAGTTTTTTTTATTTGTTTTTGTTTTCTTCCTAAAATGGTTCAGAACATCACCATTGTGTTCTGAAACCAATAAATCAACCAAGCTGGGAACTTCTGTCACCAGGGGGATTGAAGCAGGTGGTGTGACACAGTAAATGCTATTTGAAAAGCCATTGTAGTTTTCTGAAACATGAAAGAAGCTTGTTAAATCCCAATTTTGGAGTTTTGAAGTTCTATTTAGAAACGTTTTTTCATTTTATCTAAAAATCATTTATTTAGCAGTCTAATTATTAAAGAGTAACTAAACCCTACCCAAATCTATGCTGATTTGGGTTTGGGTTTCAGTTACTCTTTAATGTAAATAACCTGAATTTTCATTTTTCAAGTTATTATGATTTTATTAATGATTTTAATTGATTATGATTTTATAAAAAAAAAAAAAAACATTTTCAAAATCACGTGGCATGACTTTACACCAGGATAAAATGTGGGTAGACAAATGCTTTTGTTGATCAGTTGAAAAATGTACGCTTCTATGACATCAAACATGTCCTGCGCTTGGGATTGGAGGGGATTGAATCTAATCAAAAGAGCGCAAACTGCATGAACTGTAAATACACATAAAGAGCAACATCATATAGTGTGTCGACACTTAAGGAGGTTTTGTTCAGAATCTCAGAACTTCAAATGCATACTTGAACAAGCAAAAGCTTTTCCAGGGCAAGGATGTAACAGAATATATTTTTTCACATATATATTTAATATTCAAATTAGTGAGGTTTCAAATAAATTTAATCTGGCCTAAATCTGTAATAGTCATTGTGCTGTCTCTGTAACAGACACAGTGGGTGTGTGCTGAAACATGTCACGTGTCCTGTTGAAGTGTCCTTGAGCAAGACATTGAACTTGTACCTGATGACTCACTCTGAATAAATGCTTCTGCTAAAAGCATAAAATGTAAATTAATAGTCGTGAAAAGCTTTTTGCTGCACCCAAAATCTCCCTGGTCCTTTGAGTTTTTCTAGGTTGTCCCTATGGCTTAGGAACTCTGAAATTGGAAATTCCAAACTAGAGTGTGGTTGATATTAACCGTAACTGTTTTAATATTAACACTTCTGTTGTAGTAGTAGTAGTAGTAGTAGGTCTTGTGACAGTATCATCATTTCAATTAGCAACCAACATTTTCTTAAACCCTTTTGTTATATTTCATAAATTTTAGGGAGTCTGAATAATATCAGTGCTCTAAATGGACTGGTAGAGGGGTCTCTCTGGTGAGGGGGCTAATTGAGAGCTCAAGCGAGCAGTCGGCAGGCTGGCACGGTTCATTCACAGTATTTGTCATTAGACCCCACTGCAGAGAGAGAATAGAGTGCACTGCACCATTCGTGTGTAACCAAGATTTATGCTAATGGCTCCCTGCATATGCTTATTCCACATATCTATATTAAACTTAATAGACTGTTACATTGCTTCTTAACCTCGGCTTCCATACATGATTACCTTTTCTGATTTCTTTGCAAAACGGCATATAAACACGGGGCAGGGATTTTGTCAACGTGTCAGTGAGTTTGTTTCCAGTGGCAGCCCAAGGCTCTCATAATCGTTTTGTTACTTCAGGGACTCTATCAAAAATGCTTGCCTAAAAAGCTACAGTTGGCATGTCACTGTGTAGATTTCCCAGAATGCCGAGTATACCCTTGGATTTATCGCTCTACATTTGTGTACAGTATGTACAGTACCACTGTCACTGATGGGGAGTATTTAGAACATATGAACTTGACATAAATACTGTTCTAGATGTAATACTGACACCACAATAGGCATGTTTTATATATTCAGTGTCACCTTGAGCAATAATGCTGAACTAATATTATTTATTATTATTATTTATTTTTAAGCATTATTTACACAGTGAAATGTTTTGCTGAGACACAAAGGCTTTTTCAGTAACGCTGTCCTTCACATTCATAGTTATACACATTCACACCTGGAGGCTGCACAGTACAACCAATCTTCTACTCTTGGCCACTAAGCAACTTCACTGGAGCAAGTGGTGATGGTCAAGTACTGTGGTCAAGAACACCTCAGTGTTAGTTGATAAGGGATGGGAGAGTATTAATTATCAACCAAAAATGTTTGAGCTACTTCAGGGATTTCGAACAATCCTCCAATCACAAGCCCACTTCTCCAACCTGTAAGCTACTGCTACCCCACGTGTAGTTACGGCCTCAGCCAATGACATATTTTTCATTATGGGAATGTGCCAAGAGCCTTCAAAGGGGAGAACAAAACAGAAAGCATTAACTGTAATGCTATATCCATGTATTATAGAAAACAAGCACAGATCCAGTACAGGCCCACAGTGCGTGTGTTCAATTAAATTCAATTAAATTCAATGAGATGCACTGAAGCATCGCTAGCTCAGCATCACATTCAATGCGATGCTCAGCTAGCGCGAGACAGTTATCGGTTAAATTATCTAAGTCCACTAATGTCACTTAAATACCACAAGGTATTAATGTTACCTACCGTTAAAGTTTGTAGAGCAGCTGAAGATGTGGACATTCGTAAATTAACGGCAGAGAGTGGGACTCAGTGTGTGGGACTCAGTGTGGCATTTAGCCAAAAGGCGAGAGCCGCAGCCAAAGACACTCTCTAGAGGCCATCTGAAGCGTTGATGACTGACTGACTGACTGACTGACTGCCTCCCTGCCTGACCTGAATATGCCTCTTGATGCCCTCGGCTGTGTCCTGGGAATTAGATTAATTGTCACTGGACTAACAAAATAAATCAAGGGAGAATCTTTGGCAGAGATGCTCAGCCCTGTCTCAGCTCAAAAAAAATTTCATTTAGGCAAGCTTGGATAGGTTACTCAACACAACTTAATTTAACTTACTTAGGGCCTAACTTGAAATGACAAAAATTAGAAGTCGTGTAGGTTTGTTTTTCATCATGTTACAAGATCACAAATCTTGGCAACAAGGGATCATTTGACAGGTCTGTAACTGAAGGGGTGCGTGCCAAATCTCTAAAATCCCTCCTTTAAAAATGGAAAAAGAATTTGTAAGCCAATCTTGTATCAATGACATTTTACTGTTTGGAATTTTCTTTAAGGGATTACATCATTGCAGATGAGCACATCATTGCAGATGCTTGACTGAGACCAGTTATTGGTAATTAAACCTAAGGGGTCATTACTCCACTGTTTATTTCACTTTTTTTATTTCACTGAAAAAAACAAATTGTCCCAAACACCTGGTTAGCACTTTATCAAATATCAAAGGCCATTTTAAGTTTTGAATTGAGAAGTCAATTTTTTTCTGCCATAATCTGATTAGCAGTGAGAAGGGTCGTCCTGGTGGCTCAGTTGGCTGGGGTGCACACCATGTAACCGTGACATCGGCCTAGGACCTTTGTCATATTTCCCCCTCTCTCTCTCTCAATCTTTCCTGCCTCTCCCTACTGTGTCTGTCAAATAAAGGTAAAAATGCAAAAAAAAAAAAAAAAAGGCGATTTGAGAGGCACCTAAATTAATTAATATAAATAAATAACAATAGGATACATTATACATTCTCAGTCTGTGACTGTCTATGACCCTGTGTGTATATGCCTAAATCCCCGTTTGCCTGTTACCTCAGTCTCAGGCACGTAGTGTTGGCACGTAAACTTGCCCAGCTAAGGGGGAGGAAGGCGGGACTAACAATACACTTTGCTGCCTCAAGACGAAAAGCTGCATATTGTATAGTAGTGTTAACATTATGTAGCAACTGGTAATGCAATGTTGACTGGATCAGGACTGACCATAGCCTCTTTTGAAGTAAAAATGTTGTGAGCTAAATTTACTTTTAAGGTCTTCTGTTATCATCTTAAGTATTTTGCAATTTAAACATCTCTAGTGCACAATTAATTGTGTTTAGCAATTTTAAATCTATGATAGTATAAACACTGAGAGTCAGTTAACTGCAGTATAGTTTACAACTCCTAGCTGAAATCGTCCTGATCAGTGATCACATTCATTAGCTTACCATTCAAAGCATTTTGCAGTTGCATTTGGCAGTGGCATGAGAACAAAAAAAAAAATCAGTAACTCTAGAATGAATATCAATTAACAAATTTAAAGAACCCAAGAAGTGCTGTTTAAGTACAGTAGTATCTATGTGTATTTACCAGTAATTGATATATTTTAAAGAAAAGAAAAAACAGATTGGGCCTTTAATACTGCGCTGGTGGTGTCTCTACACAAAGCTACAGGAAGCCACTTAAGTGGCATGCAAAGCTGACCAGAGCTCCTCTTGCCCCAAACAGACCCTAGGCTCTCACTTTACGCACCGTACACTTTCAACTCCCTTTTTCCCCACACTACCCATTTTGCCAGGCTCTTGACTTACAAATTGCTGTTTTAGACTTGGTTTCATTGTAACAGCTTTCTAGGGAGAAGGGGAAGAAACGTATGAAAAAGCCCACTCAGGACACTTATGTCCCCATGCAATACAGTAAAGCCGGTCCTTGGCTAACAGTCAGCACATTGTTTCCGCTTGTCCCTCAAAGTACTAGCCTCAGCGCTGTCAATAACCTCTCTATCCATTCTCTAACCTTCCCATCTTTTCAATCTACTTGGACTGATTCCAAGTAAGGGCCATGAAAAAAAAGTTAAAATGCCCTGGACATAAGCCCTCAATAGCTCAGCGTAATTCCCTCTTTAAATGTAAGACAAAAATATCAGGGCTCTTTAGCATGCCAATGAGACTGCACAGAGAGCAGTGTTCCCAGTGGACAGGGGACAGGAAGAAGGGCAAGTCCTTCCTTGGCATAAAGAGGCACTGTGTAGAAGAAAGACACTGAGCAAAGGAAACCATTTGAGTTCAAAGGTGACACACACGAACGCCGCACACATGCATGTACACACACACACACATATGCACATGCACGCACACGCACGCACACACACACGCACGCACACACACGCAGCATCCTAATACACAGTATTAAAACAACTCTAAACATAAACAAGCATTCACTGAAGCCTACATGGGTTCTTTCTGGGACAAAATGTCCAGAATATATTAATATGCTTTATCATATAACATATCTCAGTGCCGAGAGTCAAGGTCTCATCTTGTAAATGTTTTAATCACCTGCAGAACATTTACCCTTTGGTTCCGATCTGCTATCATAACAGCAAGCTTTTGAATCTCCAATCTCATTGAAAGCAGCGCAAGCCTTTTTTTTCTAAAATACCACTTCATTCAACAGCCTCGTACATTCCATCACACCCACCATGGCTAAGAATTAAACGAGTATTCAAATGAAATATTAATTAAATTATTGTGGGGTTTTCACTTAAGCGCACCATTTTCATAATTGTTCCATAAATTATATTTTCCAGTACATTTGCTTTAGATGGATAATTAATTTCTGGCTTTACCCTTTTCAATTTGATTTTGTTTGTGGAAACTGCTGAATGCAAATGTCCGTGCTTGTGTGTGTGTGTGTGTGTGTGTTTACACACAGATTTAGTAGAGCCCTTTGCCATGTGTGATAGTCATCTGCTCAACTGTGTATATGACAACTGCACACAAAAGTTCAGAGAAACATGGGGGTCATGGCCACATGGGTGTATACTGCAGTATAAAAGAGGAGGTGGTAATAATAATGAATATAAGACCTGTAGATTCATGCGTCACTAGCTGATATACAGTAGCGATAGACAAGCAGAAGGACAAAAAGGCGGACAGACACACACACACACACACACACACACACACACACACACACACACAGTTATTGACTTGGTACCTCCATCTTTGTCCTATGATATTTCATGCTGCTAAAAATGGCAGCTCAGTAGCTTCAGAATCTAGTTTAAGTGAGGCCGCATTATCATTTCACAAGGCAAAGACAGAAGGCAACATATGCCCAGCACTGTCCTTTGGTCCCTCCAACTCAAAGTATTCATCAAAAAGCATTGCTCTCCCATGAGCTTGCTGCCATATGCCGCTGGAAAATGTCACCAGTGAAAGTCATAATAATTCACCAGTTTGAGAACTGCATTTGATATTCATGTTTTCCAAATATTCTGACCCAGATCCTCTACTGTGGCTTTATATGCTGCCCAGCACTGAATATAAGACAGTTGTTAACATTGGCCTTTACATCTAGGTGCAATATAGGTTTGTGAATGCGCCTCTGTGTGAAATTGGGTGTGTTTGCTTGCATGTCCTTTTGTGTGAAATTCTACCATTCTTCCAGTATCAAATCATTGCAGAAAAAAAAACATTACCCATTTTTTGTGATGCGTTTTGCCCACTTATGTCAAAATAGAGAAAGAAATGCAGGCTACAATATATATTTTTTTGTTGTTATTATTAGGCGTAAATATGTAATATATTTTCTGGAGATTTTGGAGTACTATTTCATTGGTGATGGAGATTTCAGAGGACAACCAGCTTTTAGGCCAAATAATTTTCCCAATCAAGTTTAATAATCAACCATTTGTGGCGTTCAGTCAAAAATGTGTGTTAGATTAACCTAACATGAACTCAGTGCTGAAGCATCATGTCCTAACACTAAGTCCACCAAAACTAAGCCTATACATCTTGTAAAAGAATGGCTTCTTTATCTGTAAAAGCCGGAGGTTTCTGAAATAAGCTGTCCAACATCTATGTTCAGTCACTGGGTTAGAAGCCCAGAACCAGTTCCAATTTACAACCAGTTCCAAATTTCTTAGAAACATAGGATTGATATAACTTTGGATAGCCTACTGTTTATCAGTGCCTAAGAGCTTACTTGAAATGTGTTCAAGTAGCATAATGTAAGATTTTGTTTTGCTGAGGCTGGGTGGCATCATCAGTTATGTTGTTTGGTAAGTGATGATGATGTAGCTTGCTTTGCTTATATTTACAAAGTATGATGGAATTAGAACAAGTGCTTCACAGTTTGGTTTAGCTTTACTGGGGTGGGCAGTAACATTTTTAGCAGTACTTAAATAAAAGTAATTTACCATAAGGAAGGCAAGTCCTCAGACATGATGAAGCATTAGCTGGCTCCTGTGTTGCACATGCTGTAGTTCATCGTCTCTTGAAGAAGCCTCATAGCAATTACAGACCTATTCCAAAACTACTGTTCTATGCAAAGTTTAAGAGAGTCAACTGTCAGTTGATATCTATGAATAACAACCACATCTGTGAGAAATTTCAGTCAGGTTTAAGTGCAATCCACAGCACAGAGACAGTCCCCCTTAAAGTTATGACATTTTCTTTGCTGCTGGTTGATTGCTTGTTGAAGGGAGTTTATCATAATGCTGAATATTTCTCATATCTGGCGTTACCCAAGGGTCGATTTTAGACCCCATTTTGTTTTCATTCTAATTGCTTCTACAACACATCCATTCCCACTGTTACACAGATGACACCCAGTTGTATTTGTCCAAAAAATGAAGTGATACTAGAAGCCTATCTTCCTTACATAATGCAAGATATTTCAAATCTTTCTTCAACTTAATAATTATAAAAATGATAATTTTTTTTTTATTTGGTACAAACTCCACTAATCTGATTCAGCAACTTTGGTATCCTGCCAGCCTTTGGTAGAAACAGTGATTCCTGGTTGACTTGGAACTCAGTTAAAAAGGCTGCTCAGACTTGCTTCCACCAGTACAAAATTTGTCAGAATATCTCATCTCATTTAGTACAGCAAACTGTAAACTGACAGCCTTTTTGACAGTAACTTTTTACTTCAGTCTCAGTCAGAAAGCCCTCTCCCTTGTGTAGTGATTGCAAAATGCAGCAGCAAGGCCAACTTTAACCAAAACTAAGAGATTTTAAAATTGAAATTGTCAAAATGTCTGCCTTAAACAGGAATTATTAAAAAAAAAAAAATAAAAAAAACATGTCTGCAACCAGTGTTATCCCAGCTAACCAAATGACGTTGTCTCAAACATACATTGTCACTACTCGAAAAGTGAAATTCGTAATTTGTAACTCGGTAACATTGTCAGTTAGTAGTTTGCATGTTGTGGCAATCTAATAGGGGAGGAGTTTGTTTAAATAGCCTATATATTCAAATACTGTATCTATTATTCAGTTATTCAAGTTTTGTCAAATTATACCATGAATTGTAATATTTTCTGCTTAATAATTTTAATATAATGGACTGACAATCAGTGGCACCATTATTTATATTTTCAAATTAACATGAACTAGGTAGAGTAAATAATGTTCAATTTTTATTGTTCATTAATACTAGTAATGTTATTTGCATTAACACCTTTACACAGGTCAGGATAGACTTTGTGCATGGAGTGGAGCCCTTCAATCAGTAACACACAGTGCCAGTGAAGACACGCTGCTGGTTTGGACTTAGTCATATAGCGACTCTCGTGGTGAAGGCATTAGCATAGCCAACACTGTTATGGTTTTACCTGATATCAAAACAACACAAATCAATGATTGTGCAATTATGCATTGACATACAGTATAACTAAGCATTATATCCGTTTTGTTGTTGATGTCAAATACTCTGAAACGACAAAGTTTTACCCAGCAAGGGTCATTTATCATCAATCGTATGTTTGCTTACTACACATTTCTTCTCAAATATATTCTTTATTTTCATTTTGGTACTTTGTATTACTCAAAATGCTTCTCGATAATGAGCAAATGAGATACTCAATATGCTCATCAATAAGGGTGTTATCTTGTTATCTTGATTTGCATCTTTATCTACACACAGTAGGTAAGTTAGTAAATCAAGAACATACCAGGAAATTCTTACTATTATACAAAGTGTTGTTCAGATTTGCCATTGGGTTTGTTCATAATTTGTAGTTAACCTGAACATCTAGCCAATGTCGCCACATGGTAATTTGCTATCAGAGCACTTAACTGCAATGTGGTGAGTTGGTAACTCTGAAATAGGGAGTGGAGGTAATACAATTACCACCAGGACATAGCCACAATGTTGTCAGTTGGTAAGTCATGGAAGTACCCAAAAGTCTCAAGTCATGTTGCCATGGGTGGAAGACAAGCAGAGACCCTGGACAGGTCACCAGTACATCACAACGCTAACACAGGCAGACAGACACCAACATTCATACCTATGGGCAATTTAGAGTTTCCAGTCCACCTAACTTGCATGTCTGTGGAATATGGGAGAAAACCAAAGCACCCAGAAGAAACCCACACAAACAGGGAGAAACTCCACATTGAAAGAGTCAGGAACCAAACTCAGGTCTTGCTGTGAGGTGACTGAGCCAATGTGCAGCTCTAAATGTTAAATCCATGACCTGTCATTTTGACAGCAAATGTTCATTGAGTTCTATTATTGCCAACCAACCTAATACAAGAAACTGAAAGTATCAGTGTGAATGGTGAAGAAAAGAGAAGAAGGTGGTGGAAATGGTTTTCTGAATGGCTGTGGTATTAGGAGAGTGTACAGTTGTGAGATTGTACTCTGTATTTCTAAATCCCCCTAGGATTGAGTCTAAATTCCGGAGTTTTTCCAAAAGATATGCCAGTTGTTGACATACCATATTAGGAGAAGTAATGACACAAGAACAAGAAGTTTTGTAAACCTGCTGAAGGTTTCATTGCTCCTCTGGACATGGAGCGGGTCTTAGAAAATTCCTTTTCGCCACATTTTTGGGATCTGATTATGGACTGATGTTCAGTTTGGTTAACTCCGACTGACTGAGCCTCCCATAGCCTAATCAAACCCTACATGCCAATTATAATCTACCAAGATTTTGACAAACAAAGACATGGGCTTTTTCAAATGTTGTCACTGTAACACTCAGTCTTACGTGTTGTCCTAGCTTACTTATATTGGGGAACAAAACAGTAAATGTATTACTTAAGATACAGGCTGCCGAGGGACGAGAAAATCAGATTTCTCAAGTAAGATATCTGTTATACCCTACAATGTCCTTGAAAAATCCCCCTGACATATCCGTAAATGCTTGAATAACCTCAATATTTAAACAAAAAAGACACCTACAGATTTTTTTTCAAATAGGTTTTGAATACCAGAACATGGGTCCTTGGTGACCACTCTTTCCAGATAGCACTAAAATCCGCTTACATTTGAAAAGAGCGCTACAGTTTGTATGATGGCCCACTGAGGAGTACAGAAATTCAGGTGGGAGGGATAATAGTCTGTTTTAATTACTAACTTGGCAATCCAGAACAGACACTGTAGTACAAAAGGTAGGGTAATGTACGTGTATGATGGATAATATCACTAAAAGTAAGCTGTATAAGCTGTGTAATACAAACTGGTGAAGTTATCTGTGATAGGATCTTTTATTCATCCCCATATCAGAGAAAACATAATTTTATATCTATAAACAAAGGTTTTTATGACACGTCAAAAGTCCAAAGGGAAATTATGGGGTTTTCCAAGGGAGCGTGTTTGGCGGTTGGGCACTTAATAAAGGACATGGTTAAATGAGTAAAAATGGTGTTTTCCTTATTCATGCAAGGACAGAGAGAGGCAACACTATTCTGCGTGTTAGATGAGGGAGCTGTGCTGTTATCTGCTGATCCCAGAACTTCCCCTGGAGCACCGGAGTGGGTCTGTCTCACGTAGTGCACCCTGCACTGGGACTGCGCTGCCTGCTGACAGGAAAGCTCGATTAGCGAGCCACAAAGAGGCCAATATAGAGGAGCACTTCCTCAGCCAAAGGGGGTTCGTCCGGAGAACACGCTCCAACCCTCTTTCCTGACAGGGGACAGTGACAAACACACACACTGGCTGGCCCACCTTAGGGAATGCATGATGGATTTGGATCTGGTTTCTCTGACACACATGTGCATGCATGAATCCCAACGCACATCACGCCGGCATACACACACACACACATAGAGACAGCCATGTAAATACATACATAAACACAAACACAGATATTCTTATCAAGTGAAGAGAGACTGCAATCTTTGCTCCATCACTAGAACACAACTGTTAAATTGATTTGGAAAGTCACAAAGTTTACATTTTTCAAAGAATGCTGGCAGCTGTCCAGAGAAAGAGATGAGTATGTTTGGACTGGCCCCAGCCCTGCGCGTGCTGCCTTCGCTCAGACAATGGGATGTAGATGTGGAAGTGGGCCTGGGCCAGATGAGGAAAACGAGATAGCATGGGTGGGATGAGGGGTGGAGGTGCGCTGAGCAGAGACTGGTAGGCCGTTATGGGACCCTGTGGCGGAAGGGCATTGTTCAGGAGAGGAAAAACACAACAACAATAAAAAACAACTCTTCCTGAATCTTTTTATATGATTATGTAGAGAACAATTGAGTGGGTGGGATCCGCTACTTTGAGGATATTGAAAGAAGCCTCTCCTTTGAGACTTGGAATGATCCTTTCACACCTTACCCTGGAACACAAGCAGGAAAATAAAACAATGTGAGTTGCTGAGCAAGAGGCATATTGATCAAGTACAGTGTGTCCATTGAGAGAGATTACAATGGCCTTTGGCCTGTGACACATTAAGCAATGAACCAAAGGTTAATGAGGGGAAAATTCAATGATAATGAATCTATTTTTTCAAAGATACAGCATGTTATGCATTATGCTACGGCATAATGCAAAGTCAATTAATCTGTATTAAATCAAATTTGATTTTAAATTTCACTGATCTCATGCAGTTAGTAGGTAGCAATGAATTATTCTAGTCTGTGGGACAGTGACAGAGAGAAACAAAAAACTTCATACAATAGATGCCACAGTATTACCAAACTAGGGAAATAAGGCTTAAACTAGTGCTTGACTAGATAATTATTAGCATTTATTTATTTACTATCTATCTATCTATCTATTCATAACCCAGTGTTTTATGAGAATTCTATAGCTTTAATTTTATTCATTCATTTTTTTGAAAGTACTAATTTCAATAAGATGACCCTATCCAGGGAGAGAAATTTGTGTGTGGGTGTGTGTATGTGTGAGTGTTCATGTGCGAAAGAGAGAGCAGAATGCTGTGTGTGTGTGTGTGTGTGCGTGCATGTGCTCGCGTGTGCATCTTGTGTGTTGGCTACGAGAAGTCTAGTTCTTTGTCCAATTTTTTCAGCTGATAGTGCTCGGTTGTAGATTTCACTAACCCTAAGGTCATGCACCTGATATACCTTTGAATCCCGCTGTTTGCTGGAGTGTAGAATCCTCTCAGGGGAAAGATGCATCCAGAGATAAGAGTCCGGTGTGATGTTGCGCATCTTGGCCCTCAAGGCCTAGACATTGGCTTTCTCTCCATCTCGTTTTCACATTTCTGCAGCTTTCCATTGATTTAGTACTAGCTCAGTTCATGGGCTGTTCAAGCAAGGGTTGTATTAGCTGGTATGCCATTGTCTGCAAGCAGACAGTTGGGGATATAAACATTCATGATAAGTCCAGATATTATCAGCGTAGGTCAGTGTAGACACAATCCATGTAATTCTACCTGTTTGTTATCCCTTTCTCACACCCGATATATCAGGATTCCATTAAGATCTTTTTGTTCTATTTTGTTGTGCTATTTCCCTGAGATTTCAAGTCTTTAAACAACATTGTCTACACACACAGGTGAGAGCACTTAGAGAGTAATTATATGATTAGTTTGTAGGAATACATTCAACAAAATCATATTCTAGTTCATATAGCCTCAGATTTTAGCATCTTACAGTTTTGTGGTCTGCTCAAAGATGTGAAATTATTAGAAATTATAAGTCTACTATTCGATGATGAGTAGCTGAAAAGTTAAGAAGCTCATTGTGAGCTGTCTTATCCTTAATTTCCAGCAAAGCTGGCATGTGTTTGACCTTGAGTGTTGTTTTGGTGAGTGAGATGTTGTATAGACTTTTTGGTGTAGCATGAGGAGTACAAATTATGGTGACATTTCGTGTGCTCAGCCAACAGTGTAGATGTTTTTTGAATTATTGGTTGAATGAGGAGTAAACAGCATTGGTTCGTGTTTTAGGTATCATGCATTTCTCTACCAATGTACATCATGTTTTTAGCTATATTGATTATTTCGATTTTTAGACATACCATCATATTTTACTATCTGTTCTTAATCTTCCGACAGAATTTGGTTGCTTTCTCTTGCAACAGAAATAAACTTGAAACCCGTGGTAAGGCTACTTTGCATTTGTTGCTGTTGTCCTTCTGAATATATTAAAGACCTAGAGGCTATAATTGGGAGTCACCATTTTGTGTCATTTCTGTTTACGTGAGTTGGCTGACTGAAATAGTTATAGTTGCCTTGTTCTCATTAGATGTTAGTTCTATTTCAATTGCGTTTTCCAGTTGTTGCTATACAGGCCAATGACTGTTATAGTACCCTTTCCTAAATGATTAGCATTTCTCTCGCATCAATCAATATAAAAAATGCTTGAAGGATGAAAATTCTCAGAGATGATGTTAGTTAATATATTTTATGTAGTTGGATGTGCTATCTAAACATCATGAAAGTATCAAAACACAAAATCCACACAATCCATATTAGGAAACCGAGCCTCTAAACGAGCCATTTGGACTTCCGTAACTTTGTGGCGTCACAAAAGTTCGCTCATTATCATTTTTGTACAAAATAATAGGCTAACAAAGCATTTTTTTCAAAGCGTTTGAGTGGTTGTCATTGTGTATTTACCAGAGAGTTTTCCCTACCTGTCGCTGCCGGGTCTGTAGTGTCACACGTTTCACTCTTGAAACGGTTAGCCAATCAGAACAGAGGGGTCATTAATATTAATGAGCCTTAAAGACACAGCAACACAAACAGCCTGTTCTTGGTAAGGCTCAGAGAGATGCTGGAAAATTAACATATAAAAATGGATTGAGAGTGTTTTTGGTACATGACACCACATATGGGACCTTTAAACAAAACGTATTATAGCAAGTAAGCCTCTATGCAGCTCAGACTTTATTTTTGGCTTTTCTTGCAAATCCCAATCATATTTCAGATTTTGGACTACACACCAAATGGCAGACATACTAACTTAATAGCCTACAATATTACATCAGACTTTGCCTTTCTATACTCATCTAAAATATACTGTATTAGAATAGGGATTGAAGTACAGTTGTAAACATTTTATGGGGAAAAAAGTCAATGATTCTAGTGCTCAACTATACCATATTTGTTACTGGCCAATAATGGACTCCACTCCCATGAAGGTAGATAGTACTGCCATTATACTAGATTTCATTACTATTTTACTGCAATATAGGCTACTGCTATTAAACCGCATTATGAATCCACACCACGATTTTAAATGCCAGTTAGAACTACAGTTAATGTGAACAGGCATTAAAGCACTAAAATGATTTGAACCATAGTTTTTCACCTTAGTGTGAATTTCTACGAATAATGTTTGTGGGAATTTTGCCTCTGAAATGGTCCTTTTTGACAAATTGAGTGAAAGGTAGAGGAAATAAGCACCTAGTGTGCAAAGGAACCCTCTCACATCAAAAGAAAAAAAACTGAACCCACAGACCTCTTTCTTAAAGGTAAACATTTATTACTTCAGGGGTGCCTGGTGGGCTGGAGGCAGTCACTTCACCGGGCTGTAAATGTCATCTTCTCTTTGACACATTAGTGACAAATGAGTCAAGGCCCCAGTGGCATGAGAGATCCTTTGCCCTTCTCTTCTCTTCTCTGGTCTAGGCAGCTAGTTGGATCAAATCACAAGCTTTGTTCCAAAGACTACTGATGGCAATATGAGTCTCAAAGAAATCTGAAAATAAAAATCATGAGTAAACCCCATGTAAACGTAAGATTTACTGAATCAATCCCAACGTTCAGCTCTATTCAAATTGATTGGAATAGTCTTATAAAATGTGGCCTGGGTATCATAGAGAATGTGGGATTTTTTAGTAGTAAACCTGATGTTTGAAAGTATTTTGGATGTCAAGTAATGTATTAAGTAATGCACTTTTTTTTCCTTTTGACTGGGGCTGATAAATGATTGAGGGGACCATTTGTGTTTGAAATATTTGAGGTGAACATTTTCATTTTTTAGCTAGCGCACTTCCGTGTGAGTTCACAAACTGTTAAGCACCAACATTAATGGCCCTTGGGTTCCATAGACAGGCTTCATGCTTTTATTTTGACTCATCATTTAGTTGTATACGTTTTGAAGACTTAGTCTAAAAAACAAATGTAGTTCATAGAGAAATTGATCCATTTTTGTGTATTATAGCACCTTGAATCCCATTGGGCGACCTCATGCACATGTATGACATGTAAATATATTTTAATATGCATAGGAGGTATTGTTTTTACACCAGGTCAGCAAAATGAATGCAAGTGAATGAAGAGTCAGAACAACAGTGCTGATTATGAATTTCCAGGGCAGTTGAAGTTGGTGATAGACTGTGCATAAACTCAATTGGAGAGTTATATTGACTTATTGACATGATCCTACAACTACTACATTTATTTTTCCCACATAATTACAAGTGAAGAAAAAGTAGCCCAGAATTTCTTTTTCCCATTAATGGCTTCATAACAATTTATCTAATTTGTGTTCTAATTGGTATTGGCAAAATTAGAACTATTCTTTGTTTAGAACTGACTCGAGTAGGTCCTGTTCACTTTTAGGAACAGCATGAGAAACTCTGAGTTTGGGTGTTTGTTTGGGTTTTTTTGGGGAGGGTTTTTTGTCTTGGAGTAACATTATGTTGCCTTCTGGAGGTTTTGACCTGGGCCAGACAGCAAGGCTTCAGAACTGGCAACTGTCTCTCCATGCCATTAATCAGGCACACAGAGGACTGTCTTCCATCCAGATGGGGAGCCTCTCCACAACCAGAGAAAAATAAGCAGGCTAATTAATTCTTATTGTTACAGCGAGATTAGATGGGGAGAGAGAGAGAGAGAGAGACAGAGAGAGACAGAGACAGAGAGAGAGACGAGACGAAGTCACCTTTAGCTAAGCAATGGACTCACAATATATTCTCCCTACATGGTCATTGTTTCTTCATGAAAATATATCTATGCCATGAAATGCTGTATGACTGAATGGGGAGGGCAGAGCGACATCATAGCTAGAGGTTAATGAATGATAAGGAGGCAGGAGCACTCTGGGACACAGTGTGGCAATGATTACACAGGCCCAATAGGAGGCAATCAAACTCTAAGCCCACTTTACAAGGATGAGTGTGATAATAGAGAATAATTCCCACTGGTTATACTCATATGTAACTACTCTGGGTGCATAGCTATACATTGATACCTAAAGATAAAAGAGGTAGACTATGGTGCTTGGGGGAGGGGTGAAGGCTTTTGCTTTTTCTAGCTTCAATCATTGTTAGAAAACTGTGAACAACTCTGAACAGGGTAAATTTGAAGTCTAGCCTTGAGTTTATTTATCCTTAATTGATTTGAAAAAATAGTCACTGAATAGGGTAATGAAGGAGCAGACATAGCATAGTTGCTGTAATAAAGCATTAGGAGAAAAAAATAGCATTCCCATCAACTTTAATTACATCAAAACTTAGTAAAATCAATGCCAAAGATCTATGCATACAGGAAATTCATGTTTGTAATTGCAGCACTGTACAGTATTTCAAGCCTTGTTTCTGTGTATCATTTGATTCTCTTAATAACTCATCTCTCATGTTAATGATTACAGCCATGAATCAACTCTAAAGAAACATTGCATTGATTTCTTTTACACTTATCACACACATACACCCCCACACACCTTTAAAAGAGAGTAAGTAATTGTGTATGCTACTTCATCGTGTATTAAATAGGATGAAAAACTGCCTAGAGGACACCTTAAAAGAGCTTGCTCTTATTCACTAAATAAGACTGAACTGTGGAAGTTTGTATAAATAGCATATAGGCCAGTGAAAATTGTGTTTTCATGTTGAATGAAGTGTTTTTGTGGATTTCCCCTTTATGTCATCTGAGGCAAACAGCACAGCAACAATCAGTGGATAATGACGGAGGACGTCTCTAGAGACCTCGCCTAATTATCTCAACTTCCACCACCCTGAAGCCTCAACTGGCATCTGTGGCACCTGGTGTGGTTTCCCACCTGAGAATTTGGAGAGCTAGGATAGTAGAATACAAACCGGCCATCTTTGTGCTTTGGTGACACAGCTCACAGTGCCGCTAGTGCATTGTGCTTAGCATAAGTTCTTCATGTGCCCTTAAATATATAAGCACCCACTTATAAACTTTGCTTGATTTTCAAATATAATCATAATACAATAGTCAGCCAAGTATTGGACAGTATTATGCAAGGGAGTCTTTTGGGCAAGGATGGGTGCGGATGGTGCAGCAGCACCACCTGCCCTGCCAACACACCATTTCAAAAAGTAAGCCGTTAAGAGAAATTTACATTGACTCTTAGTTTTGTATTTGCATTTAAAACAGCCTATATCACAAAATCTACAATTTTGTAGCCTACTGTAAGAGATTATCAGAATATCTGGCTCTGTTTTTGATTGGGGTCCAGGCCATGTCATGCCGGAGCATTTTCACACGTCCTTTTTTATTGGCCGAACTGAATTTGTCACTGCCACTGGCAGATGTGGGCACCAACACTCCTACACAGGTTTTTCTCTTGTCATATTGTACCCAAATATCCTGCTGTTCTCCCATTTGTAGTTTCTCACTTATTATCTGGTTTTTCAGAAAAGTTATGATTGATGGCAAAATGTTTTGTTTGTTTTTGTTTTTCCAGTCAGTGCTGAGGGTATATATAGCAGTTTTTCAGTTTTGTTGGGTACCATTAGCAGAGATAGGCCTAAAAAAAAAAGGTCAGGAAGGAGATGCCACTGGTAACTTCTGATATAACGTTGTGAAACTTTGTATCATGGACACATTATATAAAGTAGAAGTGTATAAGCCCCCAACAGCTTGTGTAAATTGTGTCTGTTGTTGGATCTATTGCCTATGTATAATGGTAATAAAGGGGAAATCCATTATTGTTAATTTGTAAGGAGAGGACCTACACAGTTAGTAGAAAGAAACACTGAACCAGAAGACAACTGTGACAGTATCTCTTCATGAGAATATCAGGTATAAGATACAGTTTATCTCAAAGATATATTAATCAGTTATTCTGTTGTGTTGTTATCACTGTATGATTTAACAGCAGGCAATAAAACTGGATTATTTTTATTATTTACAGAACTAAATTTTGTCAGGTGTCCAACCATAACTAATAGTAAAAGGTCAATCACTGTACCCCCACCACAAAAACCCAAGCCAGCAATCCCTCATAAAATAAAATAAAAACCTTTCTACATCAGTGCTTTTGGGTGCAACCTAGCCTGGTATTTGAGGATACCATTCAGCAAAAATGGTGTGAAAGATTTTCTGATTTATTTCCATAAATATCTGTCTACTATAGGTTTCAGTATATGTTCATTAGCTAAAACAAGCTGGCCTAAGGGCCAGTTTTATGCATGCAGCTATGGTCTATGGGCCAGAGACACTTGCACTCTGTCTTGTGCAGGCGCTGTCCCTCATGAACCTGTGAGCATGCTCCTCAACCCCATGTGAGGCTGTGAAGGAATCTATTATTTTTTCGATCCTGAGGGAAGCAGAAAGGTCTCCAGCATCATTATTTTCCTTCAAAATGTAACTGACTTTACTGCACACCCTAATTTGCTTGCCGTAATTATAGGTCATGCTCCCCTTTTGTAATTTATAAAACCTTTTGTTCTTATCAATAATGAATGGGCTTTAGCAAATCATGGTGCTATAATATTTTGATATTATGAAAATGCTAATGCGTCAGGGACCTTAAGCCTTATCGGCCAGGTCCGATGCTCTATTAAACAGCCGGCAGAAGAAGTCGCACGCAAATTGCTTATGTTAATGCCCCAGTTGTACCCAGACAGGATGAGGAGTCTGCAATTAATTTCATCCAGGCGGTGGATGGACAGGCAAATTTATTTCCCTTCCACAGGGTGGTGGCTCCCCCTCCTTTCTCACAGGTCTCCATGCAGAGAATTGGAAAGGCTCTGAGAACAAGAGAGAGGGGGTAAAAGGGAAAGTGAGAGGGGAGAGGTAACTTAGGAACGATCCATGACCTAATTGAACAGCGGCGAAAAGGGAGGGCAGCAGCAGGGAGACAAGAGGCGGAATCTTCATTCATTCCGCTGACAAGTGTTTTCACAACTTAAACCTGTTTTATTAATTATGTTTGACATTTCCCTAATTACTTTCATTTACATCACATCAGCTCCTAGCAGATGATTAGACTGCATATCAATTCAGTGTGGTGTGAGAGCTTAGTGAGAAGAGTGGATAGTGAGCTAGTTATAAAGTATTATTCTATTACAAGTAGTCTAATACGATAAGCTCTCAGATATTCACAGACAATGTGCCTTACTTCCCTGTCAACCTATGGAGCATCAATAGTTTTCTAATGAAGAAAAGAAAGTCCAAAGTTCCAGCATGTAAGACACTTGAATAGATGTACGTAGGTCGACGTACAGCCTATGTATCAAACAGCCATCTCTACTGAGAACAGTGAACTATGATGTCCTGTAGAGTGTGGCCCATAAACACTTGATTAATTGACACCACTGTTTCCAGTTATATGAGCCCTTACCATCCAAATGCCATACAATGACAGAAACACACACAATGTTGATGTTATTTTTATCCTGTCTTGACATCAAAGGCGTCTTCTCTCAGGAATTTGGTAAGGGAGACAGCTTAGGTATAGTAACGGTGGCCTTACTGCTCATCTTGTTAAAACCCCTCATTGGGGCTCTCAGAGGAGCCGTCGACTGGAGACCCCACACCCTCTCCCTCACTGTCCTCTTATTTGTAATAGCACTCTCCCTGGATGATTCCCAGAGCTGTGATGACAGCATTTCTAAAATAGAGTCTTTCTCAATATGGACAGGTTGTGGGCCACTGACTACAGAGCAAGATGCCTCCTAGGTACCAAGAGCAACATCTCTAACTGTACAATTAAACCAGACTAAAATGGTTACAGAACAGGAAAAAGTATGGTGGCTTTCTATACTAAATAACAAATGTGAGTCAAGGATAATATGCAAAATGCACCATTTGGTTTACATTGTCTTTATTTCTATTCCTCATGAAGCTGAATGAGGAAAAATCAACAATTCTCGAATTCACCCCTAACCTTCAATCTATCTACATGAAGAAATTCAGTATACGATTGTCTGTTTAATCCAAATAACAGTGATTCCTTCATTTTTAAATACATAATGGAAATGGATGAGGACTACTCATAAAAATTTATACCTCAATTCTCCATTTTAATTTATAGCCCACCCTCCAGGCACATATTATTCAAACATTAATATAAAAAAGAACTATACATCAAAAAGTGTCAGGTCTCACTTTTACTTCCATTCATAGTCATGCATATTATATGTAGACTAGGCTTGACTGCTGCCCGTCTTATAACAATTATACATTAAGTAACAAGCAGATTGATGGATTGATAGATAATGCCCATATTCTTTATTCAATATACTTAATTTTTAATGACCTTTTCAACACCCTTACTTTTAGCTTATATGTTTAGATAATACACTTTATGCAAATTGTATAATTCTATAAATTTTAGATTTGTCTCTATTCATCTTTCGCTGTCTGAAGTACTAGAGATGTTCATTGTAAAATGTGATTAAAACCAAGTTTAAATCATTCATTTTCCCAACGTTTGCAATAGCTCCCTTTAGTTTCTACTTTATCCACAAAATAATCAAAGGTAGCCTGTGTAACTGAAAATAAATGCCCATCAATCAATCAAAATAACTTCTGTTTTATTGGCAAGTACTGTATTATACTTCCATATCTCTGATTTACACATTATTTGTAGCCAATCAGTACCAATAACATTGAGATCAACCTCTGCAGGGGGATAAATTAGAACATAGATGTAGGCTAATCTTTCTGTACAATGCATTGATGTGTATAGTTCCTGTTTCATCATCAATCCGCCCATACAATTTGATACTAACAAACTGTTTGCCTTAGCTACAGGGGGCTAGGTAAACACTCAAATGGTGGTGGGGTTTTTTCTCCCTCACCCATTTCAGTCCCTTATGTTTGGTAATCGGCATTGGTAAGTCAGAAGACATCAGCTTGACTCTATTAATTACCACCTGATCCTTTCTTCCTGGATAATTAGGTACCCATTAGTTCTAATCAAGTAGTTACTTAATTATTGCAGTAATTAGTCTAATGGTCTAGCAAATTGAAGCTTTATCACTTTCGGATACTTAATGTTCTTGGCAGAGTACATCACAAGTGTCAAGGCTTGGGCTTCAGCAATCAAGCGGTAGGAAAGAAAGTTTATACCATGGCATAAATGATATTGGTCTATTCATGTTTTAATGTGCTTAATTTACATCCGAATACTCGAACAACAAGAATGTCCTTAAAGAGAAGAATCATGCCATTCATCTTCTTACTGTTCTCGATTCTTTGACAAATCACAAGAGGAAATTGGTGACATGATTGTGAATTTCACATTCTACAGTAAATTCATGGAATGTGCTCATGTTTGAAAATATATATAAAAAATGTTAGATGTCAAATATTCTATCTAATACAATTAGTGTTCATTATAAATGTTATAATTGGGGCTATAAAGGCAGTGTAGAATGTAAAATACACTGTTTTCACAGTATTGCTTTACCTTGTTTGTGGGAATTCTGCACAGGTGAAGCAGCATAGTGTGCGGATGTTTTTTTGTCTTTCCATATGCAGTGTCTCTCTGAGCAGCAACAGAATCATAATCACAACTGAAATGCATACGGATCAACATTGTACAGGTTGCAAACATTTTGTACAATTAACTATTCAACTATGTTCGCTTTGCTCAAATAAAAGGATAGATGTGAGTGAGAAAAGGTGACGAAAACAAAAAAAATAAGTTAGAAAATAATAAAAATAAAGAAAAATGGATTGAATTAATGTACCAACTAAAAACCAAAGTTCTTGAGCAAACTTCAGAAGGGAAGAAAAAAAAGCATATATTAGTTTTGCCTGACAAATTAGGAAGCATGTGTTCAAAAAAAGCAAATAAACACACTTTCATATTAAGTATTGCAGCTGAGCCTCAAGTTATGTATTCTGAGCTTTAAAGCCTAAATTTCCAGAGCCACAAAGAATGTGCATGGAAAACTGAAAGCTGAGTTGTTAATGTTAACTGATAGCATTTTGGCATAAGCAAAACATCAATGATAGACCAGATAAGCAGCAGCAATGTTCCAGGACTGAACTGTGTTGGTGTCAGGTTACTGCGATACACCGGCATTAACCTGCTCCAACAAGGGGAAATACTTTTGATACTGTCGGTGTAGGGCAAGTTACGCAGCCTGGCTAAGCTACCAGCAGGTCTTTGCGAAGAATGCTTGGTATTCAGTTCATTCATCTTTCTTTAAGGGTTGTTGCAATGTTCCATCAGACAGTGGTGACATCAGACGCCAAATGTGTGCTTAGGGGTGGGTGAAAGCAGTGAGGGCTCCGACATGAGGGCTCACCCAGGCCACAGAGGGAAAGTGAATGGGTTGTCTTCAAACTGCAATAAATTGGGCCTGGCTTGTCTGTCATCACCTCCCAATTAGCTGCAGTTTATTGAGTCTGCAAGAGATGGAGGATGTTGGCAGGTGAGGAGAGGTGTCTGAAAGGTGCCTGTACTAGTACTCCAAAATTAGACAGAGCCGACTTGTGACCCAGACATAGCATGAATGCATCCACCACCACCATGACCAATAGGCCAAAAGGCAAGACAAAATACTCACACAAAATCTAGACTATAGACAGAATAAACAACTTATTTCACCAGTACCTTCTTACAGTAATTTCACTGCAAAGGAGGTGGTACCCTACTCAGTGCAGGATATCTATGTGTTTTAGCTGTAAGCATATCCAGAATATAGCTGTGTTATAGCTTCATACCAGAAAGGCCTAGTCAAAACTTATTTTATTTCAGCAGAAGAAATCAAGACTTCTCACATATGCACACACACAAAATAAAAGTTTCATGAATTTAAAAAAACAGAACATAAAACTAGTCTTCTTTACTTGACCTATTTGTCACAAAATCCAGAATGCCCCACAAGATGCTTTCATAGAAAAAAGTAAAAAGCAGGAACCGGCAATGCTCCTTGCCATATGACAGGAGTGTGTGAAAACTGACACACAAGAGTTTTCAAATTGGGGCCCGGGGAGCCGAAGCATAAAATAACTTCAATCTCAGCAGCTCTCCAAGGAATAGAGCAGAGGTGCGACCAACAACAACACAACAACAGAGAGGCAGGAAGGGGTGAAGGTAGGAGTTATTAGAGGATAAAACATGCCTCTCCATCTCACTCCCTCTCTCTCAGGAACCCCAAGGATGATCAATGGATTTAGTCAGAGGGATATTCAAGCAGAAAATTGCTGCCTTTTTGCTTTTCTTTGAAGTATTTCCAGAATACATACCAAACCCCCTGTCCACCAAGGTTGAAAATAACAGCACAAGTGCAGTCTCTACCAGTAATCCTGGAAAAGGGAGAAGAAGGTGGGGGAGGGTGTTGGTGCAGGCACTGAATGTTAAAGGACGCAGGGGGGGCCTAGATTGAAACTTTGCAGGTATAAAATTGAAGGCAGCCAGCTGAGCAGACATAGTCAAACTATGGCTATTTTTCAAAAAAGAACCTCGCTGACCAACATAGAAACCTTTGAAAAAAAAAAAAGAAAGAAGAGCAGTCCCTCTTCTGTGGGTAGATAGAGCAATGCCAGGCTATGCAGATATAGCATGATTTATTGGGTCCAATTCCAGTCTAGTTATACCTCTAAGATCAAGTTTTAACGTTACTGTAGAAATGTTTGCTATATCAGTAAATCAAAATATGTGTCTTGCGTAATATGTTGCAATCCCGAGTAAAGTTATGAGGTAGAAAATATATATTATGATTCTGCAAACATACTGTAAATGGTTGATCTTCAATACGCTGCAAGGAAACAGGTTTTTCCGAGTTGCTGAGGCAGGTAAGGTTTTCTAAATGAGTCAATGAGCCAAACTGTGCCAATGAGAGGAATTGAACTCCAGTGTTGGACAGGGAGGACCCCCCCGGCCCCTGGGGGCCCCCGTGGCACTGTGCAGATGACAGCAGAGGCATGTGGCACACTCGTGGCATTATGGATAGGACATAGCGATGGGGGACCAGACTCCTCAGCTCCCTGCTGTGCGGTGTGATGGCCTCATCTGTTTTCCCATCGCAACTCTAATACATCTGCAGCGTATTCCCTCCTAATTAAGATTCCACAGTTCTATTTGTCATAGGATGGAAGGGATATCACAGAGGGTAGTTTAGCCACAGTTTTTGGATTAATTGCTGGGCAAATCACCACACGCAGGAATGCTCAGTGAGTCCAAGCAAGAATACCACTGGCGCTAATTCTGCTATTTCTCTTTTTTTTTTTTTTTTTGTCATCTGTTATTTTTACAGATAAGCTGGCTCCTGAGGGAATAGGCGGCTGGAAACTATTTGTCAATGGCTGTTCCTCACTTATATTACTACAGCCTAATTAATACTGTGTAGTCATTGTTTAAAGTGAAGGTTGTCCAAAACTGGGAATGTAATTGGCCAGATAGATAGATAGAGAGATAGATAGATAGAGAGATAGAGAGATAGATAGATAGATAGATAGATAGATAGATAGATAGATAGATAGATAGATAAACTTACGTGCATTAATGTGAGTGGAAAAAATACAATTATATCTTGTTCATAATGTCATATTTGTCATAATGTGATATTTCAGCTACTGATGGAAGGGATGGCAGAGAATACCCCACTATGGGAAGTTGAAGTACAGCTGATCCTCTGTGTCAATGTGAAATATCGATGAATGCATGAGCCTGTCTGGGTTACCGTTTTGTAACATGTTCTAACCTTAGGTATACTGATTTTAAAAAAAACTGACTGTTGTTCCGATTGTATTGAAATATTATGAATCCAAATCACTTCTTCCACATTGCCTGTAATTTCAGGTAATGAATGTGCAAGATTCACTTGAAATTGGAGACATCACTGTTTGAAACATCCCGAGCACTGTAATAGCAACCATCTATTTACAACTGTCACTTGTTGAAAAATAATCTCTTTGGTTAGCTCTCCAGTGTGCTCATAACAGTAAATAAATGTTCTGTGTTACCTGTCATTGAGAAACAAGGAGAGATGGGAAATGAGATTTGAACTACATGACGGTCAGCAGAATATAACACCATGCATGTTTCCAGTGATGGCAGGGTGTCTCCAAGATGTGTTTAGAAATATGCACCTAGTGTGTTGAATTTTGTTGCCACTGCATTATGGAACGCTGACCAAAACTGCCTCTGTACAACCCTTGGGATCGCCAGTGAATTCTCAACATGAAGATACCAAGCTGGCTTGTCTTGGGCCTGCTGCAGACAAGACAGCTGACATTAGCTAGTCTGTTTCCTATCAACATAAAGAGCCACTGCCTAGTTTGCTAGGTGGCTAGTTTGCAAGCTAGCACACATTAAACCCAATACAAGGCACGGGGCATCCTGCTATCCCTATATTGGGATGGGGATTGCTCACTGGGGTTTTTGGAGATCCACTTACACACAACCGATTTTCTGTTCTGGTAATACAACAATAATAGAAAGTGGAACATACAGAATTTGATAGGACTATGCTCTTCGATTTCGGGAAGGGAACTAAAGAATCAGCAGAGATATGCTCTTTGAGGTGTCCAGTTTCCACAACTCTCTTGGTAATTGTTGATGAAAATTAGGCGCAATTTTGTAAATGCCAAATCTCAATGGCAAGACATTTACCCAAGTTATGTCAATTATCAGCCAGTAGAGCTTGAGATATTGTGTGTGACCTATGTACAAACAGAGATCAATCCATAGGCAACACTCCATATTGATTTGTTTAATTTCTATTGTTTGTAAACATTTGAGTACAATCAATCTTTAATTTGACTTATTGTAGGATCTAAAAGTTATGAACACACACTTTGACATATATTTTGCAAAAAGATATTTTGGCAATCTCACAAGTTTTGTTCTTTGCTGGTAGCTACATACAGTATTAATATCAGATCTGTCTATTGATATTGCTGTGAATTACTGTAAAATAATTGGAAAAAACTGGAATTCCTGTTGAATGATCAAGTATTAAACACAAATCATCAAGCAATTATAGTTTCTTTGTATAGGTTAACATGAAAAACTAAAACTGTTACTTCTAGGCTGTATGTCATACTCCCAAATAAACATAGTGTCACCCTCCAATGTTCTCCTACGTGCAGGCAGACATGCACACACGCTCCATTTTACATAAGCTCAAACAGTACAGGTAAATACAGAGGAGAAGAAAAAAAAATTTTTTTTCAGCATGTTTCCTATCATGTCAAGGGGGAAGGATTTCTTTTTATGGTTTAATTCAACAATAGCATTTGCGATTGGGGTTTTGGGCATCTCAAGGGCATTCCTGGTGAAATTACTGAGACTCTGCACCATTTATCACAGCCTGACATGTGTCATGTTCCAGATTCTGGTGCAGAGAGGTTACAGCTGAAGACAGCTCTCTCTTTGTTGAGCAGCCATCAAAGACAACATCTCGTATTTATCAAAAAAAGGAAACCTGACAAGAGGATAGGAACTACAAAAGTGCTGTCATATGTTCTCAAATGCCCTCACATTCAGACATATTAATCTGATACAATATATCAGAAATCTCAGGACCTTTTATAAAATGTATATATCCCTAACCCCAACAAAATCTGAGTTTGTTAGTATGATTAAAATCTAGTTTGAGATACATGGAGGTGCACAGAGGATAAGTGCACTTTTAGATCGAAAGATGTTTATCTGCAATGGAGTAAATCAATTTTTGCATGCACAGCGGACATGATCCATGCGTAACTTGAGGAGGAGCTGATGACATTTTGTATCAGCTGTTGGTTCAGATGGCGGTTGTATCAAATCTTTAGAATGCCAGTCTTAGTGTTGGATGTGTTTTGCTATTTTTACTTCTTTGTTTGTTTGTGTGTGTATATATATACACTGTATATCAGAGTTATTTATTGATACAGTAGTTTACAGAGAATTTCACTTCTATTTTGAGTATTATTAAGCCTCATTAAGGTATTGTTTAGTTTGTTTATTTGGATTGTTTTTCAAAAATCGTTAACTCTCTAAATTGTTGTGCTTCTCTACACAGCAACACTCACTGGGAAGTCGACCTCAGATGAATTTAATTTCACTATATCCAACCTTCCAGTCATTAAGCCACATTAAGCTCCTATTTATGGACCATTTTGCATGTTTTGAATTACAGTGAAATATTACTCTTGTGCACTCTTTGCTTGCTTTTGGATATAATGAGAATATAAGAATTGGACAACTTTTATTTTTTTTTTTTTATTTTATTATTTTTTTTTTTTTTTTAATGAATTATGTGTAATGACAATCACTTCCATTCATATACAGTTGCATTTCTCAGCTGATTTGTTTCACTGCCTAAATGACTGGTATCAATTTATTTCAAGTCCGCTGTTGATTCACAACAATGTAAGATATTCTACAGTGTATCAGCTGACTGCCAACACACATTGATTCAACAGACTATCAACAAATGTTCAACAAACTATCTGTAATTTATGTCAACAGCCTAGAAGTTCACTGTATAGTACTGCTCAAATCACTATCGACTGTTGATAGACTGTCAACAACTTTGGTCAAGGTTAGGGTGAAGTTTAGGCACATAAAAAAAACGTCTAACTTTAAAGTTAGGGTTATGCTACTGTAAGGCAATCGACTCATGAAACAATTTAATATGTAGTTATGTGTTTCTCCCTAGCTAATACGAGTTCAACAGATATTCAGTTGATTAAGTCTGCTGATTAGAACTTGAGATGCCCCTTATAGTCTACTAGAGGTTGGTTGAATACATGTTACTTGTCGGTTGAGACAAATCTTTTTGACAGTCAACTGACATGTTGTAGAGAGTCAACAGTGGACTTTTGAAGTAAAGTCATTACCAAATGATTTTTTTTTGTAGTTGCTTAGTCACTCTCCTAAACCTCGCTCCTGAATAGAAGAGGCAAGATTGAAAATACGATTGAACTCGTATTTTCAACTGCTCAGTGATGGAGGAGAGTGCTAAAACTGAGCGAACAACGTTGCAACACATTTCAGCTATGAAGACTAAGCCTTGTTACAAGCCACAGAAACAAATGACAAAGCATTTTTATTATTATAGTATTTTGCATTGATCACAATTTAATTGTTTCTGTTCTCTGCTCTAATTAGCTAGATTACTCATCTCTATTGTGAAAGTGTGACTTTATTGTTTGTGTCAATTACAGGCCACAGTTTAGACCATGCACTGAATTGTCAACCTTGAGAAAATGGACTTGTGCACATCCCTAAATACTACATGACTACACAACAAAAGCACAGGTGGCGGCAGACAAGCCTGGGCCTGACCAAAGATCAGACCTTCCCCCCTTCCCCAGATGTGTGCACACCATCAATTACAACCATCAATGCAAGAATAAAACTGGCGTTAGATGAGTCTCTTCATCTTGGCAAGTTGCAAGTGAGACACTAAAGTATGCGGTGATGGACTCATGACATTTTCATACCAAAAAATCTGTTTTGCTACTCTCTGTTGTGATAGATATAATACAATAGTGATTCGACCTATACCCAGTTCATGAAAGCTTTTACATTTGCTGTTCTGGTAGCGGGTAGGTCTGAATCCTCTGGTTCACAGGAAGTGATGTGTTTTATGTTAGCAGCAACAGCGGTTTGTTTGGAATAAAGACAGCAGCAATAGCCACCATGGCTAAACAGACAAAGAAAAGACCGGTACGTACAGAAACTGAAACTTCATTAACAGAAAATCCAAAGAAGAAGATGTCACAGTTCTGGCCACACTGATTGCCAATTGATCTCTGGGAAGTGCAGTGCAAAAACACCACGGCAATGACTGCTTAGCACCAAAGATGGCACCAAAAAAAACAAAAAAAAGAAACTCGCAGATTAACATTTTAATAATACACATAAGGTACTATATACTCTCACTTGGAGGAATTGGGTTACATTGTCTCAACTTGTTTAGGTAATTAGTAGGCTATTTTTTGTAAATTTTAAGTCAGTTGTGGTCTAGTTACACCGATTAAATTAGAATGCTAGGTTAGGCGGGGCAAGTTTAGGTGAAAACAAATGGGTTTTTTTATGCTGCTTTTCTGAGCTTATTGCAGTATATTATTAGGGTTATTGTATGTTGCTACTTGCACTGACATGAGGCTTACAATGGTCATCCATAACTTGTGTCCTTGTTGGGGAAGAAACTGGCTTGTTTACTAAATATGGCTTGGTGCCGGCACATAGTTGCACAGCTACTTAATACATAAATTCACCACCGTTGCCCTGCTGTGAGTAGCTACCCCACTGAATGTCTCAAACAGGCAAAGGCCTGTCTCTGACAAGTGTGAGGCAACATTTCATGCAATTTGGGGAATCTTTAGCTATTAGCTGCTATTTTGTGAACAATGGAATCTTTTAATTTGTGTCTTCACAATTTTTAGGACCATCAACATCATTTCCACAGATGTTTTGGGAGAAAAGAATGCCAAAATATAATGTGTTTGAAAACCTATTTGCTATCCAAAATCCACAAGTTATCTCTCAGGAAATTTTACCACCACCATCAGCACCTCACAAAATGGCTCCCTTTAAAAGGCATGTAAAACGTCATTGTTTAAAGAGTGCATCAATAACTGCTGACATAGTTAAATGTAAAGTACCACACAAGGGGGAGGGGTGCGTATAAAATTAATTAATTCTACAGGCACATTATTTATGACTTAATATGATATACTGGTGTGCTTTACAATAATACTGAATGTGCATATTTCTGGAGGAGACAGTAGAGTAATTATGCAGAATGCCTTTTACCATGAATGTACAATATTAATTACAGGCACTGTTGTTTATCAATTGCGAAACACTGTTTAAAAGCTGTTTGGAAGATTGCCATGATGACCCATGCTTGTCTCCTATCTTTTACTTTCAGTAGCTTATAATGTGACACGAGAAACCCCTTTACAAAGTGCTGATATCCAGGTTAATAGAGAATGAAGTGGTGAAGCAGCTCCCATTGTATAAGAAAAATGGATCGGGATTCTATCAAAGATTCAAAAGTGTGATAAAATTGACAGGGGGATAGCAATAACATGAGTGGTAAAGAAATATTTTATACACATCAATTATAATTGTCTGCACTGACCTAGCTGTTTGTTGAACAACGATAGATAGATAGATAGATAGATAGATAGATAGATAGATAGATAGATAGATTGATATATAGATAGATAGATAGATAGATAGATAGATAGATCGATAGATCGATATATATATAGATAGATAGATAGATAGATAGTTTTGCACATCAAAACATGAGCCCTACTCTGCCTATACTAAGCATAGTTAAGTAAATAAACACACGTAAAGTAAATAAATAAAAAAATTAATGTGTATGTAGTTTAAATTCAAATATACCATAAACTACTTTATATACTATACTGTACACATGTACTGTGCGTAACTTATATGTGCGCAACTTATATCTGTTTACTCATTTGTTGGATTTTTTTTTTTTTTTTTTCATCTGCCTTGCTTACCTCTCCAAATAAACAGCCAGGTCAGGAAGCAATTTGGACCATGTGCCACTAATGTGCCATCGCAGGCATTACTCGCCTAATCCTCCACATTATGCTGGATGAGAATCTGCGCTCCGAGAGTCTAAAGCACCAAGGAGGATTTGATCCCGGGGCCTTCTGTCTCAGAGTGGCATGTAATAATCATCTGACATAAGTGACCAAGCAGCGTGCACTGAGAAGTACACTGGAACACTGGTTAAACTGTTTGTTTTCATGTCTGCCTACTGAGCTCTGATACTCTCACAGAGGCCTGAATATGTGTATTGGATACAGTGTGATGTGGGGTTTGAAAGATGGAGGGAAAAGACTACAGTATGTGATTGAAAGATTTTCTTGGACTTAGGCTAAGATGCGTCTTCTAGAAGTGTCCGGGAACAATTCTTCAAACTGTTTTTCTTTTTCTCTTTTTTTTTTTCTCGGCCATTACTTCATAACATCACAATAATTCTTCACTTAATTAGGGAACTCTAAGATAAAATGAACTTCCAAATAGTAAATTCAAAAGCCTATGGCAGCTCAATGTAATTCTCCTTCAATTACCACCATTCCCCTAAAGCATGTTTTGTTAATAAAAAGTATGTGTGGCAGAGATATAATCAGACTAGCAAGATCATAGCAGCAAATAACTGACAGCATATGAAACAAAATGTGCCTGATTTTAAAGGAATAGTTCACCCCAAAATGTAAATTCAGTCAGTATCTACTCACCTATTCACATCAGTCGAAACTCCATTGAAGTTCATAGATCCACCAAACACCTGCAGAGGCCGCCGCCGTAGCTTATGTGCGCCTCTCCAAAAATGGGCGACGCAAGATCGCAAGAATTGTGTATTGTCCCGGTTCGAATTTCCTACCTGATCGAAGAGAGACTAGCTGAGGTGGGCTGCAAATATATTGATTTTTAGGACACCTCATCTCCAAATTATAAAGATTACCAGATGTCACTGAATTCATGGTGAGAAATATCCCAGAACAGGGTTAGCTTCAGAGAATGTAAACACTACTACTTCCGTGTTAACAAAGCACGGCACTATACCATCTAGTGTTTCCGGTCTGGTCTACACGCAGAATCACCAATGCAGAAACATAAATGCTCGCACCGCCATTGGCACTTATGCCGTAGCTACGCCATCAACTCAACGCAGAAGTATAATTTACCCTTTAGTCCATGTACTTCCATCTCAGCTCTCTCCCAAACTACTGATGTTAACGGAGACTTCTTTTTACAACTAAAAAAAAAAAAAACATAAAATGTCCATCAAATTTCTCAAAGCAGCTCACGCAGCATGATTCAAGTGTTTTGTAGCCAAACGATTCCAACGTGTGTCCAAAAGTCCAATATATTTACCTCATTATGTCCTTTATATTCCTCACGGACAATGCTCTGGTCACACGGACCCTACAGCGTTCCAACTCGCTAGACTAACTCGCTGTGTGTTTGGTGGTCCTACGAACATGGTTTTGAGTAGATAATGACTGAATTTGAATCTCATTACTGCAATCGAGTTGTTTTTTGCATACTTTTTTGAGTGTTTTTTGAAGCCAACCGTTTTACTTTTACTTAGGTATGTTTTGACTTAAGTATTGTGCTAATGGGATGTTATGCTACTGAAATTGCCATCTGCCTTTGGCTGATCTTTTGTGCCAGGTGATGTTACCACCTGTTGTACTCTATAGATGGTGACATCACCTGGCACCATTTCAGTAATCATGCTTTTTAACATTAGATGTCAGGCTTTACATTGATTGATTGAGTTTTCCATGGGTCGCGTTCAGACTCAAAATGTAAGTAAATGCAAATGAATGAGAGTAACATCTTGAGGTTGTTGTTATCTAGCTAATTCGCCCGACTTGCTAGCTAGTTGGATGAGTGGTAGTATAAGAAACATCAATGTAGTAAGGTTAGTGAATAATGGGGATAAGCAATTTGTTTTTCTTTTTTATCACAGATAAAAAATGACATGAATTTCAGAATCTTATTTAAGAACGCTCAGCATAGTCTATAAAAACATGCAATATCAACAGTAAACAATCACAGTTGTCGGAGAAGAGATTCATGCTTCAACTAACCATGCTCTCTATAACACAGCCCATATAACCATGCCTAACACATCCCTACAATGTTGTGGTGATTCATGCTTTATTTTGTTTGTGCACTTTCAACTCTCTGTCCTCTCGTCTTTTTTATCTTGCATAGGTAGGATCGTATGTATTGGTGTCTGTGTTTTTTAGGTAACTGAATAACTTTCCTCCGAGTACATTTTAAATGAGCTTTTTACTTTTACTCAAGTAGATTTTTATACCAGTAATTTGACTTATAGCCTACTTAAGTAAAATGTATTCAAAAGTAACAGTACTTCTAATTGATACTTCTAAAAAAAAAAATGTTACTCTTTCCACACATCTATTCCAACATTATAACAAGCAGTTTCACAGGCAAATGGTTTGATAAAACTTTTTATCTTATCACATGTGACTACTGTATGTATTCTGATTTCTGTTAGGATGCCACACTTGGAGAACACTGTATGTATGGCTCTCACTTTTCAAGGCAGGACTGGACCCAGGCTTACACTGTGCCATGTGTCTTCACTGCCCTCTACAGGATGAAGAGCACCTGGTGATCTATGTTGTGTGTTTGTGCCCCCTAACACTATTTTAACAACTAGGCCTACCCCTCACAGCGCTCAGGAGCCTTTACTTCACCTTTTACACATGGGTTAGGCTACACAGTATAGACTATCTGTATAGAACTAAAAAAAACTCATTATGAGAGCTCATTAAGGGTGTATGAAATCTACATGACATGCACGCCCTAAAATAACGCTCTGTGTCACTGCACAAGGCACCGTCATGAACGGTTAGTTTACTCTTACATCCACTGACTGATTTACAAAGTGATGATTTTCATCCTCGGTTTTAGTGGACCAGACCAACTGTAGGGTAGTTGGGGTTTTGTCTGTCACCTGCTGCACTTCTCAAAGAACACAGTTAGATTATCTGTAGCTAAGGTCATTGACCTCAGTGGCCTAGAGCTTAACCAGTAGAGCAATTAACTCACACACAAATCCGAGACACAGTCAGTTGTCCAGGGAAATCTATCCAAACCTGCTTATCCTAAAGGGCCTAGTTTGTTTGAATATTTGTCAGAATCGGAATAGTCTTGCCTTAAAAACAGCCAAATCAGGCAATGAGGCAAAGAAAATCTGTCTAAATACATTTTTGCATCACAGCATTTCTCCTCTGTGGGCAAAAAGTCTGATGATATGTAGACCTATCAACAGGCAATCTCAAATAAAAAGTTCAAGCTACTCCAACATACATTACCGTAGTCATGATGAAGCATTATAGCAATCAAAAAAGATGAAAAGCAACATTATAAAGTAATTAATGGCAACAAACTCCAGACAGATAACTTCATGACAGCTGGATTTCAAAGTGGTCATCAATACTAATCCATTAATTGTTGCTTCATGTGTGACTGTCTCTGTGCATCAAGTAAATGCTGTAACACAGTATATCACAACACAAACACATGGATATCAAGACACACGTGCACGCTCACAAGCAAACACATGCATGGACACTATGATGACTTGTAGAAAGTAATCTTTCAAAAGTTCCACCGCAGTTCACATGGTTATTGCTTGTTGTCATCTTTGCTCTGTTCTTTAAATAAATATTTCAATTTTAGCATCGTCATCATCAGTATTCCAACATCAGCTTCACAAGGGAGCTATAAACACCGCTGTCAAGATATTTTTTTCTTTTTCTAAATCCTCTCTCACCTCTCTATTAAAATGCAGTGTACAGATGATGCTTCTAATACAAAATTGAAGTACAGAGATCCTGGTAATATTGAGCCATAGTAGGAATGACTTTGGATATGGAGCTTATAGAACACTTGATCAAGGTTTGTTTTGCATCCTGAACAAGCTACTCCACAGGAAGGACTCTGGATACGCTGTTAATGTGGTTCAGGTCACCACAGTTTGTGACCTGACATCTTTAGTTGGAATTTTCAAAACTAATGAGAGTGATTTGAGAGTCAGCAAGAAAAAACACACTGACTGCTATAGATCCCTAGGGCAGCTGATGTCAGTGGTTGATGTTTTTTTTTAAGGTATGCATTCTTGGCAGTGAAAATATTCTACTGAAGTAAAATGTAATTTTGTTAAATGGCCTACTGGTAAGAACTGTGATGGCTACAAAGAGTTAATTACTTGAGGCAAGGATTATACTTGTCGATACATTTTACCTATCACTTGAATCTTGCATTAATCTTGCCTTGCACATTGTACATCGCCATTTGAAGTACGAACATCGGTCACCTATTCCTGTCCTACAATTTAACTGGTCAATACAATCTATAAATGTGCGCCTTCTACGATGCTCCAACATTCAAAAATACTGATTACTTTAGCTCATTCATGTACAGATCTATACAAGTAACAAATCACCGCAGGTGTTATTTGCTTTCCCATGTTATTGATCCATGATGAACGTACACCAGTCTAGTCATTTTATCATATGAGTAATGATAGCCAGACCTTTGGCGATAGTGCATGACCTATCAGCTGCATAGAGTAGGGAATGATGAATATGACACGCACTTGAAAGAGCAATTTTGTGCAATATTTTGAGCTTGCGTTCCCATCTTTTCCTTATTATTGAAATATAATTCTTAAGTGCTGTTGTGGATACATTATTTGTTTTTTACAATGTTGTAAAAATCTGGGTTTTCTTGTGTCCCCGAATTGCCTCATCACAGCATTTCTCTTACTGTATGCATGTGCGTGCTCTCACACTCTCTTGAGTACACTCTCTCTCTCTCGCTGTCTCTCCTCCAGTCTCAGCCTCTTGTCTCTCGCACTCTCTTCCCTCCTTCTGTCTACAGTCTCTGTGTGGGGCAACTGAGGTAAACGTGCCAAACAGCCCTATTTAGGTCACACTAACAACACAGCACAGTTCACTAGGGATACAACCTGGCCAACTTTTGACTGCATTCACTGCAAGGGTGCATCTCAGGACATGGCATTCTCTCCGCGAGTTCATTACTGGGTATAATGTGCTAACTGCAAGACAAACACAGACGTGCCAACTGCATGACAGACATGACCTAGTGGATTTGCTATGCTGCTATCCATCTTTCTGGTTCAAAGAAAACGGCCATAAAAAGTCAAGCGATCATGTATCTGTGCAATCCTACAAGAGGTATAAGGGTATTTGAATGAATGGAGGTAAAAATGACCTGCCTCTTTAAGAAGTGGCAGAGGGAATTACAGATACTGTGCACAAGGACAGACAGAGCAGCTGCTGTCAGTTTTAATGGCATCATAGATTGCTTCAGAGCCACCACCACTGGCTTTAGGTTCCTCTGTGATTGTAAGAGCTGGACAGAGTAGCCCAAGCTTCACTGCTTCTTTCGCATACTCCGCCCAAATAGTTGTCATCCATTGTCAGTGGTAGGATGTTATTTTGTAAATCTTGTAAAAAATAAATAAATAAATAAATAAGAAAAAGAAAAAGTCTCAGTGAGCCGTAGTTTTATGGAGCTACACCATCCTTGGAGTATCACTGTAAACAATGATTATAGCAAGGCAATCTTTCTATTGATCCTAACATCTTAACGACAACATTTGGTGGCATTTGGTGAATACTTATATCCAAAGCAAGTTACATCGCCTTAAGTGCACATATTTTTAGCATAGGTGGTCACAGTAGGAATTGAAGCCCTAGCATTGCACACATTATATGCTATAGCCTTTATACCCGCATTGTATACAATAGTAATAATTATACCATCGTATACAATATATCCACATCTGCTACAAACGTAATCCCATTGTCTTTGAATACATAATATTCTTTTAAAATATGCCAATGTCGTCTTTGATAAACACAATAGTGCTTAAAAATATTCATCTTCATGGTCCTATTGTCATATCGTACAGCCATCACTGTATGACAGGAGTTGTGCTGTGTTCTCCTGTCACTCATTCTTTATCTGTCAAAATACACTTGCTTCCACATTAAGAGGGCAGCAGTGACAAGCTGGCAGTGTGTGAGACACGGGGGCTTCAACCGCCAAAGCAAAACAAGCTGCACTAATCTGGCGTGATCTGTGACTCCCCCTCATCATCTCATTGGGTGTGAGGTCTTGGGTGTGGTTATTAAGGACACTGATCTTAAATGGTCCTTCTGCTCGCCGGCTGATTATTCCTTGCTGGGCAGCTGTGGCTGGGATCACTGAGCCGTTAGACCTTGTTCAAGTAATACAAGTTTAAATATTACATGGCCAGTGCTGCATGCACAAAAATATCAGATAGGCATTGAAAAGCACACGTTTAGTATGTGTCGCCCACTAACCACAGGCATAATAAATATGTGCAGCTTCTATTTAAGCTGCAGAAGAAATGAAAATTGAATAGAACTACTGTTTTCCATCAGACTATGAGAGTTGTTGTCACATGTGAAGTGTACATGTCTAGCAATTTGTTGATGAAATCCAATACACAGCTCAACTGGTGGAGAGATATTATTTTCTCACGGATAACACATTTGCAAAAAAAACAACAATTTGTTTTAATGTAAAAAAAAAAAAAAAAAAAAGGGTTTTAAATTGCCTTAAGTGTAACTATGCTCTGCTCTAACCCCCATACATAATATAACACAAAGGCATCTAGTTATCACAGTCAAGCGATAGTCTATCTAGATGGTTAGGGCAGTGTGGAGCTTACTGTAATGCTGATTTAATTTAAGTGAGGGTCAGCGGGAGAGTACAGTAACAGGTTACTTAGTTGATGCTGGAGGGAAACAGACATACTTGTTCAAGCCCTGAGAATAAGTAGGAGCTGAGTGTCAGGACCCGTTAGAGGTTTAGAAGTACTATCCACAGTTTACACCCATGTCCAAGGGTGCCTGAGGTCCCACCGCCAACCTACCCTTCCAACAACCTCCGCCCTATCCAGTTTAGCTGTCTCTGGGGTTAATTCCATGTCCTGGAGCTGAAACAACAGGATCACAGCCACAGCACTAATACTCAATAGACATTGACCTACTTTGTAGGATTATAAGGGGAAAAAAACTGATCCGCTGCCCTAATGCCAGCAATGAAAACGATCTAATGGTCCTAACTGCTCTGTTTAATCTGAAAGCATGCTCATGTTATTAATTTCTCATTATGGGAATGCAGTTCTGCTGATGGGATTAAATGCATGCTCTGGCTCCCTTTCATTCGGTGACCTCCACATAGAAACACAAAGGCTAAAAACCATCTGGCTGGACACTCCCTCATGTCCCGTGTTTATTTGTTTATGTCTCTCTCATTTGTTTGTTTGTGTGTGTGAGAGGCAATGGGTTACTCATCCATGTTTAGACTTCACAACAATTTAAATCCAAGACAATGGTGGGTCTGAATCTCTGTGATTATACTTTGAGAATAAAATGAAAAAGGCACAAGTCTGCCTGTCTAACAAAACTAGATCCTCTGTCCCTTAGTAGACTATTTGCTTTCACTTGAAAGAAATAATTTATTACATTAAAACACATTCCCGTGTCCTGCCAGCCCATACAAAGACATCAGTATAAAACGCAACATGCTCTGAAGCTTGTACAAATGACTTTACATGTTATTTCTTGCTAAGCAAATTAATGCTCAAATGGACATAGAGTGCCCTTGGCTGGTTGTACATCCAATTTGAACAATCAAAATCTATTTTTCTGGTCCATTACATCACCACCAGGGGGCACTTGATTCCTCAAGCATGCAGTGTTGTGTTTGACAAATTGCCATAGAGGTAACACATGTATTCAGCAAGGGAATTAGGGGATAGGAGTCGGTTTACAACCAGCCTCCCACCCACTACTGATTTTCTATGTGTATAATCTGCTATATCATGATAGCCACCAGCTGAGGAAAGGATGCTTGAGCAATATTATCCCCAGTGCACAACTCTGTGGCTAGATAGTAATAATAGCAGGTTTGTAGATGCAGTGGAGGGTAAACTCAGTTTACCCACCTTTTTATTTGTGAAATACAGTTTACCCACCTTTTATGCTGAAATAACTAAAATGACATAAATTCACAGTATACATCATTTAGAATAGTATCAAACTGATGCAAGTTACATGAGAATAGGATCTTTTAAGGAATAAAGGCATAAATAAATGCTTTTCTGGAAATATAATTGATTTTTGTTCATAATGGTGGTTGCTTGCCTTATGAGGAGGTAATAGTTTACCAATATATTTATTTACCACTATATTACTGGTAGTAGACCTTGTCAAAATAACAAGTAGAGTTTAAGTCTTATTTATTACAGTATAGGCATGACAAGTTCACTGGCTCTGTAATGACTGTTTTACCTAGTGTAATTAATGCCTACATATTATATAATGGAGAATATAGATTAATATTCAAATTTAGGCTACATAAGAGTACTGCACACAAACTTGTTGGAATAAAGTAATCAATTCTGAAGAATTTATATTGAATATACTAGCCTATATTTAGCCTCCCCTTTATCAACAAAGAAAGAACGTCTTTGATCAGCATATGCAGAGAGGCTCGTAGTCTTTGCATTTTCATCAATCTATCACAGCAAATTTGGATATGAAAGGCAACAATTCAAATGGCTGAATAAGCATAAAATATGTCTAAACCTGAGGCTTTCAGCATACCTAATAATACAAACATGACATGTAATACATCATATCACCCATTACCAGTTAGCCGTATAAAACAAGATGAAAATATGCAGGCTGTTGACAGATCAGAAAAGCTATTTGCATTACCCTGTGGTATTTCTATTCAGTCCTACTAGCAGCAGTTGTAACAGTGCATGTAAGAAATTTTGAAACGCCGATGCTCTACAACAATGTTAAGACCAATCCTTCTATATTTTTACTAGTACAAAACATTAACAAATTGAATGGTTGTCTATGGTGAGAACTTTTTCATGTCTTCCATCAATGCATTAATTTAGATTCATAAATATGTTGGATTTCTGTCTTAAGCGCAGAAAGTTGTACAAATTTACCAATTTGTTGTAGCCAATTACAACTGTGACATATTTAAAAGCACAACTACAACAGCTATATTTAAAGCTTGTACCTTTAAGTTCAAAGAGTAAACCCTGGAGGGCTAGTGCTATAAATTATTTGCAAGGGAAAAGGCATGATGCATCTTTTAACATGTGCAGTCATTTCAGAGTGCAAAACCTACAAATGTCATGTCCTCTTAAGATCAAAAGTAATTGGTCAGGCTGCACAACAAGGCACAGGGGTAACGAGGCAGTTTACCACTGTAACAGACTCAAATGACATACTGTGTAGCATGACGGTGAGCTAATAGACCCCATCGCACAAGGAGAGACCACAGTTTCACTCTGTCTTATCAAATTAAACCAAAGAGCTGCACTCTTTTTTTCACCCACAAGCAACATTATTCCAGTGTAATGCCTGATTTATCATAACTACAAAGGCATGGTATACATTAGTAGGTAAATCTACATTAAAACTAAAGTCTATATTCTATTGTAATTATTATCCCAGCACTAAAATAAAAAATAAACATGGTCAAACAAGCATTATTTCTCATCCTATGACAACGTTATCAGACTAATGCTCAAACACTACCACAGTATGTTCACAAGAGATGGATGGATGAACATAATGTGGGATTATTCAGGGAGCCCAAGGAGACAAGTCATCGCATGCCAGTGTGCTAGGTGAGCCAGGAAGTGTAAAGGCCATTAAAGGGTCAAAGAGGGGGATGGGGTGCATGGGAGTTGGCTCATGGAGCAGTGACCAGGCCCTGTGGTGCCTCACAGCTGCAAGGAAGAGGGTGACAACAAGGGAAGCAGGTGATGTGCTCCAAGTGTCCCTCCACCACTTTGCAGCCTGCACTGTGCCTCTGCGTAGCCCTGAGATATCAGATGTCAGCTTTGATGAATATGGCTCAAATAACATTACAAGTGTAATTCCATCTTTAGCCAGAGACAAAAAAAAAATCTGCTCCATATCAACTTTAACACCAAGTTTTCACACAGAAATGTAAAACATCATGAAGCACGTAACGTAAATGGCTTCTCAGGATTCTCTGATTGGTTAGGGAAGAGCCACTCAATGTGAGAATAAAAGTGAACAATATCCTCTGTGTCAGCATCTTTGAAAACAGATTGAGAGAACAACAGATTACATGTAATGGGATTACAGTCACCAGATTACAAAAAATGGTGACCCCAGTCTGTGACAGTTACTAGATAAAGCAGTTATCAGATTACAGATACTGTTAGGCTAAATTATAGTGATTATTAGTTGAATGAACGAAAGAAAGAAAGGAAACGCATTTTGGTTGTGAAATTTACAGTAAACACCATCTTACACAACTTGAAATAATCACTAACATTTACATGATAATGATAATACGTTGATTAAGATAATAGGGTCCACATGGAAATGTACAGTATATTTATCCTATGTATGTTGGTATTTTGAAACTGAAAATCGGATCAACTCTGTATTCGCATTTCATTCAACTTCACTTTGACATCTGAATGCACTCAATCTTAGTGTCACTCAGAAAAAAAAGCGAATGCTTGCAATTAGTTACTATTCAACTCTGCCTACAAGAAAAGTGAGGCGAAGTGTCCTATTAGTCTCACCAGAGAGCACAGTGAGAGCGAAAATTGCATTTCTTTGGTCAGTCATCTTGGGACAGGAACACTTTTGACAATGTGGGGCACGCTGTCCAGTCGAACATTTCAGTTTTACAATGTAAAGGCAAAAATGGGTTTGGTAAACAAAAATAATTTGCCACAGGACATGGGAGAATTTCAGAATGACTTACAAAGTAAACAATTGGATTTGAAGCCAGATAAATTTTTCATTTTCCATCTTTAGCACAACAGAAGGATATGTGGGCAAGTCAAGTGTCATCTTTGAATCAAACACGTCATTAAGATCATCTGATCTGACGGGACTATAAGTTTACACTGCAAACAGTGGAACTGTTGTTTGAAGGTGAAGTTGACACTGCTTCAGAAGAACACAACTGTCACACTCCCATCAGTTGGTAAGTGGGTCATAGGACTGTACATGACCCAGACATGGGTCTCACCCCTCAGGGTCATGGGCCAGTCAGGCATGAGGTGCCAACCGAGCGCCTCTGATTTGACTCCCAGTTAGGTGGCCTGAGCCGAGCCCCTGAGTTCAGCCCCTGGCTCGCTCTACTGACACAAGGCACAGTCTGTAAGGAACCCCGGGGTTCACACAGTCACATGTCTTGGGCAGGATACTGCCACAGTCAGCCTGGAATGACACCACTACCCTTCAATTCCTCTCTCTCTGTCTCTCTCTCTCTCTCTCTCTCGCTCTGTCTCTCTTTCTCGCTCTCTCTCACATGTGCACTTTGCGCTTTCATTACAAGATGATCAAGCAATGTATTTTATACCAGCTCACAATAACAGACAAATTTGCAATTTATCTATAGGGCTATATTATAGTGCCAGCAATAATTCAGCTCTGTCCTTGGTTTGTCCCATGTATGAGCATTTACACATTACATGTAACTGAACACTAACAATTCAATAACATGCCTTAACATTTGTAATTTGACCACAGAAAGAGGCACAATTATTGGACATTGATAAAGATTTTAGCTATACCATATTTTTGTTTACAGCACTGTCAAGAGACTGTTTAAAGGCACTTAAAAGAAGCACTAGCCTATATCCATTTGTATCGTTTCTACACAGTAATGCAGTAACTCAAACAGAAAATCTATATTAGCAACAAGCGGAAACATAATTTCCTCCTTCACACAGACTCTTAACTTAAATATTTAACTATGTTTGGATAATCTAATAGGCTTAAATTATTCAAAATGGTTATACTGTGTGTGATGTACAGGTAGTAATAGGCAGTAATAATGTTCAAGGAAAATAGTTGCGCTTCTGGGATAACAGGTTGATGAAAAAAGGGCTCAATATGGCATTCTATCACTGATCAAAAATGTAGGTTTGTAATGTAAAGTGTATTATCTGATGTGTTAGGCAAATCTTCGAGTATACCAGCTGACTGCTGTAGAATTTAGGTGTTTTCCATTTATTGTCTTATTGTGCATGTTTTAAGATTTTGCTCATAGTGATTGCCAAACTACCTTGAAACCAGACAGAGAAATTGTGTTTCCCTGTTGTTTTCGGTCAACAGGTTAAAACAGAGGAGAGAGCACACAGCCTGATAAGGCTCTGCTCAGACCATCTCAGTAGCATGCTGTTAGGGACTAAAGACAACACTTTCTTCAGTATTGGGCATTTTTATGTGGCCCAAAAACTGTTCTTTTAGCCAAGAAAAGTCAGAAAAGCAATTCTGTTTGACCTGCCCAAGGCCTGCAGATTGAAATCACAGTAATACAAATAGGGCAAACATCAAGCTGTCAATGGGGCCCCCTGTAGTGACATAAAAGCCTTTTTTCAGTGCTGGTTGATGGTCATGATTTACAAAGCAGCTGCAGGGAAAAGATGGTCCACAGAAGGGACAGGAGGACACAAACAACATCCAAAATAGAACTGCATGTCATGAAAAATATCTGTACAGATATAACAATGGTTGAATTTAAGTAAAGCAACAAAACATGGCTGCATGCGATAGACAATGGTTTGGTTTCTCACGTGACAGTTTAATCTACTTGATGAAGCTGCCTAACAAGAAATACAATGAAAGTCAGAGGCTAGAGGCTTCGAGTACCCAACCCAAACCCCCATTGGTGAGAAAGTTTGAGTGGGGGATATTAGAACGCAATCCTAATTAATTCAACTGGCCTATGTAACCCTAAGACGATTCGTAATCCAGATTGGAACATCTTTATTGATCTTGGGAATGCTTCAGTAGACTCCCAATGCTTATCTCAGCATAAAAAGCATCTCTTGTGACGAACCACGATTTAATTAGATGACAATCACTGTTAACAATGCACAGCTAACATCACAAAATTTGCAGATTAGGGCTGGCAGTGATAAATTTCAGTTTCCCAGCAGGGACAACTCACATCCTTCACTTAACTCTTTCCTTACAGGATAATAACATTTTATCACTTCATATGCAGGATGACACAGGAATAATTTCAAAACACCAGCAATCATGTCTAATTATGTTTGCACATATATATTGACATGTTTTGGAGGCTGTATTGCAAAGTTGAAAATTACATAACAGTGACATAATACTGTAAATGGCAATTTTCAAAGAGTTACCATCTCTGACATCTATTAAAAATACCAAAGTTCACCCTCTCATGGCTGTATCCATCCACACTGGTAAATGTATCAACATGCAGAATCTAGCAATATGAGCAATGTATGAAAACAACCACTGGAGGGCAGTGTACATTTTACACACTATGAACACTATGATATTATACACTGAAGACAAAAAAGATTAATAGGAGTATTATTTCAAAAAGGGAGTGTCAAAAAAGTTACAAAAAAGTTTAAGTCATGTCAGTCATCTTGGCTCCCTGGGAAATGAATGACACTGGCACTCTAGTGACATACCTACTGTATCAAAACTTAAAGACAAAACTATGAAAGTGGATGTCATTTAGAGCAAACATAGAGAGGTGTAAGGTACTATTACACTGGTATTTACTGGAGGTTTTCAACATTATGACTTCTGTAACTTGGCAATCAAGCATAAGGAATGTTTGGCTTGCAAAGCCAACACTTAATACAAAGGGTCATGAACAACACAATGAGAAGACTCAGTATTTTTGGTAAGGGGCATAGGTGGAGGCCAGGGGCTAATAGCAATGAGGGATTTGTCAGTCATCCCTACATTTAATAATCCCTAGCTCTCCATTTTCTGCTGTTTGTTTATATTAACCTCTGGTTGAACCCACTTTAGTGGCAGCCTCTTTGCCAGAAAGTTCAGTGAACATTCAGTACGGAAGCGGAGAGCATGTCATCTCGAATCTATTAGCCCACAGGGGAGATTGCAGCATCCAGCAGTCTGTGTGCCTCTCTCTCTCTCTCTCTCTCTCCCTCTCTCTCTTTCTCACTCTCTCTCTCTCTCTCTCACTCTCCCCCCCGACACACACACACGGTGAGCTTCTAACCCACACATTTTCCATACTGATGGTGCATGTAACTGAGATTATAGCATACAATGCCCTGGTTCTGACCTCCCCTTTTCACTCATGCCTAATAATCTCATCATACCATGCACTATATCACACTACCGCAGCGCTCTACCACGCATCCCAACCAAACTAGAAACTATAGCGTAAAAAAAAACAGTTAGTATTTTTACTAATAATTAATTTAATAAAGAATACCATGGATAGAGACAGGAAGACATGTGACACAGGTTTCAAACAAATTCAAACCCCTGATGTTGTGAGTACATGATGTGCACCTGCCTGCTGCGTCAGCAGGATGCCACTCTTCTTCCAAAGCACCACTGAAGTACTAGTGATTATATATTTAACCGTGCTATAGCATTAGTAAAGTTGATTAAATCTTAAAGAACACTGTATGTAATACTAGAAAAACTGCAGACAGTGCAAGCGTAACTAAGTACTACTGCTATGCTATGTTACTAGCAAGCATACAATACATTTGATTAAACTCTTGGAAAATATGTAGAATAACCATGGGCTGTGAAAGGGAATAAGTAGGGGATAATAACAATACTGTAGGCCTACAGCTTTCTAACTCTAGCACCTACCATAATGAGCTTTAACTGTAGTGTTGACCTTTTAGCTCAGTTCATTTCAACACCACCTCTATTTTACATAATCCACATGAAACTTGCCATTGTGTGGATTTGTTAATATAATGGTAATGTCCCTTTAAATCACATACAGTATATTGAAATGTCAATTGAAATGTTTAGATCAGTGGACATAACATTATAAAATACTGGCTTGCTCAACAGTGTTTGAAACCCAACAGGTATTAAATACAAGTTTACAGGTATCAATTCTAACATGGACAATTTAAATCCTACAGCGTGCTTTGACACAAATGCTAATTGTCCAGCAACTTCCTACCAGTTAACAAAGTTGCTGCTAGAGAGGAAATAAGTAATTTAAAATACAAATAAGGCCAACACATATTATTTTATATTGATGGACTATCAGGGGTGGTGTTCCTACTCTTTTTAGGAAATAATTTTCCAGGACATTCACAGGATATTTCTTACAGCACTTAATACAGTTATACTGCCCAAGATATCTAAATATCCTGGAAGATCAATTTAGGGAGGCCATTAGTGCTAGTGGTACCTGTGGGAAAGCTCCTCTTGGAAGATTAAATTATTTACTGTACATAACTTTTCTTTTCAAATGGAATTATTTTGAAAGTTCCTGATGGCACGATTCTGAACTGCTGCTGGCGTGACAACAATTTCAATTAAGGTTAAATTATTGTTGAAATTGCTATTTGGATGACTTCAAGTGATTTTTGTGATAAATTTCATATAAATGTTTTTGAGTCTGATAGTATTACAACTATGTATTGTGATATTATGTGTGGAGTAGTGATTTACTCATGCAAGAAATTGAACACTGCATGACAAAAACTTGACAATGACAACAGAAATTGTGTGGCTCAGTGGTCTAAGGCTCACACCAAGTAAACATGACGTCCTGGGTTCGAATCTGACCCAGGACCTTTGTTGCATGTCATCTCCATCTCTCTGCTGGTCTTTCCTGTCACTCTCTCTACTTTAAACTATGTATAAAGGATAAAAAAGGCCAAAAAATAGTAAGTCAACTCGTAAAACTTACCTACAGCGGCTTTAATTCAAGATACATTTTGGAGGTGGATGGGGTGGTTTGGGAGGTATGTTATGACAAGTGAGTTGTCTTGCTACCTGTGTTTATGTTCTAGTCAGAAAGATGGCGGCATGCTTAAAGCACAAGTTGTGTTGCCATTGTATTACTCAGAATATTCTGTTTATTCATGTAAAAAAGGATATTTGTGATCGGGATATTACGATGACAACAGCTTGTCATACATAAGATAGGGATATGAGCACGTATCCTGAATATTCTGTGCATGTAAACACACTCATTGTCATTTCACAGTAAACCTGTGCTACTGTTCTTAAAAGCTTGATACATATTGGCCCTGATTTATGATTCATCTGTAAGGAGGTCAAAGGTATTAACTTTTTGAAGTTAAGCCATTCTTATGGTCAAAGAAAGCGTCTGAGGTTAAATTTTGTCTGGCCTGTGTAATATTTAGCAAGTCGTTCAATTATTCAAGATGTGGCCACTGACCAGCTACATATTCTTTCCCTTTACATTTCACATGGACAGCAAAACATCAGGTAACATGGAACACTGAAAATGAACACTGTAGGCAACTTGCATCAAAAAACCCATTCAGCTCACTATCCTCAAGTAGCAGTAAGTGACTATATTAATGCCTTAGATGAAACACTTGTTGAATGTTGAGTTCCTACATTAATGTTGCAGTTATGAGGCTTTTTATCCTCTAATTCACTAGCTCCGTGCAGCACCATGTCATACTGGAATACTGCTCATGCTGTGTAGATCAGAGTCAGTATTCTGCATTGATCTAAGCATCACTCGAATTGATTGTCTTCACCATTTTGTCATATCGCTGTTGAAGGCATTACATGGAAAGCATGACACTATTAGCACTTTTTTATTCTCAGTGTGACAGTCTTGGTTATTCACCCTTTAGATAAGTGTTGAAGTGTTGAGACAAGAGACAGGATGCAGGTTATAGCACATCCTAGCTCAAAGTGCAGACAACATAAGGTGTGACATGCAGTATATGGCCATTCTACCGCATTTCTTCATTCTCCCACACTCATCCCCATCTCATCTCCAGAAAGCCCTAAGCAACATCGCATCACTACTTGCTTCATCAATACCTCCTCTGTAGATGTTGTTCCTCTTAGCTCCTCATGGTAAAACAATCTAGTCTCTATGAAAATAGTGGATAGGTTAGGGCTTACAGTACTGCATTAATTAGGTACACTTCAAGTTATTCATTTAGTTTTCTGTTCATTGAAACCCCACAGAAAAATAAAAATGAGAGACAGAGCGGAATAGTGGCCTTTGTTTTTTTTTCTCAAGCAGTATTTTCAATACAAAAAGTCCTTCAAAGTACAAGCTCTGATACTAGAGGAACATAGGACTTAGACTATCCCATAAAGTAGGTTAAAACTGGATGCAATGTTAATGTCACAAGTATGCCATCTAATGGTATATCCAAGGGAAGGATGACTCTGCCAGAATTTGTGATAGAACATTATTTTGATATTAATGCAATTTAAATATACTCCCAAGTTAGCATTCATTGTTCATCAAGTCAAGTTTATTTTGTTATAGCCCTTGATCACAGTTACAGTCTCAAAGGGCTTCACAATGCCCACATTAGGAATAAATAAATGAAAAATTGCACTCAGCAGGTGTGAAGTAGGCTAGATGTTTGTTAACCAGATATGCCCTTGTTATTGATGACACCCCTTTAACACCTTTTCTTGGACTGTCAGGCTGCAAGCTAGATAATCAGCTTTAACTGTGATTGTCCGGACTTGATAGTGTTATTTTACTTTACTTTATAAACAAAAAAAAACCCTCTTTACTAGTCCCTCACTAGTTCTTAAGCCCTGCTCCTGCATTAACTGTTTGAATGGTATGAGTTTCTACTACGCAACATCTTGAAGCCTTAGGAACACCGCTCATGGGTTCCACATCGTCATTGCATATTCAACTAAAACATCAGACAGTCCCATTCTTATAACTTCATAACTTGTCAGGATTATTCCTGTAAATCTCCTCTTAGGTTTGAGGGTAAAACTCATTAAGAATGAGTTCATCCTTATGGGAGAAGTCGGTTTCATCCTCATTAAATACATTTTAGTGTCCCCATTTATCTAACTGGCCCATTTTCCTTAAAAACATGCTGCTTAACCTGGGCCAGCTACTCGACACTAGATAACCTTGAGCAAATACCCATAGCATCATTGTGCTTGATCATATTCAAGCAGCCAGTTCTCTATCTTAATTTCCAGAGGCGTGTTCAGATTAGTATCCCACCAACTGCCTAAAGAGCCACACTCTGGGACACTACAGATTTAATACAGCACCTTTTATAACAACAGCATTAAGATTCATGAGGGTGGAGCAGGGTACACTAGTTTTAACATACACTCCCAGTTAACATATACCCTCCAAGGCTAAGGGAAGCAATTAGGAGGACTTCTTATGCATCTTCAGGTAAAAAGGTATGGTGCGTGCTTTCCAGGGGTGCTTATATAATGGAAAGAACAGAATAATGTTAAGAGTATGGATTATGGTTATTTTCTTACTCAAAGTCATGGGCTGGGTATCATTTGAGTGAATGACTTAGACATCACTTGACAACATTAAAAGAAAAAACCTAAAATAAAAATTTAGATAGGCAAATTTATCAGTTTTGTTTTTTAGTCTTTCGTTCTTTTTTGGTTGATGAAGGACAGTCACAATCTCACAAGCGATTAATGATAATGTGACCCGATGTCTTTGCTGGAGTTACAGCTAAGAGATGTAGAATGAGGGGGTCCAATGTGGAATTTTCTCCCCCAAAAGGAGGGAAAGCCCCTGCAGCAAATTAGGATGAAAGGAAATGTTACTGAGTTACAAAGACTAAACCCAGAGGATATATTTCACCAGTGAACCCACATGCAGTGTTATGTGACAACATCACACAAAACAGCAGCAGTAAATCATTCAAAGACAATGTAAGTTCAACAACTGACTGTAACTGTGCAAAAATTGACTCATGTCGATTAAAAATAACAGCCAAATAATGTTTGTAGACTACTTCACAGTCCAATAACCTGTGTTCATAGGACAGACCCTTGTGGCTGTGTAAATTCAATCAGAAATCTTTTGGGTTGAGCTTCCTGTGTAAGGCCCAGGGGTGATGTTACATGCTTTGATGCCAGTATTTCCCCTGTACTTGTATGAGGGGTTAAGCGAAAGTAGTAAAGGTTTGTTTGCTTCCATATTGCTCCCTGTCGTCACCAATAAGCAGCTACAATGTGTCTTGAAAGTCAACTTATAAAAGTTTTATGAAACTCAGAGAGCTTAAGTGATCTTCCCCAGCTCTGCAGTAGCCTGCAGCATGCAGGATGTCTGCTTATATTAATTTCATGGAGTTTAAGAGGTCACCAAACTCATTTGGAGATTCTTACTCATTTATGAACTCCGCAACCCTTCTGTTCTGCAGTGCTCTAAGCTACTGGTCTTGAGATGCTTAAATTTACATGGAATATTATATGGCTAGGTGGCAAAAAGTATAGTGCATTTGGAGTTTAAAGTACATAGGGCTGAATGAAAATGCACTTTGAAATGACATTTACCTGTTTTTTAATGAAAACTAAGGTGAGCAAGCCGGTGTTTTATCTGCCTTGTGTTTCGGGAATTGGGGGTGGGGCATGCGAGGCTGGGTTTGGGGTGGGGGCTTTGGGGGAATTGGTTTATCTAATATTCAGAAGATTTCCAATAAGACAATGGACTTCCCAGAAAGCAGCTTAGCTGGAGAGCAGTGAAACCCTGACAGTGAAACTGAGTAAATGAGCTTACCAGCTGGTCCTGCTTCACAGGCAAGCTATGTAGGCAATGAATTGCAGTAAAAGTAGAGCATCCCTTTCAATCAAAAGTGGACTTAAAATGTTTTAATAGCATGCTTCCACAAGGAAATTCCAACAATAATGCAAAGAATGGAATATGTTTTCATGTCCACGCATATACTGTTTTGTAAATATGCCCATTAGTTAAAGCATTTTCTAAAATTGTGTAGTCAACTGAATCCCTCTGTATCCGTGTAATGCTACAGTGTGATTGCAGTAGTGGTAGTACTCATCCTACCAAGGCAGGACCATGAGTAGGAAGTAGTTAAGGCTCAGCTTAGAGGTTAATCTGGTGGTGCTCTCTCACACTGACCTCTCCTTTGGGCAACCTGACATTCATACTGGGGACAACTTCACTGTCCACAAGAAGCCCTTTGACACAGCCAGTCTGTGGCAGTCTTACATCTGCACCAGATCTCCCAGTGAGAGTGTTTAAAAGCAATGAGGCCTCACATCTGTGCAGGGACTGGGCTTGGTCAGGGGGTAGCGGGTGATTAATTGATGGTCACATCTCGCTGACTGCTGCCCACACCGCTTTGATGAAGAGGGATTAGGTTGTGCACCACAGGCTCAGCTGATAATAGGAGAATGGAGAGGAAATGCTCATGTCACGCTCCATGGCAAGGATTTCAATCAAAGAGCCACTTCATTCAGAGAGCCAAGACTTCTTAAAACAAGTAAAATCCTTAGTTTCCTGCAGCAAGTGTTGTTTTTTTTTCGAGCAAGTAATTGTGTCATGATTAAATGTTGGCCTCTTTCTTATGTACAGTATCATCTGAAGAAATATGTTTTTGATATGGTAAACACACACATATCGCTCATGCACTGTCAACTACGTAAAACCGTTCTTAAAAATATCTCCAGGAAACTGCGCATCTTTTTCCCAGACAGCATGATGGCTTTCCACTCCCTTAAAGCCCAGCTTATTCCTCACTAAAAATATTTTCCTATGAGTTTTGTCCTTAGGCTCTGCTGGGATTGATATTATGAAAAATAATAATTCTGATGCAATGGAATGATGTTAATGCATTAGCCTTTAGCTTGGGGCAGATTCTCGAAGAAAGGTTCTACTGGCTCTCAGAAATGGATAGCAGTAGTTGTTAAGTTAGGGTTAGTATGACAAAGAGTAGCCTATCCCTATGTCTTCATTTTTACCTACTTATCATACTACTACCGATAACATTAACCTGACTCACGTTATAAAAGAGTCTTGAAACTGCAATTAGTTGACCTGAATTATGACAAAATTGCAAATGTTAGTGGTTTTGAGAATTATAGAAGACATATGCATTATTCTCTTAATATTTGATGTTGGTATTGAACTCTACTGAATTAAGCATGAACACTACAAATGAGCCCATATTTTCATGAATTGCAAGTTCTTTGTCTTATTACTTTGAAAGGAAGACAAATATTGTTAGTAGCAACATTGTTATAATCACAATACAGGATGAGGCTTGATATACTTATATAAAAAAAAAACATAATAATAGCCTATTATGATATGGTATATATTGTATTGTAATAGATGTTTTCCAAGAAGAGAAAACCATTCATGTTCTTCCATACAAAAGAAATGTTGTCCAACACAATAATATTGTACATATGATGAACATGCACTTCATACAAGGTGGAGGAAAATCATTGTCTTGCAGGTTGTATGGTTTAGGTACAGTTTCATCCATCTGAGCCTTTATTTAGCCCCCCTATCCTGTCTTGGTTCTCTCTGAACTGAGATCAGTCTGCACTTTTCCCAGGGGATAACAGTAATGTCACATACTGGTTTGGCACACCAATATTTCACACCCAAACCAAAACCTATTAAGAATGACTACTTACCATAGACAAGATGTGTCCTTCACAGCAGCAACCTTCACATTCAGTGTATTCTCCATCTACGCACACCCACACAGACACATGAATACATGTACACATACACATGTGCATTTGCAGGCGCGCCTGTGCACACACACACATACACACAAACACTGCTGTGCATACCTTTGAGTGTTATATTTCATCCAATGGCACATATGATGGTATTGTCCTCACTGCAAACATCCTGATCATAACCTTGAAATCTTTAAAATCTATATCACATTCCTGGACCAGTATTTTAAACAATGGCACTCTTCTCGCACTGAGGTAAATTTTGAACCTGCATCTTTGTTTCCTGCAATCCCAGTAACATATGTTTCTCAATCTCAAGTGAAAAATAAACATGTAGGTTACACAATCTATTGAAGAGTGATGCTGGCAATGTTTTTTGATAATATGTTTAATAGAATCTGAACTTATGATAAAACTATATCAGAAGAACAGAAGAAGAAAGAAGACTGTTATTCCAATGAGCCACCAAGAAGTGCTTATTTAAATAAAATTTCAATTTCTTTTTATTTATTTTTTTCTTCAAATAATACAACAAGACAGTACAGTAACATACAACTTCTAGAATTGATTGGGGTGTGTCCCCACAATCTTGTTCCACTAAAATGGAGGGTGGTAGTGAGCAGTGTGAACCACTGGTTAGTGGACTGGATGCATGTTGAATTAAAAATTCTCTCTTAAAGATTCGTAAAAGGTCTTAAGTCATGTACTACCAGGCCAATACTACCAAGGTCATGTACTTGTGCCGATAAGCCAAGCCACATTAAATTGCCAGATTTTTGAATGGAATTTGGGGTGCCATTCTCTCCATACAAGAACCGCATGTATCAGGGCTACACTCAATTCAAAGTAGGATTATATACACATTGTTCTGACTAGTAGTAAATAGTATGAAAATCAAGTTTTGTATTATATATTTTCAAGTAGGAAATTTGTAGTGATAGGCATACAAAAGTAACAATCAAAAAGCGTAACTATGGAGCGTTTTAGTGCTTCATGGAGCCAAACATCATATACCAAACATCACAAAATTTGATTGACCAGATTAAGATATAAGATATGTGGTTTATCTAACTGGGCAAAAAATTGTAGAAAATCCAACATGGCAAACTTCTGTTGTCCAAGGCAAATTTGTACAGCAAAGATAGCGGGAAATGTGAAACATATTTTGTGTCAATTGGACAGAGTGTGGGAGTTAAGACATTTTAATTTTTTTGTTTTACGCCTCTCATTCTAGTGCCCCATCAGTCCTATTGCAGTAATATTTTATTGTGAGACATTTGAACACCATTATCTATCATAGTATAAAATTACAAGTCTCTGGGAATGACATGTGAGCCTATCATACTGACATAGTATAAATATAGGCTACACCAAGACAATGAGGCTATAGGACTTCAGTAATTCAAAGAATTACACATAAACTTCAAAAAACTTGTTTGTTCATTGTTCCCTTGGATTCATTTGTTTAATCAAATTTCCAAATGTAGCCTGCTTCCAATTTCCTATTATATAGCCTAACAGTTGAACTTGTGGTCCAATCAATGACAAAGCCAAATATCAGTTATGATAAGGAGAAAATCCTTCTAATGCTAGATAATTGTTGCTTTAAGCTTGAGCTGGACCACAGGGTTACAGTGATACTGAAATGAGTCCCTGTCGAAACCAAGGATATTCCTGCTGTACAACTTACAAGGTGAACAATATGTATTTACACACTGTTTGTGTACATGTCAAGTATGTATTCTCCTGTCATTGTGTCTGTCCTTCCACCTCCTTTCTAAGAGCCCAAGATTGATGCCAAAATAGAACCTCAAATTTGCACTGAGGAGCAGTTTAAAGTTTCTGTATTCTGAATAATTTACTACCACCGCACTTGGTCACTTGTAATGGACCGAACTGCATCTGCCATGCCCAGAGTACGCTCTGGTCTTGCACCCCAATGCTCTTTCACTCTGGAGTCTAACTCGGTCAAACTCAGGGAGAACTTCTAATCTAGTCATTCCCTTTTTGGTTGTTGTTGTCCCCTGTATTCAGCACAATGTATTTTTTATGGGCCGCAAATAAGCTCCTCCCCTATAGCTCAAGCTCCTCCCACCCTTATAACAGTACAGGCTCAACATGCTCCACCTCCTCCACTGACGGATACATAGTGCAAACAATGACGGAGGAGCAGCTAGTTGCAATACAGAAAAAAACCCAGGTATGACTCCCAAATTGCCTTTTATATAGCAAGGTCAAAAACAAGAATGACCATTGGTTTGGCTCCTGAAAGGAGGAGGATCCTATGACAGACCAAAGGAATAAAAACTAGCCTAACTAAAACTAAAAATGAACTAAAGATGAATTGGCCATTGTTGTCCTAGACAGGTGAGCGAAATTTTAGTTATGTAACATTTGTTTTCTGGATTATTGCTATCAGGGAAACTAGTCTAACCCTACTATTGAGACCTAAAACCTAATTTCCATCACTCAGAACCAGGCTGTGCAGAGCTGTACAGGGTGGAGCCTAGCTACACGATTATGGCAAGAAATGATAATCCCGATTATTATTCAAAATCACAGTCACAATTAAGCAAAATTATTTGTCTTGGTTTCAGGAAACAAATTATTCTATTGAACTTTAACATATATTTTCACGTTTTTCAGTACAGTATTTCTCAAAGTAGCAGAAAGTCGTGTTTTCGCTCTTACCATCTTACTCATATTGAGGTCCTTATTTATAAAATCAAATAACATAATTACTAACAAATTACCATTAATTTGGGGCAAAGCTACAACCCTAAGGCAAACGAATCTGACTTGTCAGTTGTCATCTGGTTTAACACCAAAGTATCTCCAAATGACCATGACCAATGACCATGATCCACTTTTTCAGATTTTCATGGTCACCATCCACTTGTCGCTATGTTTTTCAAAAGATGGTTTATATAAGGTGTCTTTCTTTCTTTCCCATCAAAGGTACCTGCTTCTCCATCTTAACTTTTGTTACAGTCAATGGGTGCACGTTGTGCGAGTCATCTTGGATTATTGGTTTATATCAGCTTGACACATTTGAATTTGGGGATTTTCTCCTTCTCTCTTCCTTCAAATTTGCTCAAGCTCAGTCAAGCTGGATGGGGAGCATCTGAAACCTTCAAGTCAATGGGGTTGAAGTCTGAACTTTGGCTGAGCCAATCAAGGACTTTCACATTCTTGTTCTGAAGCCAGTCCAATGTTGTTTGTGCTGTATGCTTACGGTCATTGTCCTGAACATAAATCGTTACGCCAATCTAAGGTCTTAGGCAATCGGAAGGAGGCTCTCCTCAATAATCTGCGTTTATTTGGCTCCATGCATTGTTCCCTCTATCCTTGTAAGTCTCCCAGTTCCTGCTGCTGAAAAGCACCCCCCCAGCATGATGCTGCCACCACCATGCTTTATGGTAGGGATGGTGTTAGATCAGCTGCGCCCGGTGTCTGCCAGCCATCATGCTTTTCATTACGGCTGAAGAGTTACATTTTCATTTAATATTTCACTGCCTTTTTAAAACTCCAGGCTGCTGTCCCATTTCCTAATGATGGAACCTACTGTGCCTTTTTTTTCCCAGGAGCGGCTTCCTTCTGGCCAGTCTGCCGTGCAGCCCAGCGCTGCACTGACTGTTGTCCTTCCAGCAACATCTTCTATCACAGTGAAGGCACTCTGTGGTTCTGTCAGAGTGATCCTTGGTTTCTTGGTCACGACCCTGACCAAGGTCCTTCTTGGCCAGTTCCTCAGTTTGGTTGGACGACTAGCTCTACGCAGAATCTGGGTAGTTCCATATTTGTCCATTTCCTAATGATGGAACCTATAGTCTGCTTTTGTGAACTCCTAACACTTAAATAATTAATTTATATCCTTTCCCAGAATTATGCCTCCTCACAATTCTGCCCCTGATATCTATACAGTAGACAGTTCCTTGGACTTTATGGTTGAGTTTCTGTTCTGACATGCATGCATCTGTGGGACTTTATATATGGACATGTGTTTCATTCAAAATCATGTCCAGTTATTGAATATGTCACAGATGGACTCCAATCAAGTTGTACAGACATCTCTACAACATTCAATGGAGTTTGGATGCATCCCAAAGATAAAATCTACCCTAAAACACTTGAACACTTTAAAAAACAGCTATTGGCAACATACCTTCTAATTCCCATGGATAATTGGCCAAACATAGATGACATGACGTCACATTGAGATATAAATAAAGAGATAGTTAAGTAGCAATTAATCGACTCTGATGCTATGCTATGTGATTAGCAAGCTAACGTGTAACATACATTACAACAGGAAATCCATGAATGTAACATCTTTATTATATAATATTATGGATTCCTCCATGTTGGATTTTTTTACCCAGGTCAACACAGTCAAACAAGTGTTTCTATTGACCAGCTGCGCAAATTCACAGGTCAGAGTTCACCAAATTTGAACTCTGCACGAAAGCAAGGTGCAAAATCAAATTGCAACTGCAAGCGATTGTTTTTATTCGTCCTTCGCGTGGTTTTCAATTGATGTCTATGCGAAGCAAATTTCTATGTAGGTTTGTGCTAGTGTGACCGCACCTTTATACTAGCTGCTGGTCGCACCTAAAAACCAGGTGAAGTTAGCTTGATACTGGATATTCAGTGGATAGTCATTTTTCCCCCTTCAATAACTTGTAACGCCAACAAGTTATTTAGGGTGGGAAAATGAATATCCACAGAATATCCAGTATCTAATATCAAGCTAACTTAATTCCTGCCACGTAAACATGTACTCCAGTCACAGCTAAATGGAACAAGTTCACGCCCCTTCGCTGGGGGTTATCCAAAGGCATTCTGGGAAATGTAAGAAATCACTAATTGAAGTAGATTTCAGCTTCCAACATTTCAGCTTTTCATTTTTAATTAATTTGTATAATTTTGTAAATAAAAAAAAAAAATGAAAAAATGTAGTTTGTGAAAGTGTCAAGTGGCTCAGTGACTACTACTGTGGATGTCCACTCACAATTTACTGAGAAAATGTTTTGTTTATGGTACAGCACTTTACTTTGACCATGATCAAACATACTGTACTAAACTCACTGGTTATAAAATTCAGTCAAAATTTGAACCGAGGGAGAGGACGACCATTTTTAGATAAATATGCAATTAATCAAGTAATGCAAGGTGTCCTCCTTAAGAACAGATTCAATATAGCCTCAATTAAAGCCATATGTAATGTAAACGCCTGTTTTTAAAGCCTTGTCCTCACTTCAGCTGTTAAGTACCCAATTAGCTTGAAGAGGGGTTGTGTGTACCAACAGATTTATCATATTAAAAATTTACATAGTCATATGAAAATTATTTTTGCTTTGTTGTTTCATCTTGACAGAGACTGACTACTGAGCATGAGTACTCTTATGATGTGAGAGAGATTAGAGACTACAGTATATCTGTTTTCTGTGGTAAAGAACAGTAGAGCTTGATTTATGTTCTCCCCTATTCTATTGAACTATACAAAGGAACTCTCCACCTTGACCGCTCTATTAAAGTAAGAAGCCAAAGTTATCAATCGAGGTGGTGAAAGGAAGGGAAGTCTTCTCAACAAGCCATGCTTTCTCAGCCTAATGGATCACACTATGCTGCAGAGAGCAAAAGAGAGAGAGACAGATAGAGAGACAGAGAGCGAGTGAGTGAGACAGAGAGAGAGCAAGATGTTGCTTCTACTGTATGGTTTTGACTGATTATGCATTTTTTTCTTAAGCTATTCATAGAAGATAGATTCATCATTCCAATTTGTCAAGCCAGCAAAGATTTCAATTAATTATGTGCAGCGAAAGACTCTGGGTGTATTAGGCCTCTCTGTCAGCAGTAGTCTGAGTCCCCATTTACCGGACTCAAAATAAAGAGGTATCAGAGAGGTGCTTGGATCCACCAGTAATTAATTTGATGAATGCCTTAGCGGCACAAATAGTGGCAGCCGTGCGTCTTTTCATCAGACACCAGCAGCAGTCTCCGTGCTCAGTGCTAATTTGAAGGGGGCAGCTCATCTGTATAGTGGATGTGTTTGCGACTGGGCCTATTCTTCAACCAATGTACTCACGGCCTCCCGCTGTCCAGACAGTGTGTGGGGGCCTTATGTTTTCTGTCAACTTTGTCCTTGTGCCAAGCAACTTGCTCCACTTAGTGCCCAGTTTTTTGACTTTGTGGCCTGAACTTGATAATGGGAGGCCTGCAGGATTAATGGACGGCAGTGTCACATTGTTTCCCAGCTGCTGCTCCTGCGGTTTTCCAGACATAGTATTGCAGTAATCACCATCACATCACATACTGTACTTGGCAGGTAAGAAATGGATAAACATTCTGATGAAAACTACAATCTACCGAACTACCTGTAATCCATTAGAGGAAAATGTCTGATTACAATCTTTAAAGATAAGGTTGCATCTATACAATGATAGATGAAGTAGGTTACACGGTGGGAGGTGTGATTGGGCCAATCTAAAATGATGGATCATATTATTGTTATTAGGTGAAAGCTTCGATGGCAGCTATTTGCGATGCACACCGTCAATGTCGACAGGAGCCTGAGCCGCACAAAGAAATAATTGGACTGGTGCCACATAATTCAGGTTCATATTTTCACAAGTGGGGGAACCTCATTATAAATCAGGTCAGCCACTGATACAAGACCATAAATCAAAGAAAGACATAGCTCGAACAATTAGATAATTACTAGACCACCGTGTCACCGCTGTTGAGGTGTTTTGCTGTACCACTGAGAGGGAGTGGAGAAGGTAACAAACAGCACTACGAATCCACAATGAGAATTTGGTGTCAAATGAGACAGCAAAGATGGAGATATTAAAAATAAGGCATAGATAGTTATAATGGTTAAGCTTTAGTTGGTGTAATAATTAACCTTGTGCAGCAGTTAATGATAATTATAGTGGCAATAAAACTACTTGAAATTCCTGATTGTTGCCAAAGTGTTGGTGAATATTAAAACGTCATCTTTGGTCAGCTTCCACAAATTCTGTCTTTACTTCTGAGAAAATCTAGGAGAAGCGATATGCATGTTTGAAAGGGTCTCATCAGCACATGATTGCACGGACTGCCACTGACCCCTAGTGTTGCTAAAATGTTCAGTTGCCTTGCTTGAACTACAGTATGAAAGCCTGTTACTCCTCCACCACACCAATTATATCTACAGCCCTTGATTACCCTTAGGCAGAGATGCCGCCTGAAATCCAGAGGCAGGGGTCCAATTGACCCCAATTGAAAGTGTCATTTCACAGGATTGCAAAGTTGGAGATGCTCTTGCAGCCCAGGACGAACGGATGTTAATTCGGTGTTCCTCCTCAGCTCCATTGTTTGATATCAGACTAGCTCTTCCACTCTGCCCCCCTCTGCCTGGCTGGGCGGGTGTGGAGCTGCCTGTGCTGTTCTTGTGTCAAACCAGAGTGCAAGGAAGCTCCAACAACAGTCAAAAATTGAGGTCACAGCACGAGAGTGAACCAACTGGAACAGATTGTTTTGGAACCTCCAGGCTTTTGCAGACACGTGTTGATCCCAGCACAGCATGTCCTAGCTTTTACCTTCCCAACCCCCTCTTCTCAACTCCCCTGACAGCAGCTTATGGATATGAAGAAAGTCTAGGCCTTTCAACTTTACTGCAGCCTTTTAAATGTCCATCGCATGCATTGAACATCACCATCCCTGTGTCAACTGTGACAGCTAAGTTCATCATTTATTTGTAATGTTTTACTGGTCAAGATAGTTTTTGTGAGAATTAAAGGGATGGCCCAAACCGGGGCTTTACCTTGGTCAGAAATAGTGAGGGATTCATTCGTATTCTTAATTTTAGTTTATACTGCGCATGTACAGCAATTGAGTTTAAAGACATTTGTGCAGGCAGCATCCTATCATAGTTGCTTTGGTCTAAGCTGCCTCAGCCCCATAAAACAAAATGTAAATGTCTCATTAGATCATTGTCTCTAAAGCACTTTAAATAGATATTAAAGCCGCTCTGCATAAGCCCCATCTGTTCTACTACATATCCCCATGGTGGAGAGGCAGTGTTTTAAGGCACAATTGATCTTTTAATAATGTCATGACCATTGTATGACCCATAGCAGGGGGTGTGTTTGTTCTAACAGAGGGAGGGCTTAGAGTCCACACACACATCATGTTGAGAGAAGTGCAAAGAGTGTGTTAAGGTCAGGTGATGTGCGATGAGAGAGAGACAGATACAATATCTCTGTTTAAGAACACTGGGATTCAAAATGTCGTCTTGTGTTAAGTGGCTGCATTTGGTAGCATTTCTGACATTCTGTCATTATTGTCATTTTACATGAGAGCTGGGACAGCAAAAGGGGAACACTGACAGCAGATTGACCCCAGCTGCTGTTCATTTGATTGATATCTCTACAGACAATGATCTTTTTTCTGCACTGCAGTGGTGGTTACATAGGGAGGCGTTGGGAGGGGGCAAATACAGGAGAAATGTCACACCAGGGAAGTCAGCGAGGCGTAAAGCCCTGCCTGACGAGCACGGGGTCAGTGGCTCCACTCTGCCCCCTTTGTGCCCCGGGTAAAATGATCTAAGTGATTCTGGACCTCTGCCACCGATCCGCTGGAGAGCAGGAGTCAACCGCATAGGCACGGCAGAGTGAAGCCTGATAAAGGCTTTGCTGGTAAAATTTTATGTAGTGTGCTACCGCCTAGAGGATAGACAAATTCATTTTGGGTGGTTTCAGTATCTGCCTTTCCACAACCAGGAAATATTCTCAGTAGACACTTAAACAGTGTTTAGTATCTTGTGTGAATAAGTAATACCCCAAATATAGAGGTTGGGGATATTGCATATGGGGAAACGAGGGTGCTATGTTAAGCATCACTAAATACTGAAACTGACACTTTTTATGACATTGTGTTGTGAAGCTTTTAATGCGCAAAACAACACAAACCACTTTGAGACTGCTCCATTTCACACCATATATATAAATATTTCCAATGCTGACAGTGTTTCTTTATTTATAGCTGGATAGCTGAGCCTCCCAGATGATGAATAAAGGGGAGAGGTTAAGATTACATTGTTCTGGTAAATTACTCGCACAGAATGGCTGCAAGGCAGAAGCCATATCAGTGGATACATCCTTAAAGACTGCAGCACAGAATGTACAATATGACTGGGCTACCTTCTGGTTGTAAGCTGTCTGTGTTTGATGATTGTGATCAACCTTAATTAAATGTGCTAATATTGTCCTCACCCTGTATATTTGTCTCATTTCATTTAGAGATGGGGACACTGACAAGCAATCCTGACACACACACTCACACAACCAACAGCTTTTCTCTCTCTTTTTTTCTTTCTTACATATTCCAGGATGATGTTGTACATATAATCTACCAGATTAGAGAGTTTTCATAAATTCTAGTTACTAAGCATTTACTGAAAATGTCTCGCCAAGCAAGATAAAGAATTAAGAGTGTCAAGATGGTATTAGACTTCTATTGGGTTATGCATTACAGCAACCTGATTCACTGGATTAATTTGAAAATGCATATGTATAACCAATCTATTTCACAAAAATTTTAAAGGTTTTCATGTATGTCGACAGGTAAGAAATAGTGTATCTGCATATAGCTGTGTGTTTATGTGTTAAAAAGAGTCAGAGAGAGCAAGTTATGTGGCAGGCTCGTCACTGCGCAGGGTAATAAGGTCAATGCAAAAAATAACCCAGGGGCACATTTCCCAGCAAATGTGCACAAACACACACACACAAACACACAAACACACACACACACACACACACACCACTGTCCCGGCCTTATGTTGCAGAATCCAAACCAATCGAGTCAATTGCCAGAAAACATGACATGACCTTTCAGATTCACTGAGCATCAACCGTGAGTGGGACTGGCGTGCTTTCCGTTTCAGCGCACCCTCTGCCCCTCCCGCCCACTCCGTCACCCCCAGGGCCCTAAACCCTCCACAAATAATTACTCTCGGTGGAGTCTGCACTCTACAAGACAGAGCCAAAAAAACTTGACTCTGATCTTGACCCATACTTAAGGTACTCTCACTATTAAATCATCCCTCACAGGAGTTTTACTATTTGAACAATTCATTCACCCTAAATTGAAAATGAGGTAGGTCAAGTTCATATTCAGACATATTCTGGGTTTGAAATTAATGGGTTATAGGCTATACAGTATTCATAGGAACAAAACAATTTCCATCACCCTAAAGGTAATCTGGCTAGGATTTCCTTTAAACAATTTATTTTTAAACCATAGGTGCTATTTTGTATAGCCCACATGCGCTGGCATTGGCATATTGCTTAATTTACAGCAAGCCTTAACAGTCTTCTTTGATTTTGCAACGAATAAAGCCTCAAAACTACCAAATTGGACCAAACAAAAGCTCACAGCAAATCACTGGGACTTCTATTTGTAACAGAAAGACATGTTTTTTGTTAGCCTAAGAATGTGTCATCACACCCAATTACAGAAATCCACAACATAGCATCTTTAGCAAATAAAATTACCTGAAAGGAAAGTCAATAAAAATGAAGTAGGTTACAAAGCAGACAATATAAAGTCTAAATCTAGCAAGTTGACATTGTATCACTTTAAGTTGTGGCTGGCCTATGTTTAGGCTAATCAGAAGCCTCTCCACAGTGGTGCAGACCTCCGTCAGGGTAGCAGATGCAGAACTGGAAGGGATAGATTCCCTCCTAGAAATACATTTTGCAAGGAAGCCTTTGAACAGATACACATCACTGATGTAATGTGACTACCACCTACTGGTTGAGAAACACAAACTCTGCCATCCATTGCTCCTGTCTCTTATACTTTTGCACGTGCCTGCCTTAATTGTACAGGACACAATTACTTGAGAATGGCCTGGAGCTGGAGATAATGTAGCCAGCGAGATAACTTTGTCTCTTCTTTTACTCTGTGTTTACTTTGAGGTAAGTTTTCTGGGACAACATTTCATAACAGGGGCGTAGCTAGTAACTGAACTGTAGTGGGGCTGAGCTGCTGATCCATGGGGGACATTTCAGTGTTTGGGGTTCCGGGGGTTTGCTAACAAAAGACTTTTTTTTCTTCAACAACAGCTTCACAATACTAATTTCTAGTGAGATTTAAATAAATTTTGAAAAGGTATAAAGGACATTGCATAGGTCCCATGTACAAACTCACATATAGACCCCCTTTACACCTGCCATTATCATGCATGCTGAGTGATCAGATTGTAATCAGATAGCACAGGCTGCACCCAAGATACATTTAAGATCGTATTTTCCAAACCAACTCTGGAGGTGGTCAGAGGCACATTTAGCCACATTAACAACAAAGTGTAAATGCAATGTGTCTCTAACCCTCATATAGGAGCTAGGTACACAGATTTTTTTTTACACGCGAATCCAACCAGGAAGTGCATGAAAAACAAACAGGCAGCAGATAGCTCGGATAGTAACATACTTGTCAAAAATGGATTGTCAGGCTATTCATAGATGGGAATCAAACAAGTCAAGGTGCTGTGAATTTTAAAGGATGGAAATATTATGAGAGGAAGTGAAGTGCATGACAATCTACTGGATTTGGTAAGGGAAAGGGAAATTAGACTTTAATGTGTATACCGGAGATGCATTTTAATGCCAGGTGTAAATATAATCCAACTACATCATATCTGGATATGAAAGGCATAATAAAGGGAGTCATAGGGAAGACTTGGCACATAGAGGCTATAGAGTTGAACTATGCACTGGTGGCATAGGCAATATGGGCATTGGGCAGCCGCCTAAAGTTACCTCTAGCTTGGGGCAGCATGGAACAGTTTGTTAGTCCTCTCAAACAAACCTGCACTCAAGTGCCCCAAACCCTATAGTCTATAATGGCTGACTCAGGTTGCTAATCCTAGTCTATGGTTGTCTCACGCACCTGTAAACCAATACTCTGTGGCTGGCTCAGTGCTCCTCAGTGGCGCTGCACCACCTCTCAAGCCTGGTTCATTCTTCATGCAGAAACATGCCGGACTGCGCGCAGTTAAAATGACATAAATGGAGCTGAAATGACTGGCCACTTTGGCCGTGTTTGAGAATCGAGCTTGCACACCATCTGAAATTTGAAACAAACCGAATATGCACAATTACGTAGATGAGCCACTATTGAGAACTGGCTGAACAAAGCCGAGCTGGAACCACATGTCGATTCAGTTTGGGGGATTTGGATAACAAAATTTTCCTACAGCACCACTAAAATACTGGTCGTTTCATGCACACTGAGTGTGATTGCCAAGGTATGCAGACAGCACATCTGTGTCTATAGGGAGTTTGCCATATCATCAGTCATGCCACACAGAAAGCATGAACCAGGTATTACTCTCCTTGCCCACATGAGTGCTCAATCAAAGGTTGGGGAGGGGCAGCTGTACAGGTTAGGACCGTAGACTGTAGAAAATAACGGACGAAGTGACTGTGACGTAGGCTTGGGCTGGTGTGAGAATTTTAAAACCGGTCAAACCATCAAAATATCTGCCAACTGGTATTATCGACTTCTAATATCGATCACAAGAGGGCGTACTATAATTACATGTTAATGCAATATGTGCAGGCAGGTTAAACGCATGTAACACAGATAATCATTACATCATGGCGCTGGGTTGTGTGGTCTCAGACTGCGAGAGAAAAGCCTCTTCCGCACAAATGAAAAAGCCACAAAGCCGGCTTGCTGTCAGCTGTCAGTTCTGTGTGAAAAGGCCACAGCAGCATTTTTCAGACTACCAATAAGCCGCCTTCTTTGGGTTTGGGGTTTAGTTACTCTTACTTTAAAAAGCAAACTTTCTCACACATTATGCAGTGCACGTTGTTATATGTTACACTACATCACAAAGATAACCAGTCAGAAACTACGATAGGCTATCACACGTTTACTGACTTACTAGCCGATAGGCTGTAGATCCCGGTGCCGCTGAAGTCTCCTTTTTTATGTAATATCTTCTCCTGCCCTGCAGGACTGCAAGGCTGCTCTGCATTACTAGTACTTCCATTACCATAGCGCGCTTTCAAACAAAGACTAGACTAAACAAGACTAACAGTCTAACAAACCCCCACGACGTTGACTTTGGTGGAAGCATCCCTGCCGGGAATCAAACTCAGGTCTCCCAATTGAGAGTCTGCAATCCAACTTCCTGCGGCACACTTTCGCCCACGTGAGCATAAAGTGGTGAACAGAGCGACCGATCGACCAACCGACAATGCGATCCATAGAGCCCCTGCTGTTGTGGGGCTAAAAAGTAAAGGCAACTTCTATAGTCAACGCCATCTTGAACAGCTGAATAGTATAAACAAACACTAGTGCGTGTCCTGCGTTGCTTAGCAATAAAAGCAGTAGTGATTTGTTTGTGAAAAGGTATAAAGCCAGCAAATTATCTCCTTTTATAACAAACATTGTATTTATCATATTATCTCCTTCATGCAATACAAGTTAATACGTTAACGTTGGCGCAGTTAGCTGATGTAGGTATAGGCTACTTTTTAAAGAGTGACTAAACCCCACCCAAATCTGTGGTTGAGCCAGGTGATGTCACCTTCTATAGAGTACAACAGGTGGTGACATCACCTGGCACAAAGACCAGCCAATAGCAGAAGGGCAGTTCAGTACCCTACTTTTCACCATTAGGTGTCAGGCTTCACAACAAATTTGGGTTTGGGGTTTAGTTAGGCTACTCTTTAATTTGCCAGGCCAGCTCATAATGACAAATGCCTGTACAGTCAGTGTGTAGAAATTAAACCGGTGTAAGCTCATACACCTTATCAAACCAATTACACCAGAAACCGGCCCAACCCTACTGTGATTTCACCCATTGACTTTCTACTGGTATGTCTGAAGCCCAGGAAGTGGGATTTGGTGGCACCGTCATGTTGTGTTTTTGGAGCCAGTCTGTGTTGCCAACTCTTTTCCAAGGAAAGTAGTAGTAGTTTGCTGCTCAAAAAGTAAGAACTGTCCCTGATATTTTTGTGGAATCTTTCTAAAAGATTATATTTTATTGAAATAAGCACTACTTGGTGGACTGATATACCGAATTGAAGGGTAGCTCCTAACAATTTAAAAAGTCATATTTTAATGGGAATGTACCTTTGTCAATAATCAAGGCCAGTAAGGCCACATTAAATTGACAGATTTTGAATGGACTGTGACTTTGTCTCATACAATACAACAGCATGTATCAGTTCTACTATGAGCTAAGCAATATTTACTTCACGAGATAATAATATTTGTTTCACGAGATAGAGTGATTCCCACAAATTCCCTTTCGTAGGGTAAAGATGATCATACCAGGTAAAATGTGAATAAAAAACAGCTGTAGAAAGTAATGATTATTTCTATCCCAGCTCTGCAACAGCATTTTTTAATCACATTAGCTCAATGTGTTCAATGCCAAGAACAGTATGCAGATACTCCCCTTTACATGCACTAAAATTTAGGGCAATAACTGCCGTGTATGTGTTAGGTCCATATTATTATTTAAAGTTATTTGGAGGCCCATTATATAATCTTTTTGCAATTAGAAATAAAGAAAATTAGTTTAATGCATTTATAGCCTATGATTGATGAAGCATTGTAGTGTCGATTACCTCCATGTTGTAATTGCACTTTTTTTCCCCATCATTTTTGCTAGAACTTCTACATGTAGAAAGTGAACACAATTTGGCCGCCATGACAATTCTGGTTTCATTAACTTACAAAAAGTCAGCAATTACTATAGCCTAAGTGCTACATGTTTATCAAAATTCGTCGTTGCATGGCCAGCTATGCTGTCAAAATCCTAAAATCAAGGTTAATCCAGGTCACAACCTGAATAATGCCACTCACTTCCTAATCAAATTTTTAGAGGCTTTGAGATCAAATTCACTACACTGTATAAGCTCCATTCTTTCATCATGAAATATCCATATGAGGACAGGACAGATATTTCTTATTTTCTGTCTAGTAAAGAAAGTGTCAGGATGAGGCAGAGACAAACTCCAAAGCAGAGTGGAGTTTGTTTCTGCTGAATACATTAAGGTCAGGTTATACAGGTATGAGCGAGTTATTGATGCAGAATAGGGTTTGCTTATATCACATGTATTCTGAATACTAGCCTATAATGAGGAGTCTTTATTTCATTTCTTAACTGCAAAGTGAAGCAAACCAAATTGTGGACAGTTCTTGCTTGAAATTCAAGGAGGAGTGGTTTCACATTACCTCTACTCATAAATGACCCCATAACCATGAAAATCACGGAGGTCTAAACAGTTACTTCTGTCAGTTCAAATTCTAGTAGACAATGTCACAGTGCCAGGGGGAGAACAGCCATGCTGAGACAGTGAGTGGAATAATTCCTGGTATGTGCCACCATTCTGCATGGCAGCACCTGGTAAAGTCATGGATCACTGAGGATTGCAACTACTGACACTCAGCACTGAACTTAAACAATGTCATCAGTAATCCTAATGCTTGCCATTGAGCTGCAACTAGGAGACTGTTATGGTGAACGGCACTGATCGCATCTCACTCATCAAAGTGTAACTAACATATCTCTTTGTGATTCAACAAGGCTAAATCTGATTCTCCATGTTTAATCCTGAAGCTATTTAGGGGCAAAATATGACAGCAAAAAAACAGATATATGGATAGATTTAATGGATTAAGACAAACTCATTTTTAGGTAATCATAGGTTAAGGGAAGGCTACAGTGGAGGACAATATTAACATACATTTTCCCATAACTGATGGGCACAGCTTAATATCTTACTGATTGCAAAGGCCAAAGTTTTTCTCACAGCATAACATAGAAAGAGAACAAAATATAGATCACATCCAGATAGCAAAAGTGTGCAGAGGTCAAATGTTAGGATTTTGCCGACTGGTTCCATGTTTTGTCTTTGATTGGAACTGACCCTTCTTTTATCCTCTGGATTTAACTTGCGCTACAAAACAAGGTCAAGCACATTTAACCCCTAAACATGCAGCTTATTTCATTGTCACATCAACTTCCTCAAATCAATGTCAAGCCACAACACAGTGTTTCTTCTCAGGGAGTAGCCTAAGCCTTTGCGACACACAGCAGGGAGGATCCAACAAGTCTCTTTTCATTTACCCTCAAAATGAAGACGACAGAATGATACAGGGGCAAAAGTCTTACTACAACAATCTTATTTCATGGAGGATATTGCCCTTTCCCCCTTCTTCTGCCTGTGAAGTTGATTTGAAGTCATGGTTAAGTCCTTTCTATTTGAGGTTGGGTCAGACCAATTTGCCACCTGGTGAGGTGGGGGAAGTGGGGAGGTACATTTTTAATTGGCAGGTCACTTGGTGCAGGGACAGAGGATCCTTTGGGCACATTGTCTGTCTTTGTGTGAAGTACCAGCCATAGGAAATCCCCCACCTCATTATGAGAGAGGAAAGATTAATTGACCAGTTCACTAACTGGCAGCCTCAAGACTGGATCAACTTAGTAAAGGAACTCACCAATTAAGACTGGAGCACAGCACCTTTCTTTAGACCAAGAGTAATCCTTTTTTATTATCATTAGCCTCTGCAGTCCTGTGAGGGGGATCAAGGTTTATTTGCCCTTATTCAAAGGCACAAAAAAGACCATAGTGTGGCAAGCAAGACTTCATGTTAGTGATACCCTGTGTTACTCCAATTACTGTAGAGAGCTGCTCAAAAAAGGTACAATAAACAGGCACCTGCATGAGCCAATCGATTCAGTGAATTAAAGAAACTGCAGGGATAGCCTATTGCTCTGGGCTCTCAATCAGTTGTAAATGTCAATACAACAGATGTTTATTTTTGTATCTGTAGATATCTATTTCACTTAAATTCAAGCCCTTTGCCAGTTCACATATCAATTTGAACAAACAGGGGCATGACTAAAGGACAACTTCACGCAAGAGAGTTATTATTCAACCTTAGGAGGCCAGAGATATGAATTTGATGAAATCTTTAGGGGACTACAGTTCTGGATTATACATCAGACCGGTCCAGGTCACAGACAATGTAAGCCCATTACAAACTTAACGACTGTGTATGTGTAAAAACCCCATGTGGCAATTCTTGTCATTTCTCAACAAAAGGCCAGGCCAATTTCCTCTGTAAACTGCTGGATTGATGTGACATTTTTGGCTCCAATTAACCTTAAATAGAGCATTCCTTCTTTCCCTTGCCTTTCACTTTTTTAGCTTTAAAAGTTCCTTATCGATCATTTTCTTCTCTCACTTCGGTTAACAGCAGTGGAACAATCATTCCCAAAAAAAAACAAAAAAAAAAAAACACTCTACTCCTGTACTTTTCAATAGCTGCCATGTCAAAAGCTTTTCAAAAATCCTTAAAAGTCTTGAGAAGCACAGTGAAGTACGTTTCATTTCCTGTATCATATCTCTCATATTTAAAATGCATGGCATATCAGGCCCACATTGCCTTTCATATTCTCCAGCAGAGAGGTTGTTGTCAAACCACCATGTGTTATGGTAGTCCTAACTAGAGGGGATGGATATGTCATGACCACAGAGGTGTCAGGGATCTGGTGCCAACACCTGTCGGTTCCCAGGGAGCTTGCATCTCCAATAACAATACTGACTTTGACATAAAGCATATCACACAGCCATACATAAACACACACTGAAACACACACACGCACACACTCTCTTTGTCTTGTGTACACACGCAAATGCTTTGAGGGGGAATAGAGTGCTGAAAAGATGTCATCATCACTCTCTTCAGGAGGCCATTATGGATAGGAAGCTAATATACTGTACAGATATTCCAGCATCTTTTTTACCAAGGGCTGCATATCCCTCCTGGGTGATTGGTGAAATTGGTTGACATTTCGCTGCCTCCAATTAACCTTCGATTTGACTCTCAGTTTTGCCTGTCTTCTTTTATTGTCTTCTTGAACAAGGGGCAAAGGGAGAGAATGGTCAGAGGCAGAGGCATTGTTTCCCGCTGTTGACCATTTCTTTTTGTGCCCTAATTGTTCTCTTTCCCAATGGATGACCGCCAAATGGAGAGAAAACGCACTTCATCAGTAGGTCATGGCATTCTCTACAGAGTGGTAATACAGTACCACTCTTTAATGTGTTTTATACAATACCTTTTGGAATGAAAGATGAATTGCCACAGCTATGTATTGTTCCTGATATTACTGGCCAATACTCCTTTACTATGTTGTAGCAATAAAAGTGATTATTCTCAGTCTCATTTTGTTTCTGCATCCTTGAACTATCTCAGTCCAGTTTAATCTCTACAGTCCTGAAGGTGTATTTTGCAATTATTTTTTCTAGGTCTGAATTAGTTGTGTGATTCTGTGTTAGTCACTTGTGTTATTCTGGATTACAGCGATTACAATCATGCATTTTGCTCTATAGCACCCCTCCCCCACCTTACTTTTCCAACTTTCACTGTGGTTCATTCAGAGGTCATTGACAGCCCGTGTCATGCAAGTGTTTCCCATGTACAAAACAAATCTGACAATTCACAGCTCCCTGCATGTATCTTCTACTCTCCCTCCTCACCCCCCCCATGTCTCCATATAGTCATGAATTACAGTTTACATCCTCTCAATAACAACAGACAAAGGTGCTCAAAGTGCCTCACGGTTTGCTAGTGTTCAGTTTTCTGGTTTCTAAAATGGATTACATATTTAGAGGGGCAGTTAAAGGAGAAGAGGAGTAATGAAGTAATGAAGCCTAATGTTTTTACAGTTTCATTCTGCAGTCCTTTGCTTAAGTATAACAAAACACACATCACAGCAACTATCCTCTGGTTTGAAATGAGCTAGTCTAATCATTTTGATATTGTTTTTGTATGATTTATAATGGGGTCTGCATTGTGTAATGAAACACTCACTATCAAATTGTAATTGGTGCAACATTTCTTGAAAGCAATTCATAGTATTTTCACCACTATGCCTTATGCTCAGGGGAACCCATCAGATCCATGATGACATTTTTACAGTTTCTATCCACCGTAATATACTGCTGTCGTGCTGTCTTCTATACAATAATCAATATTTCAATGCATCTGATTTTCCCCATCTTCAGTGATAATTTAGTGGCACGACTGTTAAGGTCATGTAATGGTTAAACTAAGGCATAAAACCATAATGCAGTGCCTGAACACAGCTGCCATACATTATTAAAATCCCTCGGTCATGAGGAAACTCACATTCTATCAAAAATGAGGCAAAGATGGTGATGCCTGTGACTGCAGTTTGAACTCACATTGAGGATGCAAGCCATTACAAGTTCAACAGTCCTTTCTTAGTGGGGGTGTATTTTTTCCACAATGGTCCATTACATAAAGCCTTTCAACTCAAAGTTCCATGAGAGTATATCCATTAGAAATGCAATGAAAAGTCATCTTAGCATGTGTGATTCTCAGTATTCAATTAACTGTCCTAACAGTTGAAACTGAGCACATTACCCTTGCACTTAGCTACCAACATTGTTTATATATGTTTTTGTCTAAAATTTAAGATTAAAACTTAATCCCCTTGTGCAACATGAGACGGCAAAGTATTTCCTGGAATTTAACAAGCAAGCAATTCCTGGATGAAACATGAAAATATAGATAGCTCTTTTTGATATGAGTCTTATACAATCGCTATCACATTCCTGCCTTACATCAAACAGCTGCTGGACATGAAAGTAGGCCAGGTAGGCAGCTGACCAGGAAGTATCCATATAACAATCAGAGAGGTGGGGGTATGTGTAGATAAAAAAATTGTCATGTTAACTCAGAACAGCCCAACACACAATTGCTCTTACTGAACTTACTGTTCAGAATTATTATGCTCAGTGCCATTGCCTCGATCACTACCAGACCATTATGGCAACCTCAGCTTTAGCCTTATATGTTTAATGCAGCTGCCCCTGTTTCCAAGGCAGTCACAGCGGGCCATGCTTTTCTATGTTCTCTCCAAAGACTAGAAGCATGAGATCAATTTTTAACTTTTAACAAAGATCATATCCACCACTTTTTCTCATACCAGCTCCTTGAAACAACCTCAGTTAGCAAACTGTTTCTGGACGCTGATGTCAGGGAGTCTTCTGGAGCAAGTTGTTTCACATGGAGCTTTTCTAGCAAGCTAAGCCCATCTAAAAGGTGTATATAGCAGAGCTTCCACACGGTTAGATGCTAACAACGTGGTCGCTATTTCAGTTTTGAGGTCAACGGACTGAGATGCTGACAGATGGTCACTGTGGTGTTTTTGTTGCCAAGTCAAATAGCCAGTGTGCAATTCTCTGTGCCCCAAAAGACACTTGAGACCCCCAGCTGAGATGCACTTTTTCTTGAAACTACTAGAGAGTAATGTAATTCAGTGCTAGTTACTGTAGGCGCCAAAACAAATGCCCCACAGAAACTGGACAAATCATGACATCAAATCCAACAATTCTGTGTTTATTCAGTGTTGATATATTTTTTTCCTAATAGCAGAGTAAACATTGCCTTTTTAAAAAATATAAATTTTTCCACTATTTCTGGCTGGCGTTATTTCTTAGTCAGTCACCGTGTGCACCATAAGCCTCCAATGTTATTTAGCCAATAAGGAAGAAACAATTACTTTTTCCCCATTACCAGCCGACGTCACCCACCAGCCGACACGAAATGAATGCTGACTGCTGTAAAATTAGATGTTCTGGTATGGCTGGGGCAGCATGAAGTTCATTTGCACCAGCCGCTGTTAGTTTACCACCGGCACACGGAAGGACCTTTCACATTTCTATAACATTTGTATAATTCCCCTCGTATCGGCCCCAGCACCCACCAGCTAGTGGCCATATTTTTCCAATGCTTTTGCACTGCACTGTTTTAAAGCTACAATCTGCAATTTATGCATCACCCCACTGTGCTTGTTTTGAAAATGTTGTGTTGGAGAGGGTAGTGGGGCGAAGTGCGACACCACTGCCTCCAGGTGAACGTATAAGTAAAGCTGGAGGCAGGACACCTATGGTAGCAGAGGTTGAAGCTGGATTGGAGACAGATAAGTTGAATTTGGCAACTGACAATGTAAAAAGATAACATTAGTGGTAATGAGGTGTACCCAGGACTGTCAGACTCTACAGATCCTCCACCTTTAATTAAAGCCTAGATAAGACTAGGGGTGGGCGATGTGACAATCTTAGTTCATCACCAGTTAAAATTCTGTCATGATATGCATTAGATTGTGGAGATTGTGTTATAGGCTACTTTAGCACAATCCACATAGGATTTCTATTGATAACTTTCACCATAACTGCTCCAATAGCCATTTATATTCCCTGCTTTCACTGGCTTGAACTACCTAATTTGATTTTAACTCATCCCTCGCAAAGACACTCAACCAATGGTGTTATGCATGGTAGGTGGCAAAACTGGATTGGATATCTGTTCATGATGATTGCTGCTTCTCTTCACTGTTGTACTTGGAAACCTTGTGACCCATGCGCACGAGGAATCCATAAAAAAAAAAAAACGGTTTGGATTTGTTAAATCCGACACTGATCAAAGCACTGGTCATTTGTGAAATTTGCAAAGATATTATAGGTACAAAAGGGGTAATACAACAAACCTGTTAAATCATCTCAAAAGGAAGCACCCGAAAGAACATGCAGAAAGCTTAAAACTGCGTGGCTCAAAAACTTCTCGCTCGTTGAGTACAGCCACATAGCCAAAGAGAGTGTTGACTGTTTATAAAACTAAAAGTAAAAATATATATGAAGATATAAAGGTTGACGCCAAGAAGCTCATTGCGGTAGTGGAGAGCTGGCTGTAGAGGATGGCTGTGCGCCCAGCACCGGCATAGCCAATGCGCCCCGGCTGTGTGCCACAAAACCATACTAATTTATAACCTTATGACATTATGTCCAATTGCTTAACACTTTGAATTTGTCGCAATTATTTTGAACAAATTGGGGCTCTGCTAAAAGACGGTAATGCACTTACTTCAGACTAATTCACACCATATGAGCCTATAATGAAATGTAGATGCTTTTTGGACAAACGATAGGCAGTAAAGACACCATTTAGTTTTTAGACGTTCTTCTGACACGGAATATTATTATTAGCTTTCTATTAGGATTTCTAATTTGCTGTAGAGTTGGCCTGGAAATGAACTGAGTGTAAAGGCCATTTTTATTTTATTTCACTACTTTGCCATCGAAGTTGCCATTCCCCACTGTCTCCAAAATGTGCGTACTCATGGGTCAGTTTCTGTAGTAGTTCTCACTACAAGTGTTCTTTTTTATAATCTGTGTGAAGTAGCGCCTGTCGTCTAACTTGAAGAATACGCAGAAATGCATAGAAAAACTGAATTTCTGTGGTGCCTGCCATCTCCACATTTGCATACATCGCGGGAAAGTAGGGAGAGATGCAATCAGATTTCTATCTGGCTAAGGGAGACGCATTGATGTGGCCAGGTGTAAATGGAATGTGGATAAATCATATCTGGATACTATCCGCATGAAATGACAAGTGTAAATGGGGCCAGAGAGAGAGGCACTCCATATGAGAAGAAAAGCAAACAATGGCAAGAGGCAGCTAACTGATCCTGTAAAGTCAGTTGAAAACCAAAGTTTCAGAAGATTGCTGCAAGTAGTAGGCTCTTGCAGGCCAACTTAAAAACTATGCAGTGTTACACCACGACGAGTGATTTATGGTCAAGTCGCACTTCAGAGTACTGTTTGAATTTAACTATTCATTTAATCCGTGACTGGAAGCTGTGCAGTGCTCGTCTACAAACCAACTACTTCCCAGAAGACCATACAGGAGAGCTAGTTGCCCAGGGACTACGACGGGAAGCCCTTGAGTCTTGGGAGCTACAATGCATGACCTGCATGACAACAGACAGCGGTGCTAACATGGTGGAAGGCCTTGGAGATTAACAAGTGGACTCGTCTACCGTGCTTTGGGCATAGACTCCACTTAGTTATCTGTGTGTGATGACGTTCACATAAGACCAATTTTTTTAATAACAGCATTAGCCTACAATGCCTTTGCTATGATTAAAAATACAAAATAATTTTATGAACACATACAATATAGAATGATGGATATGTAATGGCTATATTATTAGTACAGTATAATTTATAATATAAATGTTATAAAGGTTACAATACAATGATTGGGTCAATTCTGTTTCTAAATCATATCCTCCATACCCACCCACCACCCCCCTTTATTTGGATTAGAGGAAAGTGCTAAAAACCCTTGCCTTGATCGTGCAACAAAGTGGTCAGTACCTTTTTTTTCAGTTGGAAGAAAAAGAGAGATTTGGCTACAGCTCAAAGGAGCTGAAACTGCTTCAACAGAAGCTCATCACAGACTCACCAACACGTTCTAGACTGAAGATGATGGAGAGAGTGATGGAGCAGGAAAAGGCAGTTAGCCAGGTCCTGAAGGCACATGAAAAGATGAGGCACTTGATGCCCACACTGAGGTCCTGGAGTCGGTGAAGAAGGCCCTGTCAGGTGAGGGCTATGTAAGCATGTCTTATATAAAGCCAGTGCTCCACCTGTTTAACTCCAACATCTTGAACTTGGATGAAGATGACACTGACCTTACAAAAACAATCAAGACAACCACTCTGTAATACTTCAAAGACAAATATCAGGACCCGCAGATGACCTGCTGGATATGGCTTCTCTTGTGGATCCCAGATTCAAAGTCCAGTGCATCAACAGTGACAAAACAGACAGATTACAAGCCAGAGCCATTTTTGAACTGTAGTCTCTGCTGGCAGAGCAGTAGCCCTCACAGGCACAGCCAAGTAACTAGCTACATTCTTGCTACACCAGTAAGTGAACGTTTGATGTCATTACCATGCTAGTTAGCATCAGCATGCTAGCTAGCCAGGCCAGCAAGGTTAGCTTTTGGTAAAAACAAACACACATTCTGGGGCATTTATTTTTGTAATTCATCTTGCACAGTTGCAAGAGGGTGCACACGACCACAAATCAAGCACAAATCACAGATTGTAGCTTTAGCCTGTTGGTGCCATGCTCTGCAAACTGAGCCATAAAGGGCCATGATGAGTTGTCCATTAGTCATAGGCTATTATTATAAAAAGGATTATTGGCAACCCTCACAATTTAAATATAACAGCATTTGATATCCATGGCTTCATTATTATTCATTCTGATTCTCAACATGACAGAAGTGTAGCCAGAGGATGGGTTTTTGCAGTGCACTGCTCTCTGACTCTGGAGGAGACACTGGAGGGGGCAGTACTGGGGGAAACATATGCAAATATTATACAAAATTAACTTCATGCAATGCAAGGCGTATCAAACTGTCACCCGCCACTGGGTGCAAATTTTACAGCGGTCAGCGGTAATACCGGTTATACCACCTGTCGCCACTAGAGGGTCTAAGCGCTATCAAAGTCAGCGTCACTATAATGAAAGTGAAACTTAAAATTCCTCTCCGAACTCACGTGTGTTAACGGCATTTGTAAACGGTAACACTTTTTAATCAGAGATTTATAACACTGCTCAACACTCAGAGAGTTAATCTGAGTGCAGTGCAGATTCTGGCATATTGCCCTTCTTTAGGCTACCATTGGATTGTACTGAACACATTACTGTCACTAGGTTAGGACAAATAATTAATCCTATTCATCCTAATCTGTCATATTTATTTATTTTTTTTGTAAATTGACCAGTTTTAACGTTGTACTATGATTGTTTTACTCTTTCTGTGAAGCACCTTGAGATTTTGTTGTATTTTAAAGTGTGCTATATAAATAAAATTCATTGTTATTATTATTATTATTATTATTATTATTATTATATCAGTGATCAGATATTTGTGATCAGTATGTTGTTAGTATGTCCATTTATCATTTAGTAGCCTAACTTGAACATGGAAGCTCTGAATATGTGCTGAATATGTGCAGTATTATCATTACAGTATGTTGCATCGTGATATATCACCTCATCACTAGATGTTTTTGTTGGATCTCTGCTCCAATTAGCTAGCTTACTGACCTGTCAATGTTTTTGCAATTCCTACTGGTCGGCAATAGGGGTTGATGGAAGATTACTTAATGCCCCTTTAAGTTATGGTGCTATGTGAAAGTTGCAGATTTCATATTCCATCAGAAGGTGCTTCTCTTCAAGAAATTATCTGTAATATACTTGTAACATAAACAATTCCTGATTTTGGCTAAGGAAACACTGTGGAAAAAAGCTCCAAATCATATAAAGCTACAAAGGCATGTGCCCTTGATCAACAGAGGATACAGGCTACAAACAAAGATGGCATCATGATCTAGTACCATGCCCCAAATGTCCTAGCCCTGGCACACAGCTAGGGCGAGGTTATACAGAGCCTCAGATCTCATAGGGCTGGAGTGCTGGCTCAACGTCAATCATAATAATATTAGCTGACACATTGGTGAGGGTGGTGACAGGGCAAGGTTATGTGTCACTGAACGCTCGTGGCCAGCGTGAAGACCAGGACTGCCAGTACTCTGTCCCATGTGAACTGAGGGTCACCCTTAGGGTTTGGGATCCAAATTAATATACCCCACTGCAGTCGCTCTACCCCTATCAGCGAATTGCTTTCCCAAGTCCGCTGGCTAAAGCCCTTCTTTGCCTGCAATTGTGCCCTCAGCAGCCTCAAATACTCACACTACATCATTGACACACCATCGTAACATGGACGCATGCCTGCTTCCTTAGCCAGCGTAATATCTCTTTATTCCTTGCACTCAAGTGCTCTTTTCACACAAACACAATTAACCTTAGCCTATATCTTGTCATGTAATAACCATTTGCATACAAAATGCTGATGACTACTTGAGGCAAAGGCTACAACAAAGGAGATCTGTCGTAACCTTTACCTCAAGCAAAAAATTGTTCATGTTCATTCGAATGAACTTGAAGACACTACAAAATTGCAAGACCCGAGCAACTAGATTACATACACTATTACTAACATACAAGATGCCGGCCAGGTTATTCCAGCACAAACACTGTCACCACTCTTACACTGTTGTACAGTTATATTACAGAAAGTGATCCAAGCATGCAGTGATGACGAGTTGGTTTGAATGTTCCTCTAGTGGTGATGGATTGTTGACTGAGGCCTCCTCTGAGTTGTGAATCACATTCACCTGGGCAGTTGACGTTTAATCAATAAACTTCTGAACTGTTGCCATGACCCTGAGCCATGAAGATTTATTTTGTTTCCCCACACCAACTCCTGGGGACCCCCATGGATCTCTAAGACCGACCCCAAGCATCGTCCAATCACCTGCGGTTCATGTCCACATCCACCCAGCAGATGAAGCCATGGGATTTTTTATGCTCTATTTTCTGCAACACAAATAATCAAATGGTGTTTACAGTGTATGGCAATCAAGTGCAATCAGGCCTGTGTCAACACTTAAACATCAATAAAAATATTTGCACTTTCATACGAAAGACAATGTTGGCATGAGTAATATGCCTTAAACCTTGCTGTGCATGCAGAGATTGAGTTCACTTGCTTTCAGTAGCAGCCTATACCAACCTTTCAAAACACAATGCTTCCCATAAGGATCCTGGTTATGGAATCTTGATAAAAACTTGAGCTCCCCAGACCGGTACAAAGGCTTGAGCTCAAATTTTTATGAGAAACAGTGGAATGATTTAATGGAAATATTGCCCATGAGGAATTGTCCAGGCTTAAAGTTTTAGAAATATTTGTAATGGGAAAATCTGTTCCACAAATTTAACACATGACAAAAGCTCTTTCTAGTGTTCAATGCAAAAGCTATTGGTACATGATATAATGTGGCCATGCAGTCATGAGTTCATAGATGTGGCCTACATGAATCTTTCACCTCAATAAATATTTAATCTTTGCTCTGAATCATTCAAAGCAAAGCCCTTTTTGTTGTTCTTCGGGCAACATGTGCATGCACTGTACACGGTTTTACCCCCCGCCCCCACCGCTTCACTCTCTCCCTCTCCCATTCTCTCTTTCTCTCCCCTCCTCGTTCTCTCTATCACTCTCGACCTCGCTCTGTTTCTCTCTCTCTGTCAGTTGGACAAGCTGCTCAGTGGCCCTGAAACATGGCACATTATGCCGCTCTGTTGATCATCGTTCAGTGTTGCACCCTGCATCTGAAAGCAATGTAAATGATATGATGACTAAGGCAACATTTACTTTAGTTTCCTTCAGCTTTTTCAAGTGCAAAGGTTGACTGCATGAGACTATGAAGTAAATAGAAAGGTTCACTTCAGTCTAACGGTGTTGGCTGCACTGCCAGATGGAACATACAGTAAGGGAAAAGATTTTTCAGCAAATGAGGTGTAAAAGGGGCAACATTGTATGCATAAAAGACAAATCTATATCAAAGAGCTTTTTCAATTAAGAGACTGGTAAAGTTCATGCACTCAAAAAATGAAATGAGATTTGCTTTTGAGTGTGCTTTGCTGTCTAGTTACAGGAGTCAACTGGAGGTCATTTCTGGTTTCCAGCTGGATGGATATGCATTTTATATGGTGAAAGAAACACTAGAATATGCATGAGTGCTATTAGCCTAACTTAGCATTTAACCAATCTTGCTTGCAGCTTAGCCCTGTACCAAATGTGACTGAAAATTATCTAAAGACCTACAGTGCATTGTATTTCATAAAAAGCCAAGACTATAGCCATTGAATTGAGATAATAAACATGCTATATTCTTGAAGCATTAATAGTTCAAGCAATAACCCAACTGACAGCTTATTCACACATCAGATCATGCAGTCGAAGCATTCGTCTAATGCAAATGCACACATGCCTAATTTCTGAAGGAAGTGTCTACACACAAGAGGATAGATATGAATGAGTTGAGTAGGATAAACCATAAAATATCCTGTCTTAATTGATATTGTATAGCCACATGACAGGCTCAGCCTCAAAGATTTGTACACACCTTGAATTCTATGCTGTGTTGTACTATGCAGATGGACGCAAATCGACCAGATGGTGGCACTACAGCAAAGTTCACAATTTGAAAAGGCTTTTGACCTACAGTCACCAAATTTTGTGGACATGTCCATCTACACTTGCTCTACAAAACTGCCTCATGAACCATAACAGTAGTTTTTGTTGTTGTTGTTGTTGTTGTTGTTGTTGTTGTTGTTGTTTTGGGGTTTTTGTCATTTTGAAAAACAGAAATATCTTACACAATTTTTCAGTTAGTCGGTTTTCATACCCTCTTGCACAAATGATCTATCGTTTTTTGATATATCAAATTCACAGGACAAAAACAAAGATTGTTGATAATATACTTCTGTATATGGTACTAGGCCCTCTAGTTGTTACATCTCCATACTGATTTGAACAGTATCAGTGTGTTAAGCAATGCTGTAAAGTTATTTAATATCCACATATATTTGTGGTAGGTGCTTCTGGTTTCTTCATCTTTTGAAAATGTTCACTCACATCGAGTCAGCTGTCAGCGAACCACTAACCAAACAACTGCTCACAGCTGGCTCAACAAATTCATGACCTGCCTGTGGCGACAAAGGTTGTGAGGTCGAGTCCTTGGTGGCGCTAAAGAAATGTGACACTAATACAGCTATCTGTGCTGGCTGTCATGAGAAATGCATCAAGCTTGTGTACACAAACTTATCCATGCCATTTTTAGCCCTACTATCAACAGTGACGATGGTGATAAACAGAATCTACATCCTTCTGTAAATGAACACTGAGCTAACAATTTCCGCATAAGGCAAAAAAAAGTAAGGACCATGACCTGCATTGTGTAGTTGTGCTGGCGATGGACAGAGAGACAGACACAGAGCAGGAAAAAAGGGGAGTATGCACTTATTCACAATTTCCTCAATCAGTTCACATAATCATCATAAAATCTTTTATCAAAATGCTCAGCTAAATCAGTTAATCTGGGCATGAGGTTATTAAGCCTTGAGCCAGCACCAAGATTTCTCCCAGCCACTGCTCAATGCTGCTTGCAACTTTGATGACTGTTTTTTTAATGCTACAAAACAATTTATTATGCATTAAATTGGCATTGTTTGTCTTTGATATATGAATGGAACCCAGGACATCACAGTCACACCTTAGCCAACTGAGCCATCAGGACGCCCCTGTTTGTCTATAATATATAGAGAGCAGTCTCTTTCATAAATGCCATATATAGCCTAATATGCAAAGTTCTAAAAGAACATTTTAGTGTACAAAGGTATGTAAACCCCTTGTTTCATAACGTACCATATCATATGCAAGTCAAATTTCATGTTAAGTTGTTCCTATGGGTTTTGAACAAGATTTCCATTAAAAAAATTTCCAATATCATTATTAGGTGCTCAAGAAGATTCAATTAGAGCCGGGCTCTGTGTGTTGGTTGGTTGGTAAAAAAAAATCGCCGTTGCTACGCTGTACGTGTCCTGCGGTGTTGGCATATCACGTGTAGGGCGACGCAAGACTGCAAGAACTGCGATTGGTCCGCTGAGTGCTTTGCTTTTTCTCCATGCTTTATTAGCACGAAAGTAATAAACACTTGACACTGCCATCTAGGGTTTCGGCAGGCTACGCGCAGAACTATAAAATGCTCACATCGCCGTAGACACTGCAAGCAAGCTATAACACCTTGTTCACAACTGATGATTCTGTTATGTTACTTACCATAGAATTTTTCTGTGTTACACAGACATGCAACTCAAAAACGCACTTTTCCCCCTAGTGGTCAAACATGGCAGCAGAGAAACCAGATAGAATAGGGCCTTAGGGAGAATTTGCTTAAATGAAATGAAAAATGCCTTTTTAACCCTTTTAGATCACATCCCCGGTCATACTGTGCACCTATTTAACAATATATGCCAAAAAAAATACCAAAAATCAATTTCATTGTATTCTTATATCAAAATTCAATCATGTTTTCTTCCTGTAAAACAAAATATGCCGTGTGCTTACGTAAGCATGCCCGTAACTAATTTCAACCAATAATATCATGACATCCACCCATCAATCAATCTTCAACTTTTAGCGCACAGAGCTAAGAGGCTAAGATTCATTAGTTAGCTAGCTAGCAACAGCACACCCACTTTTCAACATTCAAATCAAATTCCTCCCAACGTTATGTCCCGCCTGTCTTTCCTGTTTCACTCGGAAATACGTCACGATACGGAAGTTAGATACTCTCGAAATGCCGTTTAATCTCGACTTTAAGTGTGTCTTGTGAATTACTGAAAGCAGAGACCCCCCCGTGACTTTCAGGGGGGGTCTCCTATTTTTCAGTGAAAGCTCACAAACACCCACTACATCATACGGAGGCGCGTGCTTCAGTGAGCTGAAGACTGACAGCGAATTATTTAGGCCTAAGCACCAGAAACTTTTAAGACTGTGTACAGCAATAAGACACAAATTCACTAATTTAGGGAGTCCATTTAGACACAAATCAATGCAGGCCTAATCACAGTAGCAGACAAAAATTTTGCTTACACATTCACGCACAAAGCTGCTCACACCAATGCTGACAGCTGACAGACAGAATGTGCTATATGTCAAAACTCAGTATGAACAACCATATTACTGTATGTAGACAGCGCTACACAACCGTTAGCTAGCTAATCACATTCAGTGTATGGAAGTCAGCCTACCTTCTAGGTGTAACATCCCAACTCTTCCGAGGTTCGTTTGTTTCTCTTTGACTTTTTTTTTTTAAAACTTTAAAACTTACAAACGAAATGATAGTTGTTTTTTCTCCTCTTCTTCTTCTTCCTCTTCTTCTTTAGTGTTTTTTCTCGAAACGTAAATTAGCTGGCTGAACAGCTCAAAACCGGCAACATCGGGCCACACTGGCATTACGAAAAAATGGTATAATCCACCATGGGGGTGCTTGTTTTGTTTTGTTTTTTGTAGTTGTTGTTGTTGTTGTTGTTGTTTTGAGTAAACTTTAACTACACAATATACAACTACAGAAACACTGCTGAAAACATTAAAGAGTTTTTAAAGTCAATGTAGTTTAGCTAACTCCAATAATGCCTCCCCCCCCCCCGCCCCCATCCCTCCACCCCAGCACCTGTAGAATGCTAGTACACTTGTTTTCCCAGTAAAGCTGATATTTGATCCCTTCAATACATTTTTGGGGGATATTGGGGTGTAGTGGGCCTATGGATTCTAATAATTCAGAAAACATGAACAGAGCCTGAAATGTGTGATTCACTTAGAGATGGCATTGGAGTACTGGTCTTGAGGTTTCAAACAACAAAATATCACCCTCCTATTCCTGTATGTGTGAATACATGGTTCCACTTTCAGTTGTTATCATGCCCAGGCGACTTCCATAGTAAAATTAGACACATTAAAAGGTGTTTCAGTGTGGTCTTTTAGTGTCTCATAGTGCTTAAACTGTAGGTGTAAAAAGGTGCAAAATGAATGCTAATATTTTCTAAGTTCTAAGTAAGTTTTATTTAATCCTCAGCTTTATTACGTATTAATTACCCGCTGTCTTACTGTATTTGCACAATCAAAGAATTCCTGGTGACACTGTTGAACTCTGCAGATTCCCTTTATTAAGATCTTTTGTAAGTAGTGTGATTCTGATTCGTCTTTCTGTTTTAGCATCCAAAATGGCTTCCTCAGACAAAGACCAATAGAGAGCCTAAGTCCCTCCCCTTCCGGTGGACCACCATGGGACCTTATTTCGGAAAAAATATGTACGGTAGTCAACGGCGAGAGACAAATAATTGTTTGATCCCCTTTGAATTGTGCCATGAATTACACATATGATGTTTTGTCAATTTAAATGATAATTTTGCAAGTCAAGAAAGTCGCAGTTTGTCGTAAAACTGTTGAACTATAAGACTGTAAAAATACGTAATTAGAAAGACTACACACCCAAAAGTCGCGCAAGTGACGTAACTTCCTCTCTCCACAAGCTACCCAGAGCCGCTGAAGCTCAGTCCCTCTCAGATAGCAGGAGTATTATACACAACCTGGAAGGTAGACAGTAAGAATGGATTTAAACTGGTTTAGGATAGTTTTAGTACAGTGGGGGCTAACGTTAACGCGATGCCTGTGTGTTTCCTATGTTTCGTTCCATGTTGGTGTTGGTGACGTATATTGTGCGAGACGAGAGATGTAGTTCACTGAGCGGTTTCACACAAAACTAAACGTTACTTTACTGTTTTACAACAAACTGCGACTTTCTTGACTTGCAAAATTATCTTTTAAATTGACAAAACATCATATGTGTAAGTCATGGCACAATTCAAACGGGATCAAACAATTATTTGTCTCTCGCCGTTGACTACCGTACATATTTTTTCCGAAATAAGGTCCCATGGGGGACAGCGGAAGGGGAGGGACTTAGGCTCTCTATAAGACACCAGTATTTTAAAAAAAACAAGCAGGTACCACTGGAGATAATATCACGTTCAATGGAATGGAATGACATCTCGTTACAACTTGGACGCATTCACGTGTTTAAGTCGTTGGAACAGCCACATACAAAATTTTGTTTAGACTTGACTGTATTACTGTGAATATAATTCACTTAAGTCATGTGTCATTTGTGTGAACACACTTCTGTTAGATATCGGAGCCCACACAAATTTCCCACACATCCCACTTGGAATCACCACTAGGGGGCTGATGTGAACGGCTTTTCCCTGTGGGCAGTTCGTATTTACGGAAAATCCAACATGACATGAACATGGCATATGGTGCTGATTGGTCTATGGGCTCTGAGGTAGCCATTTTGGATGCTATTGAACATATTTATTGTTGACTATGCATGTAATCCTGTAACACTGACGAAGGCTATTGCAGCTGAAACGTGTTGTATTGAACATTTTGAGCCTAGCTACATTTTGTAGGTAAAATTAAATAATGTAGGTTTTAATGCACTTTCAGTCTTTCTCTAAGGAACAATTTTGCACCCAGTTTGATCTTCTCTCTGCCCACTGAGTGATTTTGAAAAATGCAAGGAAGTGGGCGTGAAGACTGGAGGAAAGGAGGGGGGTTTGCTCATGCTGACCCCTCCTTCACACACACACACACACACACCCACACACACACACTTTTTACCAAATGACATATCTTAGAACAATTAACATGGATGCATCTCCAACTGAACACCAGCTGCTCATTTTAACCACTGGAGGGCGAACTGAGCCAGGTTTAGTGAGATGAAGATAAAGATACATTTGTAAAATATTTGTGCAAATGTTGACAGTATGACCAGCATTGTTGTGTTTCATAACTATATATAGTTTACAACTCAAAAAAAGTGTTTTAGTGTGGAGTTACTCTTTTGTTGTTGTTGTTGTTGTTGTTGTTGTTGTTGTTGTTCTTCTTCTTCTTCTTCTTCTTCTTCTTCTTCTTCACTGGCCAGCTGCAATAAAGCACAACAGAGGAGGATGTTGTGTTTGCTCTTTTATACTAAGCACAAATAATAATGAATAATTTCTAGGCTAGGAATCAAATGCAACAAGTCAATGCCTGCATTCAGTCGATCTAGTAATGAGTGCATTGTTCTATGTATTTTTTTTTTCAATACATTGTAAAATAAATCAGTCAAGAAATGAAAACACTACTAATTTCCTTGTGTTCAGTAAGTCAATTCGGAGGTATAATGGCTCTAAAAACTGTAATCTCTCCAAAACAGTCTCAGCATATTCTTGAGCATAATGATGTGTAAAAATGAGTACTTTCAATGTCTTTGTCAAATTTGCCAAGAAAAATATTGAACATGAGTTGAACAGTAGTACAGGAAATGGAAAATGGTATTGCACAGCTTGAGGAGATGAATAGCATCTAACAGATGGCAGGAGATTTGAAAGATCAATAGCCCCATCTAGAGGTCTAGGAGGGCACTGACACACCCCTGGCCTTTCTCTTGGGACCCACAAACCAATGTTCATGCTGACATATTTCCTACTTTCTAGTTGAGGAGGACAAGAAACAAGCCCATATCATTACCACTTGTCTTCTACCAGGAAGGAACTTAAAACAGCAGAGGAAAGGAAGGAGAGGAGAAGAGAGGAGGACAGGAAGAGAAAATTGTGATAGCTTCTTTGCTTCAACAGCTTAGATGAGATGTCAATTGATGATGATCTCATACCAATACATGTCCTCTGAAAGGAGCTTTTTAGTCTCCATGTATTAATTAGTTGAAAACCTTTTATTAATTGTATTAAGTGGTCAGCAAAGAATCTACAGACTTATTTTTCACTAACAGGTACCATTCTTAAAGGTGTCTTTTTCTCATTATTCACTGTTCAAACATCTCACATCTGAGCAGCATTAGTCTATCCAAAGCACATGTAAAACAAATGTTATTTACTTCCAGGAGAAGATATGCTTGTGCATCCTTCACCAAAGGAAACGCTGACACATGTCTATACTCTAGCATCACATTTGGTTTTCCCACCACCCATGTAGCACACAATTTTACTTTATTATTACTTGACTGCCACATGCAACATGTCTGGTGTCACGTCATTTTCTGTTATTGGTCATTTTTTACTATTATATCACATTGCACAGCAAGTATGTTGTTTTTTTTTACTCTAATAACTTCCAGTTAGTATTTTGCTCATTTTCAATCAATCAAAACAGCCAAACAGAATCCTGGCATTTTTAGCACACTGATGTTAGGAAGAAATGCTGACAAAACCATTTTAAATTTAGTATAGTGGAGCAGACTACTGATCAGCAGGTACTAGCCTACATAATACAAGGCAGGCACCTGTCTGTGTCCAATTATTTACCAGGATATGAGCAATATTAGCTAGTATCATTTCTACTGCTTTCTACTGTAGCATGTGACAAGAATTCTGTGTCACACTGTTGTAATGATCATTTATTATTCAAGACAACAACCTGTTTAACAGAGGTTGAAACCTTATTAATTGATAGTTAACTGATTGATAATATTCAAGTGTTTCACAGTCTCTGGGAGCTGATGGTTTCTATGTTGTACAGTGAAATTCTTGTGTCTGATGATAACCTTCAGACAGTGTTCAGCAAATATCTGCAAAATTGGGTAATATTTTGCAAGTTTCTGGGTAACACCATCACACTGAGAGTAGTGTCTACATGGCACTATGCATTACTGCAGATGACAAGAGGTACTGTTTGAAGGCAGGATCTTTTCCTCATATAATTTAACTTTTGTTTGGAAGATTGCTATGTAAATAAGAAACATTCTTCTTCTTCTTCTTCTTCTTCTTCTTCTTCTTCTTCTTCTTCTTCTTCTTCTTCTTCTTCTTCTTTCTTACAGTGGGTAGAGGAGTTCACATTCCAGGTCAGTGGGTGGCGGTAGCGCACCTCTGCTGCTTGGCAACCGCCATTAAAAAAAACAAAGAACTTGCTGCTAGTCATGGTTGCCAGATCCGCGGTTTTCCCTCGAAATTGGACTAGTGTTTTTTAAATTGAGTCGCGGGCGGCGGGTTTTTGAGCTACTTTTGGACGTGCCGCGGCCGAGATCTGAGAGTGAAAGTAAATTTCAGTGTGGTCTATAAACTGAGAGGGGAGGTTGGTGTGTGTGTGTGTGTGTGTGTGTGTGTGAGTGTGAGTGTGAGTGAGTGAGTGAGTGAGTGAGTGAGTGAGTGAGAGGCTATGCACTGAGGACCACATCAGTTTCCCCCCAGGTAAATCCTCTGCATTTGCTATGTGAGAGATTATATTATATTGATTACTTGGGAAGGTTTAGATCCCTAGTCTTAGGAAACATCACAAATCTTTTGCTGAGAATGCTGATTCATCTCCTTCTTTCTCTATCATTTACTTTGTTTATGACTCCATACATGAATAGAAATAAGTAATAAGCTAAGTAATAAATGTAATTTCAAATAACACAAAGTCATTTTAACAAGCATTCTATCTGAAAATAAAATAAAAATAAATGCTGGTACTGGCAGGTATATTTTGGGCTGTTTTGGGAGCTTTGTGGGCGGCCAGTGATTTTTGGGTTAGAATTTTTTGCCGGACCTGGCAACCCTGACTACTAGCGATCCTAGCTTGGGAAGACGGTCAGTAGCTATCAGCTAAAGCATTTGGCCAAGGTAGATGGGAACAGGGCAGATTGAACTTTGTGAAGTCTGTGAAACTCTCTTTCCCGTGAGTAGCTTGTATCCGTATGGTATCAGGCACATGAATTAAACGGTAATGTTAAACAGTCAGATGAAGTGAAACGTCTCGCTAGCTTGCTGTCTGCCATGCTATGTCGTCGGAGGGCTGGGATACTTGCTGGGATCTGGATCTGGGCACATGCTGAAGCTAAAACGGCTGCTAGCTAGCTAGCTGTAGCTTGTTTGCTAAGCCAGCAAATGCTGCCTTCATGTGCTCCTCGTAAGCTCCGGCTTCCGAGGCTGTACGCATTCAGGTGCTTTTAGTCGGAAATAAAAGCAAAATGGACTGTTGGATGGAATGAAATGATTTATTTTAGAGTTCGAGTGGCAAACATACTTAATGTTGCACTGGCAGAATTAAGTGCACCAGGCCTTTAATTGATGTTTTGATTAATTATTACGTTGTGTGTTGATTGCAGCTTTTCTAGCAATATAAAGAAATCTAGGCTGAATAGTGTTTGGAGCTGTTGTCCACACACAAAGAGTAAGTTACAAGTATACCAAATAAAATGCATGACAAGTAAAAGATAAACAAAGAGTGAAAATATAAAAATAAATAAAGTATATTTACAAAGGGCCCAAACAATACCAGATAATGAAATACATGGCTTTGCTAACTGTTGTTGACATGGCTTCCTCTTTCTCCACCCCCTAAATGTCAAACTCGGGTATTAAGGTCACAATGAAATGAAAAATGACCTAGGAAACCTTGTTCACTAATTTCCTCATAATGTACACCAAATTAACAGTAAATGCCAAAACATTAAAAAAAACAATCACAATATTTTTTTCTTTTAACAATAACACCCCTCTGCCCCACCCATCAAAAATTAAACTATCTTTCTCTCCCTAACTGATATCCCATTTGTTTACACTTTTGAATGATCTCTCCCTTTGTTCTTCCCCAATAGCGTGTTGCTGGTTTCAACAAGACATCAACAATACATCAAATTAAGTAAGCAAAATGCTGTTTAATTGTGACTTTAAAGACAATCCGAACTCTCCCAGTCATATTTACCACTTTGTTGGCTCATTCATGTTGCCTGGTTCTAACCAGCCTCTTTGGGTCAAGGAGCTTTTCTCTAACGTTCCCTACAGCAACAGCTATTCAACGCCTGTCTCCTCTATTGAGGAGGCAGGCGTTAGAGCATTTTCTTTATGATTCATCTTGTCATTATCAAGAGAGAAACAGGTGCAAATACCACAGTTGATTCAATTTGTAAAAGTTTCTGTATACTTTGCAGGCAGAACTTGAAAATGAATGGAACTTCACAACATGTAAAAACTCATGTAACAGACGACCTGCTTGGCTTTCATAACGAGGCTAAGCTCGCTTGCAGCTGCATCCAGTGCTTGGTCCAAACTATGGGCATCATTATTTACATTTATTCACTGTGTTGTTGTACATCTGGTAAATTATGGGTGTTCGTTTGAGTGACATATCTGGCAACCAACCAACCAACCAAAGTTCAATGGTTTAGCACATTCCGACTAGAGCACATTATTCAGCTCCATCTCAGGTTTCTAGACCATCACCTTCCAGCCACATCATTCACATCCACATGTGCATTCCATTCTTAATGTCAGTATTTCCAACAGCACTTGAAGGCAGCATAAACTCTCCTCTGCCATGGTTGAAGTGAAAAGAGACGTCAGCTATTCAGTGACAGAGTAGTCGGCGAACAAACTTTGCAATACCAGCAGATTACTACTGGTTTTCTATCCTACCAGGTAGTTAATTGCATTCACCTGGCATCCCAGGTGCAAAACAGTCTCTCATTAGGTGGCTAGAATGAAAACCAACTGGGCTCTGGGTCCCGAGGACCAGGACTGAAAACCACTGCTATAAGTTATATGTCTATTATAGCAAGATATCTAGAATATTAATATTTTCTGTGTTGTGCCCTTGTTTGCCCACCAAGATCTTAAAATAAATGGAACAATGCTCAGATGAGATGAAACTTGATTGATCCCCGTGGGGAAACCGGGTCGCTGCAGCAGCAAAAGTAAAAGGGTTCATCAGGGAAAAGAAAACAAAGTACACAACTAGAATATAAAAATAAGTATAAGTAATATAAACAATTGGTGGGTTATGTAAGAACGCTGCCAACCATTTCAGCACATTAGTATCGGGGGAAAATGGCTTACTAACATTTCTGTATTTACTTGGTACTAACTGTCTCAGTTGCTTAAGTATGTATTACTAAATATGAAGCATTTGTTGTATATGTAGTGTAGGTATAAGTAGATATAAGTAAATATATAAGTGTCTATAAACAGACACATTTGCTATATGTAAACGCAGTGTTAGAAAATGTTAAATATCTATATGTGACTTTGAATAGTATCCTATATTAAATGTTGGGACTGGGACTTTCCTTGTAGGCTAGTGTTTGGTGATGCGGCGGGGGGAGCTGGTTCCCCGGGCGTTCCAGGCCCCAGTGGACGTCCATGCCAGTGCGGACGGCCAGGTGTACATGTTCAGGAGGAGACCCAACGAGTCCGCTGGCTCCTCGGAGGACGAGGAGTTCAACGTCATGGAGCTGCGGCCGCGGCTTTGTCAGGACCAGGAGCAGGACAGAGCGGGGAGCGTCCAGCTGCTGGAGCGGGAAGTGTTAGATGGAGACAATCTCAACAAGCTCGCACTGCAGTATGGTTGCAAGGTAAGTTTTTTTTTTTTAAGTTTCTCCACTTAAAGTGATGTTGAACTGTGGTAGTACCTTGGGTTGTGTAGCTTCCTGGACATGATAAAACCCTCAAATCGGCGATTCTCTGTTATCTGTTGCTCCGGGGCTCCGGTAGAGACTATTGGAGAATTGTGTTTTTTTTCTCTCTCCATTCACAGCCACTGAAAATCACACTTCTAGCACCTAAACGAACTTGAACAAAGCAGATTCTGACAATATTTAATAAAAGTAGTCATTCTGCTGAAATGTTTTTTAACTGAATCGCTTTGTTTATATTATTAAACCTTTCAGTTTGAACAAGTGTAACACCAAAATTCTTCCGACCGGATTTCAGCGTTACACTTGTTCAAACTAAAAGGTTTAATAAACAGATTTTGGGGTTATATCATGTCCAGGAAGCTACACAGCCCAAAGTCCTAAGTTCAACATCACTTTAATAGCCTACCTAACATGAAATTGCACTATGTTGAAACACATGTACCTATTTCTATCAACAGGTGGCAGATATAAAGCGAGTGAACAACCTTATACAGGAACAGGATTTGTTTGCACTGAAATTGATCAAAATACCTGTGCAAAAGCACAGTTTTTTAACGGAGTCCTACACAGACCTAAGTGACCCGCAACAAGAAATGCCAAATTCATCTAGCAGCACATCACCGAAGCCTCAGGACAGAGCCAGAGCCCAGCCACATCTGCAGGAGGTCACAGACTTTCTCAAGGAGGTGGACCACGATATTGAGAAACTCATTCAGACCACAGATGATCACGATGAGGATTTCCTGGATAACTCTGAGAAACCGCCAAGGTTTGGCTTCAGAGGGCAGCGCCTGACCAGCCACGGCGCGGACTGGGGCATCCAGTGGTGGAACGCTGTCGTCGCCATGCTCCTGATAGGCATCATCCTGCCAATATTTTATGTGGTTTACTTCAAAACAAAAGATAATGGAACGGTTCCTCCAGTAAATGGTAGCGGTGGGTTAGACTCATCCGTCAGCTCTTCAAACAGCTCAGGGACGGGCGTCAGTTCAGGGCCTGAGCATTTTCAGGAGCCGGGGTAGTGCGGTCCTGAGTCTGAACAAAAATGAAAGTTCCGTCTTGATAGTGTGGCCCATACCCATAAACCCTTGTATCAGCAGTTTAACACAATTCATCAAGAGTATTTTTGCCTTAAGTAGTCAGTCTGTCCTGCCAGGTCAGGATTGCAAATGGTTGCTGTGACAAGACCCTGCAGTAGCATGTTTGAATGAGTGTTTGAGGATTATTTGTGTGCCTTTCTTGATGTGTAACTTATTTTTTTTGTGTGTGTGTGTTCAGTGTTTTTACATTTCAGTTATTGCCATGCAACTCATCATCATGCTTTGTTCTCTGGGTCTGAATACAGTGCCAAGACTATGAATTGTTGTTTGTACTAACAGTTTGGTGCAATATACTGTATCTCATGCACTACAGGTTGCAATGTCCTTTTGACAGAGCAATCAATCTTTTGAATCTTTATATTTTGAAAGTGACATCAATGAATAGACTATGAATTCTCTGAAGTACGATTTAGTGAAGTGCCTTAAACATTTTTTTTCCCCCAACAATGTTGAATTTTATATAATATTGCACACACCATCTTACATTTTTCTGAAGGGTATTTGAATCCACCATGACCAGGTGGTGAATCTGTTTTTTTCTTAAAATGCACTTTTAAATGTCCAAAGTATTTACAGTCAGTGAAACTGGAAAAGATGGTTTATTTTGTTTAGAGTGAAATATTTCTACCCCTTTTTAAGTCAGTTTGTAAACAGTTTTTTAGGGGGAAACATCTGCACTATACAAGAGTGGCTTTGGCCACGGTGGTTTGTGGCTTTTCCTTCCTGAATATTGTTTTTTATTCAGCATGCTCCCCTTTAAATATAAACATTATAAATGAGAACACAACTGTCTCTGAATTATTCTGTATGAAATAATGGTGTGCATGTTTTTTGTTTTATTTGGTATTGCTTTATGTCAAATGATACAAATATTACAATGTATCGGAGCAAGGCTACTACACCAGTGACAGCAAATTGTGAACCAATGCATGAAGAGTTGAGCAATACTTCTGATTAGCAGCAGCACCCACACTTACCAATAGATGGCAGCGTTGCTTTGATGTGTGTGTGTGTGTGTGTGTGTTTGGAGGGGGGGGGGTCTTTAGGTTCAGATACTTGTCTTATTTCTTGACAGCTCTACACAGGACCACATGTTGGCAGATAATGCGGTTTTATACATCAAATTTTGAAATTGCAAAAGTACACCAGTCTTTGTTCAGTCTTTCTAGTAAATAATGAATTATTTTTGTTTATTATCCCACAGCCAGAAATCAGGTTTTACCCTCAGGTTATTTTTCTGGTTTTGAACTAATAGCACCAGGCTGCAGTGATCTCCACAGCTATTTGGACGCCAACACATTGTTTGACATTTTGGCTCCATGCTTTTATTCCTTTGGCTTGCATAGCTGTACTGCAGTCTTTTGAGCGATCCCAACCATTGGAGGTCTACTGAACTTTACATATCCTCACTCCAAAGCCAGTCCCATGGATGTGAGGAATTTGCTTCCTAGCTCCATCAAACCTAGTTGGACAATTTGGACAACAAGTACCTTTTTACCAATAAAATGCAAAAAACACAATATATGACAAACAAGTTGTGTAAAGTCAGGGATTGTGAATCATTTGCTGTAGAGGTGCCATGACCCAAACACCATCCAATGGTTATGTTTTGATGGCATTCTTCCCTTTGATGCTGCACTGAGAGGAGACAAGTCTTGCCAGCCTTCTCCATTCTTTCAAAACGGAGTGGAAGAGAACCACTTTGGATTTGACATTATGTAATGACTGTATTTAAAGGGAAAATCCCCTATAAAACACGCTGCTGGGAAGCCCAGTCAGTGCTTTGAATACGAACAGTTTCATTTTAATTTATTTGTACAGGAACACAAAAAGCAAAGAAACCAACAAATGCATAAATAGATAAATAATAAAAACAAAGCATACAATACAAGTAAAATACATATAGCCTAATTGCAGTTTACTGAGCTTGACTCTGTATCACAACAGGTTACCAGCAGGGTTTATTTTTGTGATACTCTGTTGATCCCCTGAAGGAGAAATGTGCTGTATTGCTTGCCCTCCTCCACATAGGGGTCAAAGCGTGAGGTCAGCAACACAGCAGCGCTCCTGGAACTGGTAACGAGTTGAGTGTCTTGCCCAAGGGCACTTAAGCAGGTCAGGATGTTTGCTCTAATGGGGACTTGAACCTGGGCCTTCTGGTTTAAAGACAGTATCCCTAATCACTATGCCACCCTGCCTGTCCAGACAGTTCATACCCAAAAATTACAGCTAAAAAACAAGATATGAGCCGTAACGAACTTGGAACTGCTTTTGGAACATAATGGCAAGGTGACTGCAGCGTAGGTTTAGCAAATTACTGATCATGAAGGACTTTCTCATATAACAGCCACTGAGTATGCATGTATCAGACCTCCACTTCATACAGTAGGCCTATACATGTCAAAGTGAAAGGAAAAACAAGCTTTATTAGCATTTGCTGAGCATAATCACCGTGGAAGAGAACAAAAGTTATAGTTTAGCTGTATTGCTGCAGAGGCTCCATGCCTCTTATTATTCCATGACCTGAGACCCTCGTCTCATAACCGCAGCTCACGCACCCCGCTCTGATCTCGCTCCAGGCCGCAGAGCGCTGGCACGCCGCCAGCTCCCAGGCTGAGTCTTATCCCAGTGTTGATACACGGGCCGCCCCCTTTTTTACCTCCAACCTGGACAGCTCTACCCCCAACTTTTCTTTATTTGATGAAGTCCATGTCAAGCCTGTTCCAATAGAAGACAGATTTACTTAATAATGTGATCTGGTTCTTACCTTTTAAAACTCCCAACACACTGCGTCTGATTAAAATGTAGTGCTACAATACTGAGCATAAGTTGACTGATATGTTCTCACTGCCAGAAAACATGACTAACATCTAGCTATACTGTATTTGCCAGACTTAAAATGAGGTTGGGGATTTGCTTCAGATTTCTCATAGACTCAGTGTGATGTTGTTGAAATATCTGGGGAGTGGACTTTTGCATGTTTGTACAAGCTGAAAACAAATAAATGTGTGCATGCCCATATATACATGCACATATGTGTTTGTATGTGGCGGGGTGGTGCACAGAAAAGCTGCTTTTAAACAGGTATAGTCATTTTGAATGCAACACATTCACTGAGCAGATCATGCTCTCCTGGAGGAGGGGGTTGGAGTGGAGGGGGCTTTCCCCCAGAACAAAGCACAACCACCTATACAGTGTGGATGGAGGGTAAATAGAGTGAAAAGATTCATGGCCAACCCCAAGCTCTGCAGCTTTAAGAAGTTTGCACACTTGAGCAGCTGGCAGCGGGCCACTTGGCCAACATAAACAGCCCTAATCCTTTTTCCAAGGAGCTTTCAACACTCATCTCTCTGGCACATCGGCCACTGACTCACTCTGTCTGACATTCCTGTCTGCTCAGAGTTCTGCAGAGCCGGCACCAGGAGGCACTGTGGCCCCTTGCAATGTAAATGTAAGGGTTTATGCTGTTGATCATTATTCACTGCTAAGGTATGTGCCTTCCTTTGATTTTCCCCTGAAGCAAAACAGGTCTCAGTTTTCACTCTTTCTTAGTGGGAATGGAGGCTTAGTTTCAAGATCTGATGTTGACTTGAAGCCCGCAGAACTATAGGTCGTTCAGAAAATTGGTGTTGACACAAGTAAACTGGGGACTTTCATATGGTTTCTATTCTTCACCACCAGACACTTTTATTCAAATCAGCTTTAGGTAAAATGGTTACACAGTTTTGTTTTGTTTTTTCAGCATGTCCAGTATGTCTTAATGTTCTACCAAATAAACTTTGTTAGTGCTAACCATAACTCACAGATTGGATTTGAATCCTTAAAATCCTATGGAACAAAGAAAAAAAACATCAAATCATGGGTGTTATGAAGAAAAAAATACAATCAAGACAGTTTGTGTGTGTGTGTGTGTGAGGCTTAGGTCTGTTTCTGTGGGGGCAGGGAGATCCAGGGTTTTGATTTCCTCAGCTCCCGGGGGGATTTGGCAGACACAGGGTAATTTGTAGTGAAATTTCCAGCACAGTTCGTTTTGCAGGTGGCTGAGAACGAACGCAGGGCGTGGCGGGGAATGAGAGAAGCAATTTGCTGTCTGTGGGCTGTGAATGTGAGTATTGTTGCACAGCAGTAGGTTAGTGTTGTGTCGGTATGTACTGTGGCCAGGGCTGGACTAGTGGAAGGGAGGCAGTAGGCAATGTACAGAAAACCCAAAGGAATATCTATATGTTGAAAGTGACTTCAATGTATATGCATTTTTTTTTCCGCACGGTGACTTTATTGATTTCTGTCAGTAAGGTAAAATTATTCAAAGTATCTGAGCGGCTGTGTCTGGACAAGACTGTCCGTTCTGCAAAGAAAAGTTACTTTTTCACTCGTCTTGTATCAACCTGAAAAGATACTGTCAGGTTGATACAGGAGTGGAAAAAAAAAATGGGATACTTTTTCACAGCTTCAAAAAAAAAACAGTATTCCAATCTGGGAGAGCTGGGGTTACGTGATAAAGCAACACGAGTATGTATTTGGCAGTTCTTGCCAGAAGACATTTCAGTCTCGCAGGCTTTGGAGTGGATTCAATTAGAAACTCTTCTCTTTGAATCCCCGGCCAGAATATAAATGTATAAATCCACGCCAGACGTTGCAGCACCGCTAAAAGGAACACACAAAGTGTCAAGAGAAAACCAAGATTGATTAATTCCTTTTTATCAGCACATCTTCAGTCTTATCAAAAACACACACGACTGTTCTCTTCAAACTCATCCAACAGAGAAAACAGATAATATACTAGCAAAGAATATTTAAACACCAAGATGGGACGTTACACTGTACGCTATCCTTATACTGATGTTTTTTTACGAAGGCATTGGTCAGTGTGAAGTCTGACTGTGTGAGTGGGGATCAGCCGGAGACACAGCTGGCTGGAGAATGTGATGTGCTGTCAGTCATGCTGCAGCGGGGGCGGCTGTTTTTCTTTCACCCCCGCTGCTGGGGAACCAATTGTGCAGCACCTGTTTTACATTCCACTGCAGGTTCTAGGGTTCTAGAGGCAAGGGCCGGTTCTAGTAGAACGACACAATCACGTTATATTTAAAATAATAAAGTTATGATACATCTCAGACGTCAGTAATCAGTCTGAAAGTAGCGATGTTGGATTTTTATTCCCTTACAAAATGATTGTTTGAGCCAATCTGGAAAGTCACATGTTCCTTGCATGAGTAGTCAATGCATATGATGTACTATGCATGTAATAAACAGAATATTATCTATCTGTAAAATTCAACAAGTCTGGGAGTTTCACAACAACATGTGTGTTATTGTGTGTCTGTCCATCACCCATGACAGAGAGGGCCATATACCCAAAATGTTAGGATGTGTTTTGAATAAATGTACCACTTAAATATCATTGAATCATATCTTTAGATGAATTCAAGTTTTGGGATAATTATACTCACACATAGAATGATTTTGTTTCTGTGTGAGCAGTAACTGCTAAACTTTGGCTAGAGATAGAAAGGGGAATTAGAAAGAGGAACATTGAATTATCCATATTATACAGATAAAATAGCAAAATGTTCTATTGTTCTATTCTATTCTATTGTTATTCTTACATTTATACTTAAAACCTTCACAAGACCTTAGATAATGCTCAAGATATTATTGTGAATCAGGCAGTCTGATTTGTTCCATTGTGAAGAAAGTGATAATCACATGTGGTTTTATGGTATTTATATGTGTTCAACGTATAGAAAGGTCTTAAAACAGCCACTACAGTTTTGGATACATGGTCCCCTCATAACTTGATGGAAGTGGCAGATTCCTAGAAGTGTCACACGGTATAATTTTTTGTCTGTGACGTTCTTACATGTAACAGTAAACCCAGGAAGTATATTCAGCATGTGGGTCAGACGAAAATAGACAAAATGGTAACAGGGAGAAGGTCACTTCCCCGTGCATTCATATGGGGCCCAAAACTGCTATTAAAGTCAGATTAAGCGTTGGCACCCATCACTGCATATAGAGATCTAGAGGCCAGATTTAGATGGTGCAGGGGCCAGATGCAACCTGTGGACTGCCAGCTGCCCAACACTGAGCTGTGCTATTCATTTACATGTGAACTAGACAGACATTACTGAGAAATCATTGACATCATGGCCTGAATGACATATTGTATCTGAGCCCTTTTCTATGATACACACAATTATATGTTTCTTGTGTATTATGTTTCCATATGTTGAAGTATAATAAAGAAACATACAGTAAATGTTGTATATACTCAATATGAAAGAAAATGCAGGGAGTCAGTAAGGAGTTGCAGTCGTCTAGCTGGCAGAAGGCTGGGGCTTGAACACGAGTTGAGTCAAGTCTCTGGAAAGGCTGAATTGGATGGTTGATGTAGAGGGCAAATCTACAAGACCGGACCCAGCCTCAAACAACTTCATACATCGTTGACTGATGAGCTTTAATACTTAAATAATAGTAGAACAAGCACAAGCTTTCCTGGAGCTGGGACTCAATGTATTCACTCTTTCCATTTTCAGTATTTCAACTGAAAAGGATTATACAGCATGTGTATAGTGTCCTAAAAACCCAACATCTGCAAAAGCCACACTGCTAATTTAATAACTGCCTCAATTAATTACCCAGGACTTCGGAATTACCATTTTTTCACAAAAATGAGGACCTTACAGTCCTCATTTTTAAAGAGTTTAAAATATGTTATAATGCAGGTATGATAAAGTAGTTGACATTCTAAAACGGGATGATCCTTTCCTTTATCCTCTGGTTTATTGAAATTTGAGGATGCTGACACTGTAGTTTATTATGCACTGTCCCCAGAATTGGGCAGCCCCTGAAAAATGCTGCACAATTTCTACCAAAAACAGGTTCAGGTAACCACCATGAAACCAATGCAAAGAAAGATATGATACAGCAGGAGCAGGCTTAAGTTACTGTAGATAAAAATGCTAATCTTTAAAGAGCTGGAATTTTCTCTGACTCTCTGTAAACCTAAGCCAAAACATTTCAAAATTAAAAAGGATGAGGAAAAAAAGCTTCCCTGTGCGTTGCCACTGGGGAAGTGCTGTGGATCCAGCGTGCAGTTTGCAGAATAAGGTAAGAGCGGCTCCGGGCTTAGCTCAACATTTTCCGTTTTTGGCACAAAATTATCTGGCACATATTTCATATTTAGTAATCGATATTTAAGTAAGCAATTGAGACCGATAGTAACATCTATAAGTACTATAAGGAACAACTGTCAGTAAATCCCTATATGTAAGTAATTCATACTTCTCCCCATACTTTCCACTTATACAGTCTGCTTAATGTGCAAAAATTGTCATCTGCATGTTTATATAATAGTTGTTTATATTCATTTTTTATTAATTGTATTGCTTATTTTATACTCTGTTTTTGATTTTTTCCCCCTGCTGTATCCTATTATTAAAGTTTCTTTTCAATTGACACAAAACAAAAAACACAGACACTAAATGCAAAACTCTACATATCTCTTGCAAAAGGAAACATTACATTCAAAACCATGTTACGTCCTCTCAAAATTGAATTTTGCCAAAAGATACACACACACCATCATTTGAATATCATGATCTTTCTAAAAACCAGTTGCACACTGATGTGCTCAGTAAAAAACACTACTGTGAATACTTTTACTTATCAGTAGGCTTCCACCTTCTTCATTTTCTCACTTTCTTACTACTTATGCATGTACAGTAGCCTGCTGTAAAAAGATTATCATATTACTAGCCTACTCTAATATAAAACAAACAGAAATACAAAATACCGTATGAATGTCATCAAGTACAGTGGGGTTTGGCTGTAGGACCATTTCGGTATTGTGAAACATGACATTCACTCTGGATTTCCCTCAGCTGAATGGTTTGTTTGCCAGGACCATGTTCACCACAGTCTCTTGCTCCTGTGTGAAAAGGCATTCTCTACCACCAGGACCAGGTCATCTTTCAGTTCTGTGAAATGTACAAATACAGTCAAATACTGGAAATACTACAGTTAACAGAAAAAATACTAGGCAGTAAACGTACATGTCTATTGACAAAATAGGAATACCCAACCTCTTAATTTCATATAAACATACTTGCTGTTTACAGTACTATGGTCAACTTGCAATAGAGCATTATATAGTACAGTAAATAACTGAATACCGTATGTATGTAGTGCTATAGTAAAAAAGTAGCATGGTGTAGACAGTAGTTTAAGTACTGAAAATAGAAGCTACAGTGAAGCGACTGAGGTTGCCCAGCCTCCCTCATTGTCAAACCATTGTCAAAGTGGCCCAGGTCTCATCTGATATGTTTGCTTTCCTCTTCTTCATTCTCTTCCTCCTCATCTTCCTCCTCTCAGATTCAGATTCAGCTTTATTGAAAGGAATCAAGTAGTTTTGAGTGTTGCCAAAGCATATTACAATAGTGCAGGATAAAATAAGGTACAATTTAGATGAATATAGATGTTATAGGCGCTCTCTCACCTTTGCCCTTCCTCTCCCTCTCTCTCTCTCTCTCTCTCTCTCTCTCTGCAGTGTTGCCATCCATTCCTCTCCAAAACAAGAGAGCTCACCTTTGGTCCTCTGCTCTGATTTGTAATTGAACAATTTAGCAAACTAGTGTTTGTACCAGTGAGTAGTCACTGTGGCCAACTGGTAATTTCAGTTTAGCAGTTTGACTGGCAGTACTTTCCACATGAACATAAGAGGTTTTAGTTATGAAGACTGACCCAAATGTGCAGAATTGTGTGTAGTATTTTGCATGTGATTTAGAATTGCAGTCTGAGTGAAAAGCAGAAAATGTTTTTGTATTTTTGAAGGTTTGGTACATGAGAGACAGACTTTGGTCATTGTTTCTCAAGTTCCAGTGTTAATTGAGGAAAAAGTGCAAGTTGCATCTTATCTTATCTTATGTTGTGTTGCTAAAATCATATATTTTCTCACATATAAACACACTGACCACAGTGCGCTTGTTTGTTTCAAGGGACTGTCAGGAGGAGCGGACCCACTGAGACAGGCATGGATAAAGAGACGATAATGACTTGGACACTGAATCATTGGATGCAACTCAACTGAGCACCTGCTTGGCATGGCCCAAAGAAGCACAAGACATAAACAGGAGGCCTCAATATGGGCTCTCAGGACTCAGTTAATACATTAAACCTGCTGCTTTCACCTGCAGTGCTGATGAAACAAATCCCTTCTCTGCATATCTCTCTGGTAACGTGAATGTGTGTTTTATAACTGATCACACACTCTCAGTTGCAGAACCGTTTTGTAAAAGAGACAAATAGAAGGAAATGCGAGGCTTTAGAGTCTGTCGTGACGGATGATGAGCGGTGAAACCAGCGAGAAGCCGAACACTTTTCTACAGAATCTTCTCCCTCCAGAGACGCTGAGTAACTGTGCACCCAGGAGTCCACAAAAACATTCAGATTAATCACAGGGTTATTTTAAGATGTGAGCAGCTGTAAATACGCTTGGGTCAACGTATTCGATTATCTTTTTCTCTTTCTATTCAAAATAAAAGCACCTTACAGTCGCCTCATATTTGGCTCAGCAGAGCTAATCTCTGAAAGGTGAGGAAGAGATCTATTCTAATTATTCTCCTCTTTCTTCTTTCCCCACTTTGTTCTTACACATACAAGCTTGTAGATACCAATTTAAACACACCTCACTGCAGTTGGTTTTGAAAGGACTGGCCAGACAGACCGTTTTCTTTTTCTACTTCTCTGCCTTTGAGACTTTTTTTCAAGACCTTAACAGAAAACCAGGGCCTCTTGATCTACGCTGCAGAACAGTGTGCAAAACAGCTGTGTCAGACCAGGTGCAGTCTGCTCATTTCTCCAGTCGCAGGCACAATTTATACCATAATTCCTGGTGGATAATTCTTAGCTCCCATGCACTGCCAGATGAATACTATTAAAACTGGGTGGCTTTTTAAACTGGAACTGGAATGCCCCCTCACAGCAGTGGGGGAGTCTTGGTGCTTAACACCCATTTCTCTTTCTGTGGTTCTATTCCACATAGGGATTTGGGGCTCTTTTTTTTTTAATAAAAAGGGAGAATAATGCATTGTACACTTTACTGAGTGTTAATCACACGAGAATCCTCCTCCTCCTCCTCTATTCAAGTCACACCAAACCATGGTTTAATCCAATATGTATTGCTTACAACAACTGGAACAATGCTGTGGAAATATTCTGAAAACATAATGTTATAACAGTAATTACACCAGGGGAAAAAAACACCCCAGCACCCCAGCTGTGAGCCCAATACAGCAATTTGTTTGGAAGATGACATGGGTAATGAGAAACACTTGCTGCTGGACTCCATAAATTCAGTCAGGGTTTAGAGGGAGCGGGGCTGAATGCTCTGCTCATCCTTCTGAAGTACTTGAAAAACATTCGCTGCACGTCACGCTGGGAGACGCTGAATTTCCTGCCATTCCCAGATGTTCCTGTGCAGATGTTCTCAGAGGAGCGTTTCAAAGGAAAAGTTATTTGCCTGCGAAAGCTGTGCTAATGTTTGCCATTGCTAACACGTCCATGCAAAAGTTGGGGTCTGCAAATCATTCAACGTAAACCCTGTCTGACACAAACCGAAGTTTGCGTAAGCCCAAAATACTGTATGAAACACATGGCCAATGACCCATGCATACCTGCAGCAGAGGCTTCCCCATTTCCAGTTTGTGCAGAAAAAAGGTATAAGTGGTGAAGGATTTTATTTCTCTTGTGACATGTAGATATCCTGTGGTTTCAAAGTATAGTCTAAGAACGAACTTAAACTCATATGGTTTGGTTCTCTGGTTGCAAACGTGCCAGCACTAATGCTAAATAAATGTAATAATAATACTAATAGCAATAATAACTTTATAGCACTTATTAAAAACAGAGTTACAAAGTGCTTTACAAAGACATCAGATTTAACAACCAGAAAAACAACACAAAGTAAGAATGGAGTTAAAACAACATGAGACATGCAAATGTAAAAACAAAAGAACATAAAAGCAATGAATCAGGTATTAAAAGCAAGTCTAAAAAAGTGAGTTTTAAGAAGGGGATTTGAAGGAGGCCACTGGGTTTGGAGCAACCATGGCGTCTTTAAAATGACATGCAAAACCATTAGCATTTTGCATAAGATTAAGTTTTGTTGATTTAAGTAGATTTCAAGTAATTTATTCAAAGTTGATTAATTAGTTGTCTTGGGTGACTTGTATTATATCACCGTTGTTGGCTCATGCAAGACTGCATCTTATCATGCAGCTGCATTTCGCACTTTACACACACAACCAAGATAATAAGATAGTGAAAGTCAAAGTGGATCAAAACACGATAGATAGCTCCGTCAACAATGAGGAGGGACACAGGGAACAAGCACCTATCTCTCATCACGAGGCTCACAAAGCTGCCGTACATCGGGGAGTCGCTGTCAGCCCGTTCCCTTCGGCGAGTGGCTCCTGATCCAAGGCCAGATAAAGACAAAAGAGTGACAGATCCTTTATACCTCAAGACCGACTTGTAACCTTGAAGACCGTCTGGCATGGGGAGACGGATTCAAATAAACCCGATAAATACTGGCTGTGGGAGGGCGGATCTGAGGCCTTTCTTATTCTTAGATGCTTCATGCATACAAGAATATCTTGCCTTGAGAGATGTGACTGAACTGTGTCTTTGTATTCATACAGTTAGGTTGATTGGTCATTACAATTCAAGCCAATGTATAAACTATTGGCATGGATGGCTGTTGTCATGTGTGTTGTCTGTTGCACTCATTTGTGACATAGAACGGTTCTCAACCCGGGGGTCAGGATCCCCTAGGGTGTCGCGAGATGATTTATGGGAAAGAAAAACACATATTTCTACTATACAAATTTATTATCACGTCAATGTTTTCTTATTTTTTCTCTAATTTTTTCTTTTTTCTTGTGAAATACTGAATAGTTTTCAGCCTCTAGGCCTCTGATAATTAATCAAATTAAACAATTTGAGAAGGGAAAATCATTCTTTGGTTGAGCTGTTCACCACTCTGCATGTTGTCACTGTCTAGGGATATTCTAGGGATTTTCATGTTTTCGTGTTTTAAATTCAATTGAAGGATCACATGTTCCTCTACAGAATTAAAAAAAAATTACAACCCTTGGACTGATGAAACCCATTCAAAACCTTTTGGATAAACTCAAAAATGCATGGCCATCAAGCTGAAGCAAGGCTATTTTTCTTATATAGGCATCGCTTTGTTTTAGGGGGTCATCAGCCAAAAAGGTTGAGATGTGAACCACTGACATAGAAGATTAAAGGTGTGGGACACCAAAGGGTGAAACAAGTGGCAAGTAGGGTCCAGTTAGAGATGTGGTTCCTGATGTAGCCTCCAGTCATTAGCTCCATTAGGAACTACAGCTACACAAAACTAACTCAGCCTTTCTTGTCAAACGGGGCAATGTTGGCTGATTAAGAAGTGGGCCAGTTTTAATTTTGTTGATCAAAATTCAGGTCAAAAACTACTAGATAAGTGATAGTACAAAAACAGTCCTAAAGAGCAGTCAGATTTGTCAGATATGCCTGGAGGGATGTAAGCGCGCTCCTCTCTCTGCCTCCCTCCATGCCTCCAGCTCAGCGCTCACTGTGATAAACATACAAGCAGTCCCTCACTTGTGCACAGAGAAAGATCATAGACTGCTGAGCTGCAAACTTGCTGTGGTCTGTTTTGATTGCTGCTGCTAAATATTCTAGCTTTTTTTTTTTTTTTTAAAGGGAATGTTCATGATATTACAGTTGATAAAAGAGATATTGACAAAGTTGCAAAATATTTTAGTAAGAGAGAGTGTTTGCTGAAAGTGAAGGTTACTCTTGCCATCCTCAGCATTCGAGCAAAGGAAACTTTCTTACCATTTTCACTGTAATGCAATATTGCTGTCAGATATTGCAGGCAGATCTAATGTAGATTGAAAAAAGAACAAACCCTGACTAAAATGTCCAAGAGATTAAAACACAAAAATGAAATTGGATGAAATGAATAAAACGTGCTTTTAACTAAGGACAAACAAAATCTATAAATGATTAAACTCTGGTTGACAGCAATGGGGACTTGAGTTACTTTACGTGCCTTGGAGTCACATCTATTTAAAGTCTTAATTGTGATGACTTGACTCTCGATTACTTGACTTGTATTCCAATGACTCAAGACTTGACCTGAACTGTAATAAGATGACTTGCATTAGACATGTAGTGTAAAAACATTGTTACTCCTTTTCTTCTTACTCTCAAATTGATATGATTTTCCTCATGTTGATATGTTTTTCTGACCTGCGTTGCGCTCCCATGGATACAGCTGCAGTGGGGGAACGGTGGGGGAATGGAAAACATGATTCTCTTCTATGCTTGGAGGTACAGTGTGTGTGTGTGTGTGTGTGTGTGTGTGTGTGTGTGCATGTGTCAAATTGATGACAGTGAAGGCTCCCAATATAACCTGATGCAAAAGGTCAGACTTTGCTCCTCACTTGAAAATAAGCCGTTCAGATCAGTGGGTAGGCGTGATTTTAGCTTCAATCTAACTACCACCCTGTAGCATTGTTAAATCTGCTTCATTTAGCCAGTCATTGAGTCTGTCAGTCAGCGACACCATGACTGGCAAGCAGTAATTGTGGGACGCTTGAGGCTGTCTTCCATGACAAAATATGAAAACTACATTCTTTGACTGAAAAGTGAAAGTTTGAACAGCAAGTACAAGCTAAATTAAGCTAGCTGTGGTTGCCAAGTGCAGGACAAGCTAGCTGTTTACATTCTATTCAGTAACCTCCTGGATGCAATGATCTCAATTTTGCAGAAAACACAACAGCTATAACTCACCAGATAAAGAATGTTATTTTCCCCTTGCAGCATCTGGTCCACACTACTGAGTGACAGTAGCAAGGCTGCAGCGCTCACTATTACCAATGTCATTCCAACATACAGTATGTGCCTTAAAATACATGATATGCAGGCAACATTTTGAGGTACAAAAGAGGGGCAACGTTGCCTTCATTAGGGATGGGGAGGAACAAATGCCACACAGCGGAAACAACATGGATTACAGTATGGACTATAAAGAAGAGCAATGTAATGAAATGCTCCTATGCCTAGTGTGTGTGTGTGTGTGTGTGTGTAGGTGGAGAGAGTAATAGTGATAGCGATAGCAATAGCTTAGTAAGAGAAAGAGAGTAAGTGAGTTATGCTGCTTACTTTAAAGGCAACATGTCTTGTGGCTGCATTGCATCATGGTTTATTGAGAACTCTGTCAGCTGAGAAATCTCTTCTCTCGATCCTCTTCTATACGGATTTCTCTCTGTATGATTGTTGAACGTCAGTGTAACATGGTGAGTTTAGAAAGAAGTCCACACTCTTTGATTCTGAGGGACTGACACCAAAACCTGACATTTACTGTTGATGCTTTTGAAAGCTGAAAAACTCTCTGTTGTCAAACTCTATTGTAGCTGTGCTGGAAATCTGTCTTTGTGATGTCACATCATCTACATCTGGCCAGTTATAAGAAAAACACACCAAACAACAACATGGGCAAGGTCGTTCATGAATAGCTGATTTTTAACAGTGTTAAAGTGTTTTAGGGTGGATTTTTCCTTTAAGTTACAGAGGCCCAGGGCTAAGTGTTTTACTGTGATATATATATATATATATGTATATATATATATATATATATATATATATATATATATATGTATATATATAAAAACCATTTCATTGCACTCATCTAAACTTGATGAATAGACTGAGCTTTCTGTTCACAAGTTTCTAGGAGTGTTGCCTGAGTGTTGGGCAGAGAGTGCTGAGCTGCCCCTGATCCCAGGGCCTCTTCATTGTCACCATCTGGTTCTCCTTGACACCCGAGAGGTTTCAGAGGTGTTCTCTAAGCCTCATCAGGTCGGCCCATTGAAGCCCCTCTCAGCACACCAATGAGTGAGTGAGAACAGCCTCCTAGAGATAAGAGTGGAGGGAGAGAAAGACCTCTAGATAGCACTGCTCTCTGAGTGTGTGTGTGTGTGTGTGGGCATTGTGCACGCGTATGTGTGTGTGTATGTGCACATGTCCCCCCATCTCTCTGTGGAGGTGATGAGTGAGAATCAGACCCGAGGGGGATCACGTCACCTCGGAGATAGCCACCATCGCCTAGCAACCTCAGCCCTCAGGCCCACAGAAGGAAGTGAGAACTGAAAGTTGATCCTCTTTAAAAAATATCCTAATAATGGATCTTTTCAACTTGGCAGGCAAAAAGCTCAACTGTAATGGTACTGATTGTTTTTTTCTTTTATGTTTTGTTTGTTTGATGTATTTAATTAATAATAAGTAATTAATAATAACTTTGATAACATAGTGACTTAGAATACCCTTTTGAGGACATCCTAATCTCAAATACTTCATTAAACATTTCATACGTGTGGCACATTCTACATGATAATTTATGCTATAGGCCAACGCTGATGCAAATATCTAAAATATGTTTTATTTAAGTACCATTTACTTGTCAATTACTCTCCTAAGATATTATGGGCTGGTTGCTTGGACATGAGTCTTTAGTCTAGAACTAGGCTTAATCCATGTCCAAGCAACCAGCCTCATGTGTCATTGTTCACTCACCACTTTAATAGTTTACTTGTACAATCCTGAAAGCACCTGTCAATATAATTTGCAATCTCAAATTTATTGTCGCTGTGTTTGTGCCTATTACTGAAGCTGGATATAGCAAATGAGCGGGAGACCTGCAAGTGCAGTTTGATGCATTATTAAGTGCTGTAGTGTGTGGCTTCAGATGATTGCCCAATTTCAAGTGCTAATTCTAAATTACTCTGCCAAATATGATATGTCCCTCCTAAAGTGAGCCTGTTTACTAGCTTTCACTCTCTGCCCCCAGCCGACGGCGTCCAGACTCTGAGCTCATTTCAGCCGTGTAACTAGACAAATTATTGTCTTCCTGCTAGACACTCGTGACGAGGCACGTCAATACTGCAGGTGCAGTTGGGCCTGAAATTGCTTTGTTTAAACTTGCCAGGTTGGAATGGAGATTTTTAAAAAGGATCCGTCCTTAATCGCAAGGTGAAGGGACTTAGCAGACCTGCAGAGACCTTCACCTCAAGCGCTTCACCTCAAGCGATTTTGGGAGAAAAAAAAAAGAAAAAAATGTGTGATGTGGATACGAATCTGAGATTTAATTACTAAATAATGTAGCATTCTTTTTTTAATACAGCTGTCAATAATTAAAACTTTGTTCCCCTTCCTTTTAATGGGCCTTTGGCTGCAGTATTGATGTTTACTTCTCTTTTATCTCCCTGGTGTTATGGTGATTGAAAGGAGCGGTTCAAATTGGAATATGAAGGAATATGCAAATTGGACATCGGAGTAAACATTAATGTTTGAGGATGTATTCATTTGAAATTATGTTAATTGAAATCTGAATATATTTCATCTGATGTTCCAAGTACACACTTCAAACACTTCACACTCAAACAATCAACAACTCCACATTACTAGGCTTTTGGGAAAGTTTTGCTACCTGAAATGTATCAGTCAATATTTCAAAAAGATAACATCCAAGCAAAGGTGTTAATACGCAGAATGTTTGGGAGATCGGTCTGTTTGTTTGTCGGCTTAAGTGATGAGAACAGAGACATCAAGATCATCCATGTGTGGAGCATTTGTGCCACGCATCATGTGAACACTTGCATACACCATGTTGAGTGATGACGAGCCTTATCTCCAAAGTGATAGCAGCTCTAAAGCTCACTGGTAAGTCATTTGAAATTATTTGTAGCCAGGTCTGGCAGCTTTGTGTAAGGTTTTACACAAAATATGATGCACCGTTTTAAATTACCAGGGACTACTTTCCATGTCGAAAGGTCTCTCATCTTGCAAGATGTGGAGCGTGACTTGTTTTGTTGCATACTAGGAAGATAATTTAGTGGGCGATGTTTACAGCTAAAAATCAGTGTGCGGTGGATGAATACGTGGTTGCTCAACTAAAATAGTTGCAAAAATAAACACATGGATGATTTTAGTGTCTATGTTCTCATCATTAACAGGTCGACCAATCTCCAAGATGGCCAACCTCCCTAAATATTTGGTGTATTCATTTAAGGAACACATGCCAGCAATCATTTTGTTGTCATTCTGTTTTTTCAAATTGTGGATAGCTTGTTTTAGAAGGAAACTCTTCATATAGAATCTGAAATGAATGTAAAAATGCATCTTGTCCTGGCGTTGGCTTTTGTTGCAAGTGTCAGGACTGTCGGTTTCAGTTGCGAAGAATTTAAGGTGTGACCGCTTGAAAACATTCCTAATGTATGGGATTGTACAGCCGTGAATAGTCTTTCCCCCAATTTGTTGAGAGGACAAAGGGCAATGATACACATTCCTGAGAGCAGCAGTGGAGAAACATTCCATCCTCTGTTTGTAATTGTTCACAGCTGTAAGCAGCGTCTGCTTCCTATTTGTCACATTCACGGGTCAAGCATTACCATATTTTTCATAATCACTCACAAAATAGAAGTAAAGCTCTAAAAAGGAGGAGTGTTTATGTACACTTACTGCAGTAGGTGAAGCAATGCAGCTGTTAGCCTCTATCTACTTCTGCTACTTGTTCATTTTCTGCTCTTGGTTATTGTGAGGAAGGACCCGCCATTTATCTATTTGAGTTGAGGATCGTAAATAAGACCTTGTCAGGTGTTTCTGGGATTTTTATTTTTTTTTGCCATATCACAGCATGAGGTTGTCACTGTCTCTCTTTCTCTCTTGAACATGTTGGAATTTGAGCTGTAGCTTCTGAGACTGGGGCAAAATTTCTGAAAGGTATTGCACTAAAATGATTTGACTCCTTGAAAGAAACTCTCTCAGACCTTACAATTTGTCCTCATTAAATATTTAGATTTTCTAGGTAGGTGTTACGACTTTTCTTGTTCTCTGCACCAGATCCTGAACTCAAGCAGAACTCAGAACTTATTTTCCAAAGGTGCATAATTGTTAAAAAAAAAAAAGGGGATTTTAAAAGAAACAGTCACAGCTAAAAGTTAGTTAGTGGAAAGCAACTGCGGGTCCCATGCTCTCTTACCCAGTTACAGTGTTCCCCCGCTTGAGCTATTCCAGAGCCACTCTATTAAAAATAGGTGTTAAGGCTGTGTGTGTGTGTGTGTCTGTGCGTGTGTGTGCGTGTGTTTGCACAGGTGCCAAAAGAAATCAACACTGCACACAATACGTAGTTGTGTTCGGAGTGACTGCCAGTGGGTCTCCATTTGAGAACAGAGCCGCACCACAGTCAGCTCTAACACAGCATGGATCGTACAGAATATAAACTCATATATCATCCACCTTAACGTTAAGCAATTGTTTTCTTGTTTTCTCAGTCCAGGCCAACTTTTTCAAAATGGATCAACAATGCAAATAGGGAAATTGGCAATTGTTTTGTTCAATACATAGACTGCAGAATGCTATTTTAATGTCCATTATTACAAAGGGCAGCAACAAACACTTTTCATGCATGCCAGGGGAGTGACATCAGCTGGAGTGGAGAACCTCAGTCATCTTGTCCAAGTAAATCACTCTGCCCAAGCCACGAAATTACAGTGTCTAAGCTTGTGGGCAAGGAAATGTGACTGACGGTTTTTCTTGTGGACCTTGGGTATGTTTTCAGGAACCACAGACCCAGAGAGACGTCTCAGTCTCCAGTAGAGGGTGCTGCGGCTCCTACGGTCTTTCTATGGGAAAAATCTGGGGTCTTGCTCTTACAAATCTGTTGTCATCGGCTGGAGGATGAGAAACACGCATGCAGCATTCTTGTAGTAATATCTGCGCTCAATTACGTGCAGTGTGCTGTTGCATTTGGATTTAGAGTACTTCAATATTTGTACCATTACTTCTACCTCTTTCGTCATCTGTTTCATTGCAAAAGTGTCTATTGAAACTGCAATGTCACTTTCACTGATAATAAAAGAAAGACTGAAACTACAAACAATGTGATGGGCTTGTTGCACAACTCTATGGACCTTTTTTTTGTTTTTTTTTACAGTTTATGCAATATGTTTGTGTTATAACATTCTCCTGTTTTGCACAAGCATTGGCATCTGTATCTGCTGAAGCTCATCTTCTCTTAATTAAGGCCCTTGGATTTAATGCAGCTTGACATGCATGAATGTCTTTTGTTTATATCAAGTTGGGTTTTTTTTAAGCAATAGTATTTTAGTATTTTAGTACTTCATTGTGATGTTTGCATGCGCCTGTACATGTGCGCGCATGTGTGTGTGTGCTAGCTCAGTGATGAGCCGTATGCTAATGCACTGCCGTGGTTTTGCAGCGTTCCCCCTCCTCTGCCGGTCTGAACTAAAACAGCTGCCTCCGTTGCTTTGCCTCCAGCTGCTTCCAAATTGTCCCACCATTAAGCTATTATCTGTTTACAACCACAGCACCGAGCAAACCCACTAGGTGCTAAAAGTCGTGTGATGTTCCAGCGTTGCCGTGCATGTGCATCCTGGTTTCGTATTACGCAGATTTTGTGATGCGTTAATTAGGTGTGATACAATTAGACACACTATCTTACCCCAGCTGTATAGGTATTAGGCGATACTTTGTGCTATCCTGATGACCTGGATATGTCAGCAAGGCAAGGTAAAACTAGATTTTCCTCAAAATTCAATTACATGAATCATGCATATCAGAATGACACTAGGGTTGTAGATATATTGCATTATTCAACTGATATATCTGCTCAATTCAAATATTATGGCACTACTATAAAGTATATACATTTGTATTTGTGCTGCCAATGGGTGCATCTGAATGAAGTCCCTTGATACTTTGAATGTGTGATTTTACATAAATAAGTTACACTTTTCGCTCCCTGACATACGCTTAATATGTGCTTACCCTCATTTTATACCCCATTCTGTCATTTGTGTTTAACTCTGGTGCTGTGCGATAGCGCCCACTCAGAGGAGAGGAGCAAGAACACATTGATCTTATTTGGACAGGCTTTTGTCTGGGACCCGTCCAAACCCAAACAGCCAGGGGAAGGACCACAACAGAGTCTAGAGTAATTCTCTTGCAATCCAGACACACTGTGCACAGGCTACGGACGGAGCAAAGCCACTTGAATAATTCATATGGTGTCATTTCTTTATTCGCCATGCAATGATTCATTTGACTGATACACTGTCTCATGTTTAGTTTTTATAAATGAACAACACTATTATTAAAACATACTGCTATTTATGCTGCATACAACTGAGCTAAAAGTGGTGTGCCAAAGAGGTGTTTCTCAAAAATCTCTGCAGAAAGACATCTGGTTTGTGTTATGACAGCATTGGCCTAAGACATGGCTCGTATACAATTGAACCAGTTATCAGCTTTCAAGAGGCATGTGTGCATGTATCTTATGAACTCTGAATACAGAAGAATACTGTAATATATCCCACATATTCAGGACAGGTTATATCGATTTTTACTCTATGCACCTCTTTATCTCACTGCACTAGAAGATGCCTCACTCTACTGAAGTAAACCCATAGAAAAACAACAGTGAGCAATATAGGGAACATGCAACTTGTTTACTTGAATGAAGCAATTTTTCACATTTTAGCACACAGCCAACCATCAATATTTTCCACCCCTGGTTTCTATGGTGATGTCACTCACCTTCTTTTGTTTTCCTAGTACAAAAACAGCAATGTGACCACATAGAGTATATGAACTATGGTGATGTGACCCTGATAATTGTTTTTCTGTGTTTGCGGCTGCATTTTTTGAGAGGTAATTTTCCCTGTTTGCAGTTATTGGAAAAAAAAACAACAATCCTGACTGCTGGTGATCCCGTGTAGGCAGAAGATGAGAGGATGACTGCTCATGAACTCATGGAGGTAGACATATTGCTTTAGGGTAAAGCTGAACCAGTGAGGTAATGGACAGGCAGGGAATTCAGCTCATACTGTATATACACTATAAAGAGAAGTTTTGGTTAGGTGTCATTGTCAGTCAAATGGATAGAAATAGCACACATACAACTGCGTTCTCTTTTTGTGGTGCATGAAATAAAATCCCCTGAAATTGTCAGTCCTTAGTAAAAAAGTAGATTCCCGCACACACGGATCACCTCTGCATATTTTGTTGTCAGTGTTTCGGTCCTTCGATCTTTTTGCAGATGTGATTTGTGTGCGCAGGAATCTACTTTTTTAGTAAGTTACATTGTCGTTACACAGCAGGTATAATGTTCAAGGACTACTCTTGTCAGGAGAGGTTCGGTTCTTTTGTTACCAAAGATTTATGGGGGACAACACAGGCTGTGGTAAAATATTCCTCCACCTCAGGAGAGAAATGTTCTTCAAAGCAACAGGTTCCGGTCTTTATCTGCCATCTGTTTAGAGGAAGGCAATAGAAAATACCAATTTAATCACAGAGCCAGGTGTAAGATTAGTTTATGCTCAACTGGTTGCACAGGGATAACATCTGATACGCAGTGCTGCAGCTTTATGGCTTATTTGGTTTTGACTGGATCCTTATCTTTGACTGGATCAAATAAGCACTTATTGGGATTAAAGAAAGTGTATTATACCGCTCAGGAAAAGTTCTGGAAGACAAATTAGTGAACTGATGGGTAGGTGCCTGAAAGTTATGACAATCAATCAAAATTAGTAATTACATAATTATATTATATTACCTTACCAACTTGTTTTTATCACAAAAGGCACACTATGACATTCACACATAGGCTATATGGGTATTTCTAGTGACTTTCATAAATACTCTTAAGTTCTGTCTGTTTTTGCTCTGATATTCCACACAATCTGTGTTGTTATCTTCTTTCTTTTTTAACTCCTTAGTGGCACTATTTCTGCTAAAGTGCATACTTGTACATGTGCATGATTTGTTTTTCTTTTTCCACAGAAAAATATTCCAAGAAAGTAAAACGCTATTGAGATGGAAATACAGGACCTGAATAAAATGCATCTTTAATGTGCACTGCTGGAGGAAAAAAAGCCCTTTAAATCGACCCTGACCAGCTATTCCACTGATTCCACTAACTAAACTATCTTAATATGACAAAATCACATAGATGGTCTTGTATTTCATTTGGTGAGAGCTTTATATGAACAAATGTATGGCTTACACATTTCAGTTATTTGCACACGCTGAAGAGCTGTTTCATTCAGGAAAGAACCAATTCACAAATTAGCGATGTGCAAAGAACAGAGCTGGTGGTTGAGTTATGGTATGCAGTGATAGGTGCTATCTATCCTCAAATTACATAGCATTTCTTGATACATACTGTAATTTCAGAAAATGTTTATCTTCAAGACCTAGATTGGGATTTGCTCCAGAGGGGAAAGCAGCTACCAAACCATACATGTAACACATGCAAATTATAATATTGTAGTATCATTGGCTTATTGAGCCTGATTTAGGCTGACAGTGCTGTTCCCCATGGTGCTTTCATAATACTGTAGATATTGAGTAATCATATTGTGCCAACCTCCTCATTTGATTGAGCCAAAGAATAGGGTACACTGTCAGAAAAAAAGGTGTAATGGTGTACCTTTTTTTTTTCTGGCAGCGTAGCCACAGGGTAAAAACAGAGTAATTCCATGTATCAAGCCTGAATTCACTTGACAGAACAGATCCTGTGGTGTTATCTAGTACTTACATAGTGGGTATTTGGTAATAGTATTGGCTTGTGCAGTGTAGAATTCATTTGGCAATACTATTCTCATTAAGTTAGATAATAGTTAATGTAATGCAATCTCTCTAAGAGTGGAGAGGAGTTTTGAAATGTTTCCAAAGGCAAAATAATACCTGAGTAATTATCCCATAATATACAAACAACTAGCTACAGCAGTCTCTACCAAGTAATACTGATAATTATGCAGACCACCTGTCCTTACTGTGCCATGGTTTGCCAGGGAAAGGACAAAATCATTATTACTGATAAGTATTTTTTACCAGAAATTATTGGGCTATCTCTGGTAATTTCCATGTAATTACACAGGTATTACAGTGTATTCTGTGGACTTTGGTATAGAGTTCTTGATGCATGTGGTTTGATGATTATTATATTACATTCAATGGTTGATGATGCTTCATGCAGAAACATGCTGCTTTGTTTGTGGTCTCTCAATAGCACAAAGTGAAGGGTCGGCCATCAGGTTCATAAACTTGGGCATCATCAAACTAGCCCGAGTTCACCATTTGTATTAAGGGAACATCTCTGGTGCTAAACTCATACTGTACTGCCTGAGCCAGTGAGCACTGCTGGAAGAAGCAAAGATCCTCTCTTTACTATTCCTCTCTTCATTTCCCAGGTGTCTTATTGAAAGAGGATCAACATGCTCCAGGCGAATTCCATTTAGTGCTCTGCTGTAGGATGTAGGCCGTGATTGGTGATAGATCAGACTGTATTAAGTAACCAAGGACTTGAATTATCTGGCAGTCACAAATCAATAGCAGTTTGTGTGTGTGTGCGTGTGTGTGTGTGTGCGTGTGTGTGTGTGTGTGTGTGTGTGTGTGTGTGTGTGTGTGTGTGTGCATGTGTGCATCTGTATGTGGGTGGATGGGTGGGTGGGGTGTCAGTCTTGTTAAATATATTTGAAAAGCAGTACTGTCAGCATGTCCATTACTTTTATATATTTTGAAACAGGATATTTCTTGTTCTTAATGCATTTCCAACAAGAGCTTAGCTTCAATAAGTTTTATGTTTTCATACCTATTCCCTCCTGGAAGAGCTTCTTGATTGGTCTAGTGATGGCCTTTCTAGCTAATTACAATAATTTCATAATGTTTACATGCATCTTTAGTGATTGTAACCAATACTTCTTTTGTTTTGCTTCATTTGTTGAGGAAGGATGTGTAGCAACTTATAGCACTGTCCTCTGTCTGCCTCTCTTTCCCTGTTTGCATGACAGAGAATGTGTGCGTGTGTGTGTGTGTGTGTGTGTGTGTGTGTGTGTGTGTGTGTGTGTGTCTGGTATGTTAGCTTGTGTGTGTATCTGTCTGCACTCTTAAGGTCAGACCAGACTTTGTCTGCTTATTTTTGTCAGACTCTACCGCCTGTTTGGTGAGAACGCTAATCGAGAGCTGCCAGAGCGTTTCTTTCCAGATTAGGAATGTATTGCGATCGCTGTTTGTGATGTGAAGGTTAACCGATTTTGTTTGGGGAAAAAAAGCTGTCATTCAGGGTTTCTAGGTTATATTTTATTAGGGAAAAAAAATAATTTTTGGAATTTAGAGCCTACAATTGCAGTACTTTATTACACAAGATGTATTTAGGAATTTCTTACTTTGCTTATCCACCTGAGATTCATAAACCTACTCAAGGACACTTTGACAGGGTTTATGTTGGCCATCACAAAGGATAGAAACTGGCTCACCAGTTTGAAGACCATGCTGCAGCCATTTGCATTGCCAAAAAATGAGATAGAAATGTAAACCTGGGGACACTCTACACCTTTTCTACACTGATTACAGCCCTGATCTGGCCCAACCAATTTGCAGGAGTGGGATGGGTCCAAGCCGATCTGAGCTGATTTTGTGGTATTTGGGATGGATAGCCAGAATGGATGAGCTTGTGCTGTGAAAGGGTTACGCACTCAATCTCATGATTGATCCTGATCCAGTTCAGCATGCTTCCAATTATTTCAAACATGTTTGATTTTTACAACTCAAATCTGGACAAGTTTCTGTAATGTGAAATATTAAGATGTGTAGATTATCAAATCTTCACACTCCCTTTGCACTACAGATGAGGCTAGGTACTTTTATTGTACTTGGAGAATAAAGTGATTTTGAGGAAGATAAGACTTGATACATTCTGATTTTGTGTGCACCAACAAGCTGAAAACTAATCATGTTGGTGTTGGCAGCAACAACTAAGCACTTTGTCTTTTCGAATATGTGAAATGACGTTGTAGGTTAAGTGCAAATTGGCTTTTGTTTTCACCAGTTTGAATTTGAAACCTTAGTAACAAGGTCCCATCTTTTACACATAGGAAGGACATGTGGAGATTTGCTTCTGGTTTTATTTTATTTGGCACCAAACACAGATAAAAAACAGAACTTTCGCACCACCTGTGCTGAGCTCACTGTTCCCCTTTAGAGGTTGAGTTCAGTGGTTCTCAACCATGTGCCATCGAGGCCAAAGAGAATGCAGGTTCATCCCAACCAATCATTACAGCAGCTGATTTCACTGATTAGTTCCCCCCTCTCTGGTTGAAGGTGTGCTAATCAGTGACATCAGCTGTCGACATCAGCGTTGTGATTGGTTGGAATGAAAACCAGCTCAGTCTTTGACCTCGGTGGCACTCGGTTGAGAAACACTACTTTAGATAAATGCTCCCCTTGTGGGCCTATGTCTAACAATCTGTAGAGAAGCAGCCTTTGAGGCCAGGCGGACAGGTTCGGTCCACAGGCTTCCCTCTCTGCACCAACTCACACTCACACACACACAAACACACTCGTTAATTAGGCACAGGTGTGCCTCGTTAACCACCTGAGCTGCTCCTGGTACTCCGCCTCCCGACCAACCAACCCCTGGCCTTGACATCTCTTCCTAGATTCACTGTACATGATCATTTTAGATCAATGACAATCAATCACATTAAGATTAAATGAGAAATATTTTGAAATGTGTCTTTTCACTTAAATCCTAAAACATGAGAACTAAAACATTGGAAGCAAAAGTACACAGATTGGTTGTCCAACATGCCAGAAAGCAACAAGCACATGAGCATGAGATAAAAACTGTACATCCTAGAAGGCGGGGCTTCTCTTGACAAAGCCCTTGCTGGTCCTCTGGTGGTCACTGTTTTGAGTTCATAGTGTCTTCGTCCCATAGTGCATGAATTGTATCTTCAGAACTGAAAGGGAACTAGAATATCAACAGACTTAAATGATAGAAAACAAAATTCATCATTCATTTTACTTATTCTGCTAAATAGCTACTTTGAATGCCTTATTTTTGTCTTGTGACATTTGTGTCATTTTGCAGGGTGGTGAATATAAATATAAGTATATAGTTCTAGTATTTATTATAGTAAATATAATTGAGTGTCATTGGCTCAGCAGTAGAAGGAGCCATAATATCTTTATGAAATGTGTCCAAGAGGGGAAATACAGTATATAGAGCGGAGGACAGAGGCTACAATTGAGCCCTGTGGGACAAGTGATACAGTTTGTCTTTACGTTTATTGTTAGATGTATTTGGACTCTGCCTGACGAGGAGCCCAAGAGGCTCAAAACATCGTGTTTTTCTGAGTTACTGGGAGCATAAACTAGTGTGCAGCTCTACCCTCTTTCTTTCATGACTCAGAGTCTATCAGTATGCTGCAGTGCGAAATGCAATCTGCATTACTCAGCATATGAAAACATTAAGGAGTGTGAACAAAGTGGAACATGTTCATTAGAGTCGGGATTTGATAAACTCCATCGTGTTTTTCGTCTAATATTCTTTGTGAAAAAGTTAAGTTCTTGTATTTAATTTCATTATGTAATAAATGTGATTTATTTTCTTATAATGAGGAGCTTAGGCAGAGGTTTTAGCTCTCCTTAGAGGGTGGTATGAGATGTTGCTCTCTTTTCTGTGTGACAACCCTCCCATATGCAAATCCTGTCAAATACATGAGGAGAATATTAAGCTGTTTGAGCAGCAAGCGGTGGATGGTGTCTGGATATATTCCTTTCTTGCTAAGCCAGTGAATTGAGATAAGTGAGAACTAGGCAATGATGAAAAAAGAAAACATATCAATTTATCACTCCAGACTATTGTGTACCATAGCATCAGCAATTCTGCACAGGAGTATGGCTTCAGGAGATTAAAGAGGAGGCCAAGTGAGAGCAGGGCATGTTTCCAAGGAAACAAGCCGTACTGCGGACAAGGCCTTTTTTGATGGTGGCACTGTCAATATTCGGTGGAGTTGTGCACCAACAGATGCACACTTGCATTTTACAGATGATTATACTACACAAGGAAAACATCACAAAGGCATCCACATCAAATATTTGGGTCAAAGTTTAGCAGAAATGAAATCCATGCTGCATCAGATGTGTATTTGGCATTTTATGTGAATAACAGCCATTACAAATAACTTGATACAAGCTAAAATGTACTTCACACTAATATCTTTACAAATGAAACATGCTTTGTAAAACAAGTTGCGTGATAAAACCACTAATGGAGGACAACATTAGCCTATGTGCTGTAATGGTATTGCAAATCATACTATAAAGCAAGGAATCTCTGTATGTGTGTCCTTTGCATATCTCGAGAACCATTCGTCCGATCTACTTCACACTTGGCGAGTGTATTGCTGGGGACCCAAGGACATGCAGTGTCGGATTGGACACGTGACACGTTCAATATTAATAAACTTTGAATAAACAAGCGAACAGCGCTCTGTGCCGCAGCGGCGCTCAAAGTGAACGGGCACTGCACTTGTCCCTTTAAAACCCATAAAGATTAATGATTGATCACGACGATGAGCACGATCATTTGAACGTGGAAAATATTCTGCAGCGCATGTGAGTTGTAGCGCTGTCAACAGAGCCATGTTGCTGCCTGCAGTTCAGATGTGGCAGACACTCTGAAGGTTTGACATGTGTGTGGTATTTATGACTCCTTTCAGGCTAGACAGTCCATGCTAACTTGCACTGTGCATTATTTAAAACTCTGACAGAGGGTGTTTTCAAGTTTGTCCAAGATTTTCTATTTTTTCTTCTATTTTCCCTGTAGCTTTCCCGCTTGTGTTCGTCTGGGTGCCAAAATGTGGCTGTGCAGAGCGGTGCTGGAATACGCAGCATGGTGGGAAAGCAGAGGAGGACTCTGTGTGTGGCAGAGGCCTGCACTTGGATTAATTTGTGTGCTGTGAATTAATGGCTCACTGGAGTGTGGCTGACGCCCTTAGCATCAGCCACAGACTACAGCACAGCTCTAGATGAGATCCCCACAGCATTAGATCACCCACCACGGCTCGCAAAAAAAAATGGTAGATTTAGCAGCAACGCAACCGAAACCGATCCTGTCACCCAAATCCATTTTTGTCCGTGTGATGCAATCTTCTCCAGCAGAGCACTTTAGTTACGACTTTTGTTCCCTTTGATTGGACTGAAAATGGTTCCATCCCTCGTGATTAGCCCCGTGATTTCGGGTTCACAACATAAAAAGGACCCAGGAGTGAGACGCTCATCACCATCCCTCTCATCTGGCCGCAGATTTGCTATCATGGGACCTCTCCATCTTTCTGTGTCACATTCTGTACTGTGCTTGCTCTTTCTTCCAGTGAAAAAAAAAAATCACATCTTTTATTTGTAGTCCTTCATTGTACCTGGGGGAATCCAGACATGGGAATGAAATATTTTGTGTCTGTATGTGTGTGTCTGTGTCCTACGCCGAAAGTGTCCTTTTGCTCCAGCTTTTGATTAATATATTCTGTAGGTTTCAGTCTTGCAGTGAGATTACAGTCACGCCGAGCTTTAGCACTTGTCGGTTCCAGGCAGAAAGCTACTTTGGTCAAGTAGCACATGTCTTATTTTATAGCAATGTGCATTATTGCCTGCATCCATCTGCAGCAAGAGAGCAATAAATCACGCTTTTATTCCTGCAATTCCAGTTTTAGGCCACTTATGGGACAATTGTGTATAAACATATCTCCCCATGGTTCCAGGGGAAAATGTCTTCTGTCTCTAATCTAATGCTCAGATCTAATGGATGGAAATGACAGAAATGATTGCCTAAATATTTTTCATATCATCGAGCGTATCTATATGGTATAACCTTGGACAGAACAGTCAGATAGCAATTTGCAGTGTGGCCGTACTATGCTTAGGTATTGATTTTTCTGCTTTGTGTCATTGGCTGTGGTATTTTCAAAGCCATTTAGTCTGAAGCCAACATCATTGTTTTTCTACACGTTTGCTGGGGACAACGATTTAGCAGGCAATGGTCTGCCGTAATAGCATGTCTTTGGATGGACTAAAAAGTGTAATGAGTCTGGGGCACCAAGTTTAAAACATGGATAAATATTTTATTGAACTTCTCTGCTAAGGGTTAATGCAACTGAGTAACAGAAAATTCTGTATGTACGTTCCAGTTAAACCGTATCCAAAATGCAAGGTAAAAACAGAAGTCGAATAGTGAAGAAAGCTGTAACCACATACTGAATCTTTACCTCAGTAAGCTTTACTTGTGCAATATTTCAACCTGATGAAGTATTGCCTGACAAAGAACCACATTAGGTTGAAATGTTGCACAAGTAAAACTCTCTGGGAGATCAATTCAGTGTGAAGCATTCCTTCTTTCTGTCAGTCACTTCAGGAGTGACTCCCGCAGCTCGGCCGGGCACAGCCATCGGGCTCAACCCAAGAGGCCGTGCGGGGCTGAGGGTCTCGCCACCCGCAAGGTGAAGGGTGGAGGTTGGGTGCCAATGTTGAGCAAAGGGCAGGAGCAGAGCAGAACTAGGGGTCGCGGACCTTATCCATTATACCAAAGTATCACAATTAGCATAATTTGATGATGATATGTTGATGCTTAAAATGCTGCATGTAGCACATCTAACATTACTGAGTGTCATCAGCCAAGCAATGCTAATCTATATTCCACTAGTCTTGAGAGGGTTTGAAGTTCATGACTTGAAAAGAAAATGTAATTCTGGCAAATTCTGACGAATTAGTGTTGGTTTGAATGACAAACACAAGAGTGTTAAACATACACCACCTAGAGCAATTCATCACACGGTGGCCATATTTGATTTACGTTATATTGAGGGTGGGAAATCCTGCCTGGAAGACTGCAAAGCAGATGTAAGCACTGGCAGACTCAACTGGTCTTTGGGCAAAAACAATTAAAATATTCAATGAAATTATCCTTTGATATGAAGACTTTGAGAGATGAGCAGAGCTGGAAGCTAAATTACCCAAGAAGGTCCAAATGAAAGGCTACAGCAACCGGGTTGAAGTGAACATGATATTGAAGCTAAGACCTGCTCGCATCAGTTGTTCACCTATCGATAACGTTAGCTAATGTTGGCATCAGCTACTTCAAGTTTGTTATATTTATCTACAAACAAACTTGCTAACAGATACAGCTAACATAAACAATTCGACTGTCAAAGAGGAGCCGCTAAGGATATGAAGCATCATACTGGAATGTTACCAATACTAAAGATTTAGACTGCACATGCTGTCAGTTATTACGAATTACACCTGGTTGGTTTGAAGATAAATATACGGTCAACATGAAGCAGCTGACTGCTAACAGTAGCTGGTGTTATGGATAGGTGAAGCTCTGGTGTGAGCCAAGTATCTTCAACATTATGAATATACCCTTCAGTTCAGTTACTGTAGCCTTTGATTTGGATCTCTCTGGGTAATCTGGCTTCCAGCTTGCATATTTTAGATTTTTTGTCCAAAGACTACTTGAGTCTGCCATTGTTTACATCTGCTTTGCAGTCATCCAGTGTAAATCAAATATGGCTTCCATGTGAACACAGCGAATGGAATTTTTGGGTAACAAAAGAAACTGTATGGTAAGGGAATATTCACAGACAGAGCATCGGTCATATGATTTATATATATATTTTTCTCTGTTGGTATCAAAGTCCAGTAAGAGGAACTTTGTGAGGTTTGTCAATCATCACGCATGACAGCAATCACTGCACATTGACAAAGCGATGACCTTGAAACAAGGTGGAGCTGTGTATTCTGAGCTCTGAACAATTTGTCTCTCCAATTTCCTTGCGATTCCTGCAGTCCATCACTGTCATAAGCTCATTATTGATCTGATGCGTCTCATGTTCACAGTCACTTGTCTCCCATTCTCATCACTCCTCGGCATGTTTTGCACAGCGACATGTACAGCGTCGGAACTGTAAAATAAAACACTGTATGATCTTGAAATATGATTTGCAGCAACAATAACAACACTACTACCATCATATTAAACATAATCTACTGATCTAATACACAATCTAATACTCATATGTACCCACATTACTACCATTGAAAGTGTAACATTTAAAGTGAAGGTTCGAGCAGTAAGGAAACCCAGTTCCCTCTCAATAGGATGAACACAGCTTTCCAAGACAACCTCCTAAACGCAGCCTGAAGCACGGCGCTATACAAACAGCAGCAGGAAATTACTACAAATTGTACCCAGAAATGTGAGTATATGAAAAAAAATGCCCTATAAGAGAGCCTCAAATCACTCTGCAAACATCTGAGGACTGCGGCACGCGGCTCTGCAGCGCGCAGGAACATCCATCTCATTTAAATAAGTCAACATCTCCGGAGTATTTAGATTTAGGGCTGGGTAGACGCGGGGTGCCTCCACAGGAGGGGCCCCCAGGCTGGTTGGTTTTCTCCTGATTGACTCAGCAGGCTCTCATTATCACGAGGAGAATGAGCTGTAAATGTGCTCACTCCCCTCTCCTGTTTATTTTCAAGTTACACCGTGGCTGTGGGGGTGGGGGGGTGGGGGGGGTGTCATTTTCCTGCCAGTTTTGTTTCTCCCTCAAATTGAGATGAGGGATGGAGAGACACTTACACGTTATTTACAGTATAATGTGCTTGGTTATGTTAGGAGTATCCCCACTAGCATAATCCCAAAACCTCCTGCCAGTTATAGAGAGTAAAATACTTCCAAGCTCTCATCACAAAGCAGTGACCCTATATATCACCGTCTCTATTTGTTCATCTTGATGTACCTGACACCTCTTGTACAGCATTTTGTCTGCAGGCTTAGAGGGGGACTGCCTTAAGAGAGTGCTACTGTCACTGCTGTGTTAGTATAATGCCGCTCTACCATAAGGAGGCATCAGGAAAGGCTGAAGAGCTAAAGGGGTTTGGAGGTAAAGAAAAGCCATACAGCATCCCACACATCAAAGAGCTTAGAGAAATGTTTTCTTATCTTGGCTCTAACATGAATCAATACCAGCAGTCCCCTCTAACTAACAGTGCACAGGATATTTTTGGGTATATAGCCTCTCCCTCTGCTGAGTAAGAGAAGGATTATAAGTTTTACATATTTATGTGGCATTATGCGTCTACAATGATGAAGAAATAAGTAGCTCTCAGCGTCAAACTTTTTTTTCCCACTATTTGAAAGGGTTATAGGTAAGTGGTCAGTAAATTGATGAATCTAACGAAAGCTACAGAGGATTGTGATTTATTCGGATAACAGACATTTATAATCCTTGCAGAAACGCAGTCTTGAGGCAGACAAAAAAAAAACATTATCTCAGTCTCAGACTTAATTTTGCACCTTTGCACGTAGAAAATGTTGGGAATGGGTGAGAAATATGAATGTTTGGCATTGAAAACTAACATTGTAAATGAAAAGCAGAGTAAGGATTTCTCTCCTCAGATGCATTAAACATAAATTCTGTGGTTATCGCATCAGTATCAGTCTAATCCTTTCACATATTGCCTACATTAGTATTCTATTCCATTCCATTTCATAGATTGTTTTGATAATTACATAACATGTTTTCTCTTTTGATAGTTTCTTTGTGAAATGTAGAGTGTTATAATGAGGGAATCAGGCACATTGACCGTTCAGATGTAGTTTACCTTGAATCATTGTCAGAAACTACTAACATGTTTTTCATGGATTTAAAAAAGATTAAAAAGCTAGAAACAAAAACTGTAATTCAACCACTTCCAGCTTCCAGCAGTTTACATGAATTAACGTGCCATACGGCCAGCTTGCTCCTTGAATGACAATGTTTTGCTCATTTGCTTCAGAAGCTCTTATCAAAAGTGATAGACCTGGCGAGATCAAAGTGCAGCCTAGTGGTTTTCCCTCTGGCACTTTCTGACTGGGAAAGAGAGGTTTTAAAGGACTTGTGAAAAGCACATTGCCTTTGAAGGGGCTTAGTATTGTTACCGTCTCATGTTGCACAATGATGTTCATGGCATACTGTCCCCAGAATTCGCTGGTTTAAACTGTCTGGCCGGCTGAACCTCACACACAAATTCCCCCCAAAATGTGAAATATTTGTTCTCACAATTTCAAAGCATCCCCGCGAGCCAAGTTGGCGCTAAAAGGTGCTATAACCATGATGAAGAGGGCCGCCCTAAAAATGCTGCCGCTGATAATATTTACTTAGCGGTTGTATTTTCATCATGTCCCCGAGGATAGATTGATTGCACTGAGAGCCTTTTAATATGAATATCTCCCAATCGTGATATGAAATCTTACTCTGGAAAATGCTGCTCCAACACTATTGATGGAAACGTGATCGGAGGCGATCTAAGAATGCGGTACGTTTTGACAATTCCACTGCTACAATTGAGAATAACTGGCTCAATATTTTGTGCCTTAATGGAAAAGAGCAATACGATTGAGTGGTTCTCCCACCTTAAACACTGTTCAATGCATATAACATGTTGTGAGATATATAAATCAAAGTCACATTACCTTTGTTCCGCTCATAGGATCCCATTCAGTTTTAGATTCATTCATATAAGCAGTGAGAGGAACTCAGTGGTGTCTTACTTTGATGCCTCATTAAAATGAACTTATTTTGTAAGGAAAGATAACTCACTCTTTACTAGATACCTTACGATGGCAAATTACTTCCACTTCACTTTCATGCCAGCAATCACTTCGTACATTTAGGTGTTGTGTTGCTAAATAACTAAACAAAAGAAATATAATCTGTCCCAGTAAGATTCTGTGAATTTTAAAATGATGGAGAATCACTTTTTTTTTGCATTGCTAAGAAGTTGCAAAACAAACCTTCCCAACCCTACACATTATCCACTACAGTATATTCACTGCAAGATATAATTTTATCATTTATCAAAGACTCCAAGACAGGTTTAGGGGCTTTCAAGTCATGTGTTCACGGCAATTCAATCACTACTTGCAAAAAAAAACCATTTACTCCCAGTCAATCTGATAGAGAAACAGAAGCTTACACCATTTACGACACTCGCTCAAATAGAAAATGTTCTACTGACGACACTCAAGAGGTGCTGCCATGCGAGTGACTCTAAGATCTGAAACTACTGCTATTTCAACTGAAGTGAAATTGATGAATAAACAACTGCTTCATATTGTCTGCCGCGTTTCACCTCTTTTTAACGTCGTGTGAGTGAAGCAGGGTCTAGGATTAACAAGGACAGGTTGAATTACAGCTTGAGTTTGGGGGCAATTCAATAGGAAGTGAATCAATCTGAGGATTAATTGTTGCACCACATCCTGAGCAGCAGACACTCGATACAGCCAGGGGGAGACTGCTATAATGGAACTGAAATACAGACAGCACACAGCTATAGCCGCTTAACCCTTCACCACTCTTACACTAACATTGTCTGTGTTGAAAAGGGCTTGTTTCTTAGAGAGAAAAGTTGAAAAATGATGACTGCAAACCAGCTACAATATTACAGTAATGGGACGATATTATCATTTGTTTCTTTCTTGCTGAAATCGCCAATATTTTAAATAGATGAGGTGAATATTGTTCTGTGGTACTTATATAATGTAATCCAGTCTGTGATGGCTGTTCCTTAGTTCATTACATGTATTATAGCTACAGTGCACTTTCAGTAAAATGGGTGTTTCATATTTTTGGGCTCTGAGTTGAAACTCTTCCAGGTTGTGTGTCCCTTTGAGGTTCAAGGATAATTTGATTTATATGGAGGGCGGTAGCAGTGATTCTTCAGAAGTTAAAGTTAGAGCTGAGGTCTCCTATAAAGTCGCAGCTAATGTGCAGGTCGTAAAAAAAAAAAGGGGTCCGAGTTGAAATTCTGCTTTTGCTTTGTGATTTTGTGTGTTCATGTTTTATGTATTCATGTCTAAAAAAAAGTTTTTAATGCCGTGAATGAGTAAAAGCTGGGTGTAAAAACTGCAAAATGTATGCAAACAAACAAGATTATTGACACATGGATTAACCTCTCAAGCAAGTGAGCTAAATTCTTGTTTCCACTTTTGTTTTGTTTTTTCTATTCAGAAGAGCAAATCTTTTTCTCTTGGCTTCATGTGAACCTGAAATCTAGACCCGTCTTGAACCTCAGGAATAAAAGAGGGAAGAAAAAACTTTCAAAAATATGGTTCTTGAAGGTCTGTTGTATAATCTGGAAAACACAGGTATGATGTCAAAGGCAACAAATATGTTTTATACATCGAGAAAATGAGCTACAGTATAAGAAGAAAAAAGGTTGGGCTAATAATTTTTGAATACATCAGATTTTTGTATTGCAAATCTTTCAGTGATTTCACTGCTGTTCCACTAGATATATTTTATTGAATGACATAATCTCACTCAAATGTGTTGTCGGACATAATACATTCTCTTTCTATCAAAGGTTGTTTTCTTGTCAACCCACAGCTGCATAAAAATTCCCATATGGACTAACTACATCTTGAAGATTCTTGTCTTTGCTGAGCTTCACTGCAGGAAATTGATTCCTGTTGGACATTATTCTTCTGAAGTGATGCTGCCAGGATCTGAGGCAGGTATACAATGTCATTTGTCAGATGTCTCTGCAAGCGGTCTTATGCTTTGACTTATCATATCTGGGTAGGCTGGAGAGGAGATAGGTTCTTAAACAAATGGCCGCTGTCATACAAGGGGAGGCAGCCTTTAATGAGCCTGTCTTCACGATTTGTATGGTGCATGTTAAGCCCTTACAAGAAAATCAGCCTCAAAGTATGGTCTGTATCCAAGCTTTTGCACATCAAATAATGATTCTGTTTTTCTCATTAACATTAATGTGTTACCGCATTGATCCCTGTAGGGAAATAATGTTTTTGTTTGTCTCCTACCAGGGGGGTCAGAGAGCAGGGCCAGAGCTGCTCAAAGACACCTGAGCAGGGCAGATGCTTCCCGACACACGGCTAAAACCTGGGCTGTCCAGTTGATAGACTCTCTCTGATCGCTGCACCACCCAATTACATCTATGTTCTCTGTGCAGTCACATCTGAACAAATCGTCCCTTTCATTCCTCATTATAAACTGGCTGCTGATGAATGGAGTTCATGTCAGTAACACACCTCAAACTGAGCAAGGCTCATCCGCACTAACTGTGAAATCCAGAGAAGGAATCTGCATTTTGGGGGGATTTAAACCAAGTCCTGTCATCGGTTGTTTCCTTATTCCACATGACATGTGAACGCAAAACTTACCCAAAAGGGAGAAGCACACAGACACTGAATTTGACAAATAGCCTTCAAATGAGAACAGAACAAACAGTGCTCGGCTCTATTTACTGTTATTACTGACTATTTATTGTCATCAGACAGAAATTAATTCTAGGGACAATCTCTGGGAGCTAAAAAAAAACAAAAAAAACAAAACAAATGAATGTGGCACATACACTTTTGTTGCTTTTCATCATGTTTTGGGATCACACATTTCTTTAGAGAAAGAAGAGGTAACCTGTACTAGATGTACAATACACACTATTCTAATTATTTGTTGTGCTCACATAACTATGGTGTTAAGCTGTGTAAAGGTTTGTTTCCATGCTGGTTCCTAATTGGCTCAGATTTTTTATGAGGGAGATTTTAGAAGAGACAGAACTGTTTTCTTGTCCCTCCTTTTCAAGAAGCCGTGTTGGAGTTCACGCTCACAAACTTTACTCTCAGCTCATGTCCAACTGTTGATGTAGCCTAATCTTTACAAGCACACTATCACATCTGCCTGGCCCTCTCCCATTCCATTCCACATGCATGAGTTTACTGTGTGCGAGTGCATGAGTGTGTTGCATCCTACAAAATGATGTTATGAGTTTTAATTAGGTTCAGCTTTGTATAATACTGGATCTGGATGGCTCACACTGGGTGGAGGCATGAAGTTTTAGGCCCAATCAGACATCTAAAGCTGTTTCCTATTGTTTTTACTGCTGCTGACAAATCTCCATGATAACTTATTATAGACTTTGGTATACAGCTATATTGCTAAATCTCGATTTATGAATACAAAACCACTACAGCTCATTGATCCAAACACTCTTGACTTAGAAAATCAGAATTACAATCGCATCAATGTATCCCAAGCGACCCTTTGCAAACATGCACACAGAAAAAAAATCACCACAAATCATATTCTTTAACAAAAACTGCAAAAGATTGTGGATCTACAAACAACGAAGCTCTTGTAAAATCGGTATATATATAGACTTGTTCATACAAGACGTCCTTGCGTGAGAGCCAAATTTGATAAAGATAGCTCAAACCCAGTAACCTGGATTGAGTTAGAGGCCATGTGGTCCATGTGATAGGCCGTGCTCACATGGACTAATCAAAAGCAAACTGTAGATTTTGACTTATCCTGAGAGTTGGATGAAATTTGATCGACTATATTAAGAATTTCTTGCTATTTGTGGCATCCAGTTGGTTAATTTTAAAATGCTTCTGCCAACATGGCTCCTTACCTGTAGGATTTTCATGATGATTGGACACTCTGTTGTGGCGTATGGCCAGTAGTCCACATCTTTTGTGTGGATGGTTTATACTATGTATTTTTTTCCTTTCTAAAGTGAAATCAAGGAAAATCCATCATGGCAGCTTTTGATGATCTAACTGACAAATGTAAAAGAAGTCCAGCTGTATTTATGTACCAAGTATCACAATTATACGACCTGTGGTGTGGGAGTTAAACTTTTCAAATGCAATTACACTGCCCACAGCTACAGGACATTTGGTGGATACTGTAATGGATGCATTTTTGTCTCCCAGCCTCACTAAACATTTGTTTTTGTTTCATGGCTCTGGCTCCAATGATTGTAAAGGTAAAAAAGATACATACACGTGAAAAAAAATCCATTAGTTATGTCTACCATACTGTGTTTTTAAGATGTACAGTAAGTAATGTGCGGGCGTTCACTGGTGACGAAGGATCTTTAACACTGCTAAAATAAGTAATATAGTCGTCTTATCTTGAAGCCTGTCGGATCAAGATAAATGGGTCAATTTGAAAAGTAATTAGCTACTCTGAAGCCAACGCACCTTCGTTGAATATCTACCCTTTATCACAGACTGTGCCAAACCTGCAATCAGTTCTCTTTTTCTTTGTTCTCTGGAAAGTGAATCCACTGCAGTTAGTTAGAGAGAATTGAACTGATTGATTTACAATAGTGGCTCCTCTCTGTTCTTGACGCTGCTAAAATGACCATTCAGTATAATGGCTGAACGGGACAATGAGGATAGCTGATATGGGAAGATATTTAATTGTAAGGATTAAGGCCGGTCTCATACCTGTTCATCTGGGTGTCGGCTCAGTTACTTTATCTCACAAAGGCTAGCCAAGCAATTAAAGACACTAAAGCCAATTACTCAGACTAAGCCTCCATGAAGCTTTTGAAGCGCTACGCTGTGAGAATATGTTCCACAGAGACAGTATTATCTCTTTGAAGACTTGAGACAGATTTATTGCGAAAGGAGTATCAAAGCAGGCATCCTCTCAAACATAAATACGTCTATCTAGTTCGTTCTCTGTGAGATAAGGAACCCAGCTGATGATCCTGCCTTGCATTTCAGACGCCATGTTTTCTATCTGAGAATAAGGTCAGATAATCCCAGTGGTTAGGTTAGCTAGACCAGAGGTTCTCAAACTTTTCTTTATTCATGCCAAGGACACGGAAATAGATATGGAGTTGGCTAGAGAGGCTCATTTGGCTCAATTCACTGAAAGAATCCTCTTTGACAACCACTAAGCCCATAGGATGAGTTCCTCAGCCTCTTTATATTAAAGCTGGAATCTGGGACTTTTTTCCACTAATAAATAGCTATTTTATCCACCTGGACTGTAGAGTCAGGTTACACAACCTGACTACCAGTATTACCATGTTTGGACACGTTCTCCATAGACCGCTATTGAAATTTTTGATCAGCCAGGACTAAAGTCTGCTATCTATCCAGCTAACGTTAGCCAACACAGGTTACCTGCGGTGCATAGCTGAGTGCCGCTAGCTAGTTAGCATACTAGCCTACTTGAATATAATTTTTGGCCAACCTGACTGATATACAAGCAGCACACACTGTAGGCTGCCGTTGTTATTGCCTAATTTCATTACAAACGTTACAATCATTGGAAGTCAAATTATCTGGTCCGGAGATGCCATTTTTACAAGTGTGGGAACTGTTTACTGGTGAGCAGACGGCACTCAAGCGACAGTGGTTGTAACACTTTCTTTGATAATATAATTGATAATGTAATATGTACATGGTTGTGTGGTTGTAGTCCAAACATAATTTCAAATAGCCTACTTTTCGCTACCAGAGGGGGAGACAAAGCAGGGAAATCTGGGAAATGCTGGATTTCAGCTTTAAGGCACTGCCTTTTAAGAAAATTACTTACTAAAATATCAAAGCAGAAGTGTATTTTGCTCCAATCCAAGGTTTTCCTTTAGATAATACAGCCTTTAAACATTATTTCATTTGACAAAAACAAGTGTTTAATCAGCACCCATGGCATTCGCTGATGGTGTCAAAGATCACCATGGTGATTTTGTGTGATACTGACTGATATTCTACCTTTCATGTGCTTTTATATGTGTTACAATATGCTGTCTGATGTCACGTCCACATGATGAATCTGGATGGTTTCCACAGAGTCGGACCTGTCACTGGTGTAAATATGTGAGTGGCAGTTTGAACCCTGGGTGATGTGGGGGTTAATTCCTTCTCTGCTCCTGTATGAAAATAAGGCAGTGTTTTGTTTCACACCATTAAACTGCTCTCACACTAGGAAGAACAGTGATGAATAGTCATTTACATTTTTAAGTGCCTTATGAAGAGTAAATTGAAAATTGTCAGTCTTGTAAGAGGATTAGCAGAATAATAAATCTCCCGTCCCATATTTTTTCCTGGGGTGTTCACCAGCACTAGGAGAAGGTTATAGTTAACAGTCACAATGTCAGCTATAGGCCTATATATATAATTCATAAGCTATATAAATGGATAATATATATATATATATATTGACAAAATATATTGACTTTTGGAGTTTAGTAGAGGCAATCTCTTTTTTTCGTGGTATAATAAGTGCAATCTCCTTTGGTGGGTCCCTTTTCTTTATGAGAGAATAAGCTGTAACATAATATAGTGACTCCCAGAAAGGCTTTCTATATATCAAATCTATATTTTGTGAATCTGAAGACGTTGCACATTAACACTTGAAGCAAGCAATTATCTAAGCAATTTGGAACAACTGATGGCAATTATCTGCCTCTGCAATCCAATGAGCAGAAGTCCCAGGATGATTTAAAGTTAGACTTTATCTGCCATTAGTTGTAAACTCTTACAGATAACTTGAAATGAATCCCTGCGATTAAATCAATTTAGAGTCATTGCAGGTAATATTCATTATCATCTACAGTATATGAGCACAAATAATATTTAGGCCTAAATAATCTTCATACACTTCCTACATGCAAGATAAACCCCGGCAATGAGAAGAAATAAGATTCATAAGACCCTTTAAAGTGATATTCTGTCTGCTGTTAGGCTACACAAACCTATTGTATGTAATAAGCATCACCCAGTGCCACCAAGCATCTTCCAAAAATGGCAGTATAGTATTCCCATGATGTCACATGCATTTCCTACCAATATGGTGCTTTACTATGTACAAATCTCATTGGCTGTGGCTGTCATTTGATTATAATCACCTGTTAATTTATTACAATCACCTGTTATTTTCCTACCAAGATGGCTGTGATGATGTAACAGAATAACCAACCTAACCAAATCTGCCGATGGGGTTTGATAATTTCACTTGTCTCCGATGAAAATCAATTTGTTTAAAGAATTTTGTAGACTCAAGTGTCATTTTCTTGACAGTAGTGCAGTGATCTGATGTATTCTGTGAAACTGCAATGGAAACAAGTCGAGTTATCTCACCTGATTGGTAGAATTTTTCTCTTGGTGTAAGAAAAATAAGATTTGAAGGCTGAATATGAGACTAATAAGACTGACTTTTTTTTGCAGAGCGTTCTCAACATGATATGATATACTTTGCAATTGTGATATTTGTGTTATTGAAATTGTTCCAACAATCATGAACAAACACTTCAGATCACTCAATCTATTTTTTGACACCGATGTCAGCAGCTTTTCCACCCACCTTTACCTAACTGTCACAACACAATATAAAAAGGGTTTGTAGGTTTGATTAGCAATTATTTTCAAAACCATACAGTATGTTCCCCAGCGGATGCAGCTTGTCTCTGTCTATCACTGCGACCGCATGTTTGGGGTGCTTCAAACGTGGCAGCAGGGAAACACGTAATTGTCTCTCATTTTCTGTGTGCCTTGTCTGACAAATGCTTCACAATCCACATATATATTCTGACACTGAACGCCCCTTAGGCATATATCCTGTTGGTTTTTCCTCATGAATGGATCTCCAGCTCCATCTCCCACTGGCTGCTGGAGCAAAGCTGCACACAATAGTGAGCTCAGTGTTCCTTATATTGGATGGGCCCTCCAAATCAAACATGAATTTGGAGGGCACTTCAAACAGATTAGAAGAGCTGCCTTGTTGTTATGTTGTCCTGGCAGATAATGTGGGAGACAAACACTGCTGATGTTGAAGCTCATCTACATTCTAACTTACTAAGGGATGATTTTATCTCACACTTTGATGCGACCCATTTGATGCTTCACTGAATTTAATGGAAAAGGCAAGTCCTCTCATCTCTCAGGTTACCTGTGCCACACACTGTACATCTACACATCATCATTCAGTCCATGCTTTCCTTTAGAAGAGATAACTTGATCTCACCGAGGTGATTTGAATGGTCCTTTTCTCTGTGGGTTAGCTATAACTTGCCCAAAACACAATATGCCACTATGACTAAAATAGGAAAATTGGAAAAATTGGAAGTAGTAACAAAGATAATATCATATCATCTACAATGATGATTAACCATTATTTCAACAGTTTGTGTCAATAAACACATACTCAAATGAGTAATTCAACCATTCATTTTTGTTCAAAAGTAGCTATATTCAGATTATTGCATTTACATTACACTGTTATTATTATTACATTATTTCTCTACAACCATAGCGATAAGGAGATAATCTAGACATTTTCTCTGTATGTTTTCAAGTTTGCCATTTAGATCTGAAATCTCTGCATACATGTAACAGTGCAGTCTGAAATATGAGCAAAGGCTTAGGCTTATATTCCTAAGCATTTTTTTTTGTCAAAAGTAAAATCACCGCACAATACTGTATCATGAAAGATTCACCATCCAGCATATGAAAGATGGAATGAATGGCTCCTCATGAGATCATCTTAATCTATTCTTATTCTCAACAAAATATAATTATATATAATTTCAATTTCAGTTTCAGTTTCACATTGTTCTCATTAGGGGCTGGTCAGCTTTACTGATTTCTTTAAGCCGTAATCATCAAAATATTAAATATTTCTTACTAGTCAACCCCACTACAGCCTCAGTTCAGATGAACAGGCAAAACTCATTAGCATGGGTAAGCACTGCGACATTACTTTCCAAGGCACTGCTGCTTAGTATTAATTAGGTCCCAGCTAAGCTGACAAGCTCCACTGACAGTGAGTTAGTTTATTTCTCCCTATAGTGGTGTGAGGGCAGATGAGTGACAGTTCAGACATTTACTCTATGCGTGATCCTCTGGTCTTTGATTGGCTGTGGCCTCATTTACCCATTTGGTTTTAAGTATGAGCGCAGTATCAGTGTGTAATGAATTCAAATCCCATTTTCCTTGTTGGCTAATGTCTATAATACAGCTTTTTGATGCTCCCCCAGGCAGTGGCCCTGATCTTCTGTCAAAAGGTTGCCATAGACAGTCAGCAGTTACCATGGTGATGGCTATACATTTGTATATGTCACTGCAAATGGGAGCCAATGAGAGTCCAGGCTCTAATGTTTGTGACACTGAACCAGAATTTAAGTCAAACTAGTTTGAATAACACATTTCTTTACTTTTACTCCTATATGTCATAAAAGTTGACATTTCCAGCAGGACAAACAGGTTGCGGATGTGTGGGAATATGCTCCCAAAGCCCATGGACTATTCATGTAACCCATTTCTCTCTGTCAAACGTCTCACCACTGACACAGTATCAGCCCCATTCCCATCTCTGGGCCCCATCAATAGAGTGAAATTAATACCACTTTAAGTATCTTTAGGGCAATCTTTCTTTTTCAGAGGCAATGAGATTACATGTCTCTCCATTGACTTGGTGTTATGCAGTATGTAAGCGATCTATTTTAATAGGATTAAGGCATGTTGTATGACTACCGGGACGCCAAATGCGTGAGCAGCAGTGTACCCACTAAGTTGTAACCCCTGAACCATTGGCTCATAAGCCAATAGTGTCTGCGTGTGATTACCTAAGCCTGGCGAGCCGCACAGCAGCAAAGGTCAGCCAGTCAAATCATACAGTTCTAATTAACTTTCAACAAAATGCAGAGTCAATGCATTGTAACTGCTGCTTCCCTTCATCAAATTTGTTTTGCTGTGTTTTCAGCAATCAGCCTTTAGCAGAATGAAAACAAAATTGAGGTTGTGTGTAATATACCTCAGCATTTAGCAAATGCTAATTTTGCTGTCAGAGAGTACAAGAGAAAGATTGAAAAGTGGGAAGAGACGGATCCATCAAGCCTTGCAGCAATACTTAAGTAGCTTCAGTTCGCTGGGCACGCTGCTCACCAATACACACTCAAGGGCATAAGCACAAGTTGAATGGGTGCTGGGGGTGCCTGACACCCATGGCCAACAATGTAGAGAATTCCTTGAAATGTAGTAATATTGGTAAAAAATTACTCATTAAATAAACATATTATGAACAATCATCCGCTGTTTTCTGTCGCTAACTCACTCTCACTGTAACCTTTATCAAAACAGTCATTAACAAATTTGCCAAGATGCAATCTAGAAAAATAAATTTTATAGGTTTGGTACAATATGGCAGATTTTGAAAAAAATTTTGATGTTGTTGCTGTGATATTGAGGCTCTTACATGACTTAATGTGAATTGGTAAATACACTGTAAACACACACACATAAACACATGAACACACAGCATCAAATGGACTATTATAGGTGAAATGTGATAATTGTTCAATCGCATCTATTTAAAGATATCTGCGGTGTGAGTGTTATTGTGCTGAAAGGACGTGTTTTCATCACTTTTTGGGTTCAAATGTTGGAGACTGTGTGTCTCAACACAATCAACCATCATGATGGCAAAAACTAGGAAAATAAGACCCGGGTTGAAAATAACTGGAATTATCCTTTCATATGATATGAATATCCATAGCAAATATTCAGACTCTCCAAAAAATCTGGTCTAAAAACCTGGTGTTCATGGAGATTTTGCACTCTGGAGATACAGTAGCTTGTGAAGGTGTAAAAACTGATTTTGTATCCAGAGCGAGCTGCAGGACGGAGTGACTGAGGATCCTGACCCGCGGTCAAGCAGCTCTGTCTGACGACTTAATTAGGGTCACAGGCTGAGAGCACAATTTGCCCAGGCTCCGGCTGATTAACATATCTCTTTGTTCAGTATGTTGATGTGAAACAATGATTTACAGTGAATCAACTTCACGGCATTATAATTCATGTTATTTGGAAGATGATTATGAGGAAGTGTATCGATACGGGCTCTTACGAGATCCACATAATTGAATATTTCGTTCGATGATGCAGAACCGGTTTACAAGGTGATACAGAGTCACTCAATCATAAAAACATCTACAAATTCTCTACAAGGTTAATTAAATGCCCCTAACACCATCCATACCATTTCATGTAGACACTCTCGCAAACAGCCTGCACTCTCTGCAGCCTGAGTGTTGAGCTCATTTACCCGGCTCTGAGAGAAAGGTGATAGCTGACAGTGCGAAGTAATCTGCTCTATTGATCATGCTGTCAGAGAGTGACTTCAGTAACTGGGAAGGCAAACACAACGGACATTAACCCTTTACTTGGAGGCACAGGACAGGTAAACAAAGGAACGGGCTGTGATGGTTATAAAATTAACAAAACCCGATATAAAGCGATGTTCATTTCAAGCACGTTTGCGTTTGTAACATCACACCTCCCTCTGCCATGTGAGTTTGGGCTGCTCCTGCGATGTAGCTTTCACCTGTAGGGAGAGGAGTGTGCGACGGGGATCATTTACTGACACTGGCGTCTACGGTTTTGGAGATCAGAGGGTGAATCCCGAGGGGGCGTTGATGCAGACTTGTGCTTTGGTTTGAGGATCTGTATTACGTTGCTCCGTCAGGCCCCTCTTCCATCAAGTTCAGGGAAACAGAGCCCGTTATTACCCATAAGCCCATGTGTCATTGAATATTTATCACGTATCTGATTTGAGAGAGAGAGATTCCTGAGATGTGGCAGCCCCCCCCGAGGCCTGGAATCCAACACCCTGTAATAGAAGCCCTAAAATGTGGCTGTCATTTGCTGCCTTCGGGACATGGTTAATTAATTACATGTTGGCCTCTACACTTTACTCTTTTAGCAAACCGTTTCACAGTATTTCACTTGTATATATCCCGTCTCCACTCAACATTTTTAGGCCACTGCAGTATATACTGGAGCTTTTAATTTGAGAGAATATTAAATCGCGTCCACATCCAGAGAGAACATGCCGAACATACCGTTACATCTCCTCCGATTGGTTGACAGCCAATTTGTCTGTCTCTGTGGCATTGCAAAGAAATCATTCAGTTGATGGGGAATTCACAGTGCTAATGATGTAACCTGCGACAATATTGTGAGCCATGTTTTCATGCAGTTTTGTGGTCACTGTGATTGCACCAATGTATCAAACCAGGAAGGAAAATCAGTGCTGTTAACTACTGAGTCTTGGGTTAGACTGAGATACAAAGAGTTGTGTTCAGAGTGTTACATCAAATTACTAAACAAGATTAGAAGTGTAGTTCATGTTGAAAAACAAAGAAATGTTGACTTGGTACACCACAAACCATAGCAAATTGCTTGATTCACTGCTGGTTCGCCTTAAAACATCCAAACGAGCTAGATTACTAGTGATTGTATGTTCAATCTTCTGTTTTTTTTCACAGTGTGACCACCAGCAGGACACGTAAATAAGGTACTGTGTGTAGTGGGTGCATGCTGACTTCATATTCGCAGTACTGCAGGCAGGGTCCGAAATTAACAGTCGGCAAGCGCCAAATGCGGGTAGATTTTCCGTTTGGCGAGTAAATCTCGGAAGGCTATCCGCCACATGGCGGGTAAATGTTTGTACCAAAATAGTCATGTAATAAAAAACTATGCTGAGAGTCTCTACCGTGTTTTGGTGTTGGGCGCGCAGAGAGAGCAAGCGAGAGAGAGAGAGCGAGAGACAGAGAAAGAGAGAGTGCGAGAGAGAGAGAGATCACGTCTGTTTCGGAGTTTCACAAGGGCGGGGCTGAGCTCCTACACACACACACACACACACACACACACACCCACACACACAGGAGTGCCAGCCACAGACCGTCTCAAGCTCTCCTAGTTTAGCGGCACTGTTTACCGTACGGGACATCAGCTACTCCACTGTCACTTGCCGCTGGTCTGCTGCTAGCTACCGTTAGGCTAACTAAATAGCTATTATGTGGCGATATTTACAAGGAGTAAGTTCTTCCCTGCCTCCACAGCTGAATGTGAAAGAGGTTTTATTGTAATACCATGAAACAGGTGAAAACCGATTGGCGGTCCAACCTAAGGTCTGATACACTGTCAGATCTCCTTATGGTCCAGCTGTCCTCTCCAGAGATCAGGGAGTATGATCCCACAGAAGCTGTGATGCTGTGGCACCAGGACTCTGTCAGGAGCAAGAGGCCAGACTTCATGGACCGTGCAAAGAGGGTAGAGAGTGAGGAGTGTGATGAGGAGGTTTAAGTTGATTAAAATGATTAAGCATCCGATAGGTTTACAAAACCTTCAAATTTACTTTTATGTTTGATCCTTAAGTACATTTAATAGCAAATACTTCAGTAGAATTTTGAGATCAAGACTTCTTGAGTTGTATTCAATTGATTAACCGTTGATCAATGTATTCAAATAATTTTGCTTCAAATTTTGCTCTGGCCTCTTCTTTAAGTTTGTATTCAACATAATACCTTATTATCTCAATGAAATGTACTGAAACGAATGTGTGTGTACATATACATATACATATACATATATATATATGTATATGTCAAAAAGGCAATTTATTATTTTGGCCGGTAAAAATGCTTGGCCGGTGGATTTTTTCATCTACCAGCCACCTTGGCCGGTGAGTGAAAAAGTTAATTTCGGACACTGACTGCAGGTGCAGGTTCTTATCTGGATTCCTTGTCGAAGCAGGTCAGGTGGAAAATCAAGATCTTACAGTAATATGTGTTTGATGTAGTTTCGCTGCTCCTTACTCTGTGCGTTTCAGTTAGAACTGCTTCGGTGTGGAGGAGATCGATTTTCTGCAACAGGAACATTAGTGATTCTCGAGCCAAGGGTATTAAACTCAAATCATTGTGTTCTATTGTTTGGCATGTCATATTGATTATCTCCCGGGTTTCACTGGCTAGAGTGAAATATTGTAGCCTCAACAGCCTTGCACACAAAGAACTGGATCCATTTGAAAACAAATAACTTGTGCATGTGATACAAAATATCTGTCTAGATTAAATCTTTTCATTCCTGGTGTGGGGGTGAAAAACAGGTACAAAGCACCAAAAATAGTAAACATATAATACTAAGATTAAAGGTAAGGTGAGTATAGATAGCATGGTGTGGAAATATAGTCGTCTGTCAGTGGGACAGCCATAATTCCCGTCCGAGATATGAATAGAAGCAGTGGATGGGTTCACTTTCTGGCACGCTCGGCTGCCCTGCCCTGCGGCGGCCCTGTGGTCAGCTTCACACTGGGAGGCGCAGACTGACAGCAGCTTCACTGGAACATGTTAATATAGCAAAGTTTGGCAGGCAGACGATGACAGAAAAAGAAGAAAAAAAAAGGTGTTCAATTATTGATCCGCTCCTTCAAATCCCTCATTATTTCATCGTAGCCGTCGGAGGGCGGTCCCTCGGGGCGACGCGCCGGACTCTTCAGAGCGGTCCGGCTCTGCGTCCGCACGGACGCGTCGTGCATGATAACGACGGAGCTCTTGTTTAGCTTAAATCAATATTCCGATCCATGAGTCACTTTTGCTGTCCTCTCTCTTCTCTTTGCAGAAGGCACGGTAGTTACAGAGAGAAAATGTCCTTTTCAGAGGTGCAATCGGTCTTACTGTGAACAAGGAATCGAAGGCAAGGCATCTTGTCGTTGCATCATCTGGGTGGATCTGACGCAATTGACCTTCCTCCCATTATCAGCAAATTTGAATAAAACGCACTTAACCAGTTTAATTGCTGTAATTGTAATCTCCCTAAAAAAATATAAAAATGTTTCTTTCTGTGCTATCTAATTATGGTAATTTTATTACAGCAAACAGCAGTTGTGCCTGTTGTTGTTGCAACACTCTAGATTTTATTGTTTTACAAATCAATGAATTTTAATTGCAGCCCTGGTGAGATCTGTCAATAGTCAGCGAATCTTCTGGGGGAAGCCGATAAGTACGGAGGCTTTATCTCCGTTGTACAAGAAACAAAGAGCAGCAGCTGATTTCCAAACACAGAAAAATCCATCATTTTACACAAAAATTAAGAAAACTGTCTAGGAAGGCTGTCTAGCAGCTTTCTCTAAGCCTTATTCTTCTAATGATTAAAAAAGTCTACTTTGTTTTATTACAGTTTTTCTCAGTCGCTTTGGTACATTTCTCGAATCATCCTTAACATTTGCAAAACAGTAAGTGCATTTCTCAAAACAATTCGTACAAACAGCACCACACAATGGATTACCTGCAAAAGCCCGTAACTTGCTCAAAATCCTTAGTCTATCTCTCAAAAGTAAATATTTATGTCAATGAACATGTCGGTGCCATCAGAATGACAAGTCCTTGTGTCATTGTTTACAAACAAGATAGTCAAAATGCTTAGTCATGTTGTCAATATAACAGTGACTCTGTAAATATTTCTGATGTAAACTATGGCTAAGGTTTTGATGACAATGATTGAAAATGCACAAGGCTGCACTTTTTCTGTATGGCATATATCAATTTCAACAGTACAGTTGAACACATTACTGTATGGTGGGAGATTGATTGCAAGAGATTGGACAGGATTCACATTTACGCTTTTACTGTTTGTACTGTAATTTGTTGACAGACCATGTCATTGCAATACAGAAAAGAAAAAGACAAGATTGTTTTACAGCACTGCATAGCACAAAGGAAAAAAATACAAAATTAGAAATGTAAACATCTATATATGCTTGCCAATTGAAGTTTCATGAGATGCACCACTGAGCTATTTTAGAGAACTGGTTGATCATTAGTTGATCTAACGCTCCACACATTCCCCTTCATTAGTGAAAGTCAAGAGAGCAATTCATCAATTCAGGACACATTTACAAAAAATTCTCATAGAAATGTATAGAAAATATGCTTGACAGATTATGACAACTGGTTCAACCATTTTGCATGTAATGACTTATGCAA